>NC_067400.1:66514740-66852240 GCF_016432865.1 Antechinus flavipes | reverse complement strand
AGCACATGCAGGTCCTTTTCCCTCTTTTATGATCTTTTTATATAGTCCATTGATAATTCCACTGATAATTTTCAATCAAGAGCTTTATTGTATATATACATACATATATACATACACCATCTATATGAGGTCTTGTATTGTTTTTAACTGATCTATGACATAATTTTACATGATTATGTAAAATATTACATAATATTACATGAATTACCCATTATATCATTAATTTTTTGAAGATAGTAATATGCCCTACAAATACTTTTTCCCCTCTCATAGCATTTAGCATACTATTAGGCATATGGTATTCCACCAGATTCCTTTATTATATTAGATTACTACAAGTACTTGTGGAATGATACTGAACTAGAGAATGTACTTTAACATATAGAAGTGAAATGTAGACTTTAAACATGAATAGGAAGAATACAAATATGTGTTTGTGAATATTGCCTGAAGAACATGCTTCTTTACTTTGGCCATTTCCCATTCTGCTAGAAATTATATTTGAGAGATGCTACCTTACTTAGCTCCTTGGGAGCATATTTTTTCACTCAAACCATCTGCTGCTCTTTTGACATATATGTATCATTTCTTTCATACGTATACTTGTGCACCCAGTTTCTTCCTCTTGCTTGAGAAATGTTATCAAATCAACATTACTATTGTTTCTGAGGGAAAACATGTCAATACACTGTTCTAATGTTTTACTCACCATTCCTATGATTTTCTAGAACAAAGCATTCATGTTTTGTTCTAGAGAGCCTTCTGCATCTAGAGAGAGGTCTGTGGGGACTGAATGTGGGTCACAAAATAGTGTTTTCACCATTTTTGTTGTTTGCTTGATTATTTTTTCTCTTTCTCATTATTTTCCTTGTGTATCTGATTTTTCTTGTATAGCATGATGTGGATGTAGAATGTGGAAATATATATAGAAGAATTGTACATGTTTAACATATATGGGATTACTTGTCTAGGGGAGGGAGTGAGAAAAATTTGGAACACAAAGTTTTGCAAGGGTAAAAGTTAAAAACTATCTTCCCATATATTTTGAAAATAAAAAGCTATTATTTTAAAAAAAAGAAAGGAAACTCCTTGAGAGCAAGGACTATCTTATTTTTATATTTGTACCTCCACTACTTAGTATAGTGTCTGGTACATAGTAAGCACTTAATACATGCTTTTTCATTCATTCATTCATCATATTAAATATGAGTATAAATACATGACAATTCTTTTTCTTTTATTGTCCTTGTGGAAATTAGATTTTTGAAATAATGAAAAATGTATCTTTATCCTGAATACTCAGGCTCTAGGCTGTCTCAGATCCAGATCTGTTTAGCATACCCTCAAAGACCTTAAGAACAAGTTTTCCAGCTGGTGTTTCTTTAATAATGTTGTATTTGTTTTTTCTGGGAGCAAGGTTCCTCTAAAACATACCCTCAGTAGGAAACAGTACCAGAGAATCTGATTCTGTCTCTGAACTGACCATCAGGGAGGAGACTTATCAGGTAATTTTTCTTCCTCAAGGCCTGGTGCCACAGAAGAAAATGTTCCTCACCCTTGCATATGATTAGATTTTAATCAAAGGAATAGGGTCATGGAGCAAATTCTTGAAATGCAAGTCAGATGTTATAAATACACATGCCTTGGCCAGGTCCTGGGATGTCAGAAATTCCCTTATGAGTCCAGAAGAAAAATATTCCATTGCATTAAGCCAAAAAGAAAAACAGAGAGAGAAGGAAAAAGTAAGATGATAGGAAAGAAAATAAAGAGGAAAGGAAGGGGGTGGAGAAGAAAGGAAGGAAGGAAAGAAAGAAGGAAGGAAGAATGAAAGAAAGGGAGTAAGGAAGGGAGGAAAAACATTCTATTGCATTGGACCAAGAAGAAAGACAGGGAAGAAAAAAGTAAGACAAAAGGAAAGAAAATAGAGAATAAAGGGAAAAAAGAGGGGAGTGAGAAAAAAAAGAAGAAAAGTGGTTTGGGACCATAAAGGAGTGATAAGAATTAAAGCAAAAGTCTCTGCCTTGGTGAGGTTTATGGAAGCTTCATAATTTATATTGTTCCAGTGCTATCAGAAACATAATAATATTCAAAATAAATTTATTCACTCCAATCTAAATATCAGGATAATTTGTTGGTCTTTTTGTTGAGACAGTAGAGACTATCTTTGCAAATAAAAATCTTAACCTAAGAGATTCTTTTAAATGTTGATCAAACTTGGTTGGGCCTGACTAATAATAGAGATGAATATGTCTTAATTAGCCCTAGGCACTTTGGCAGCTTCACAAAAGAATAGTACTCTCTTTGAGGAAAAAGAAGCTTCATCCATAAAAGATACCCGTAGGAGATGGTAACAGTAGCTTGCTGGAGAAGCCATCAAGGGCTGATTTGAAGACATGGAGTAATGACAATTGTGGAGGTGGGGTAGAGAAGTAACAAGGCACAGCTAGTTCCTGTGATACCGGACCATGAGAAATGTTCCAGCTGGAAAACAATCCCAGAAGTATGAGTTATTGAAGAAGTATTCTCTTTTTCACTAGTGTCATGGGACTCTGGGAGAGATTGTACCCTTCTGTGTATGGGGGGATTTTTCTCTTTTTACTTTGCTATTCAGTCCTAATTAAAAACTTTGCCATTTGATTTATGATTCCTTCTCTCTAGAGTTGGAGAGAAAAGACATTCCAGAGAATTCACTGGACAGAATGTTGAACCATATTCCCATAACTATAATTATCCCAAACACTCCATACTGTATCAGGGCATTGAGGAATTCCAATCATGAAGGACACATACTACAGAAGGGAAAGGAAAAAAAAATTAAATACCAAACCAACTATTGTCCCCAAATCTTTCTTTTTGGAGGAGAGTGAAGGAAAGTTGCCATCCAAATAAAGGCATAAAAGGAAGTCTTTTTCTGGGTTTTACAGCTTTGGAAAGAAGGGAAAGTGGTTGAAATCTTAATCTTAAATTAGGTGAGGAAATTTACCATCTAGAATTGTAAGGAAAATAGTGTTAAACTCAAGTTTAGATGTCTTTTCAATATCTTCCCCCCAAAAATTCTTTTTTGGGTTCTTTCTGACATATCAAGGACCTAAATGATCTGGTGCTTGGTAGCCTACACCCTACCCTACCCCTGAGCCATGGTTCTGGAAACTTAGAAAATGTCTAATTGCAAATTGTACTAGATCTAACTCGGGAAGCCATAATTCTTTCAGATAGAGTCAATAGATATAATGCTTACCTCCCCCAAAAGTCCTTTAGCTCCTGTATTATGGGATTGAAAACTAGAGATGGGGTTGGCTGATCCATACCAGGACAACAGAGCAATTTAACTTATATAGTACTTAATCTGACTTTTTCAATGTTTTCATTAAAACAACAAAAAAATTAAATTAAAAAATAAGCCATAAATCAAAGTAGCATAGCATAGTGAAGACTGGGTTTAGAAGGAGAAAGTCTGATTTTGAATGCATGCTCTATTACTTCCTAACTAGATGACTTGGGGAAAGTGACTTTATTTCTTTGGGTCTTAGCTTCCCAGTCCACAAAATGACAGTATTAAACTAAATTCACAGGAGTTTTTTTGAATTGGAAAGGATCTCAGGGACCAAATGATCTAACCCAGTGGTTCTCAAAGTATGGCCTAGAGAATCCTGGGGATCTCTGAAACCCTTTTAGAGGGTCTACAATTTCAAAAATAGTTTTTATTTCCAATATGGTAAATGTCTATAAATATAATCCAGATAAACAAAAACGCTTTGGAGAAATACTCAATCATTTTTAATTGGATAAAGATACTGAAAACAAAAGCTTGAGGACCACTGATCTAACCTGTATCCACACATGTACAGGCACTATGCTGAGTCCTGAAAATAAAAACAAAGGAAAAAGATAGTTCGTTCTCTTAAACTCATAAGAGAATTGCATGCAAGGCAACATGCAAAAACTTACGTGCAAACAAACTATAAATTAGAGATATAGCAACTGCTCTGATCATATTAACTCCTCAAGGGAAGAATGAGGTTCTCTGTAATGCTTAGCTTAGAGCAGGCATTTCAGAAACATTTAGTCTTATTTCATGTGATTCAGGATATTCTTTCTTAGAAGCAAAAGGATAGACCCTGAGGTTTTGACAGCATTCTGACAACCCTTGAATTCTACTACCACTCTCAGTCATCCTGAATTCAGTGTCAAGGATTTTGTGTATTGGAGATGAGAGATACAGAGTATCAATGAGATGTCAAGGAAAAAGCCCTGGAAAAGTCAAGAAACTGGTTTTTATATTCAGCTTTCTTGGAAACTAGTTGTATGACTTTGGTTAGATCATTGTACTTTTCAGAGCCTTAGATCCCTGCTTTGTAAAAAGAAAGGGTTGGGTAAGCTGCTCTTTTAAGGTCCCTTCCAGCTCTGATGCTCTAATTATAAGGCAAGCTAACACCCATGTGTTGGAGTGGGGCCTTGAGGGAGGGGTTGCTATCGTGAAATTGAGGACACAGACTTCATCAATGTCACAACAGAATGACCAGTTCAGTCCACATGAAGGCAAGTCTTCCACATGAAGACAAACTCAGACAGGACCCACTTGCTAATTGGAAGAGACATGTTTTTTCCCCACTCCAGTCCCATGGGTGAGCATTGATTTAGCTTGTTGCCAGAGACACCCGAGATGGGTGACGTCTTCTGGTTTTGAAAGAACTCAAGAAACTGGTTTTTCTCAATGCAGCCAAATCCTTCTCTAGAAGAGTCACAGAATGTTCTGCTCACTTCCGTGGCCCCTGGGGTCTTGGGAAGATTTGGGATCATTTAGAGGTTTTAGGGACAGGAAAATGCTTCATGGGGAGGAGGGAAGATGTTGAAGAAATGAGATCTAAGAAAAGAAAGGCTGTAGGGGAAGAGAAACAAGATGAAGGGAGTCCAGGACACGTAAAGGATGAAAGGGAAGGACAGAATTCAAATATCATAAGAATCATTTTAACCTCCAAGTTTAGCAAAAAGTAACCCATTTCCTCAGTGAACCTCTTGTTCCCCAAGTGAGGAAGTTCATGTGATTGTAGATTTGTAGAGTGGAAATGAACCCTGTGACAGATGCCAATTATCTAAATCTCTATTTTCAGGCAGAAATATTCTTACATCTGCCTAAACTTATTTATTTCACTTTTCTCCAAACTATAGGTAAAGAATAGTAGTAATTCCGGGCAAGATGGACAATGTTGTGCTAAAAAAAATGATCACCAGTAATATAAGAAGCTGGGACACCATTAAGCAGAAGAGGTTTCTCTTTTTGTGATGTAGATATAATATTTTAGGATTCTATGGAAATTAGCTTTTCTTGAGACATCAGAATCCAGAAACTGTGTCATCACTTCCCAGTCTAGGAAGAGGACAAGAGTGTGTGTATTCATTAGGTTGGGGGGTGGGAGGAGAAGTCAGATGCAAATGAATGTGGAAACAGCAGAAATGACTTGTAAATTCACTGAGTGTTATTTGTTCAGGTGCATATAGTGGAATGACTTGGACATCACAATAGAATTTCAGTCCAGGTTAATGGGGTGCCAAAGCCAGATCTGTTGCCACTAATTTTCATGGGAATAGAGGGAAAAGCAGATGAATCTGCTGCCACTTCCTCTTGCCCCTACCACACAAAAGAAAAGGGGATGGGGGAAATAACTTATCACTGAATGTTTTTTTTCCCCATTCCTACAGAAAAAAAATTGAACTTAAGAAAAAATTTACCAACTTAAATTACATCTCACAAAACCTTTATCGCATTTGTGCATTCTCACCAGGACATTTAATTAGCTTAACTCAGTTAAGCTAATTAACTGCATTTTACCTATTATAATTGTCTCCTTTTAACAAGTTTTTGTTGATATCTTTTGTTTTCATATCATCTTAATTTCCCAATGTTTCCTTTTTTCCACCTTCCACTCAAATTATCTCTTATAACATATAATAGAGAAGAAGGGGGAAAAGGATAATTATGAATTTCTTCAGAGCATGGACCAATGAATATCTTCCTACTCCTTTTTTGGGAGACCTTAGCTATTAGCAAAATCTAAATTTCAAGTGATTTTCCCTAGGTTTTCTGGTAGGAGTACAAAGTCAGAGACAATAAGAAAAGAGCCTCATTCCTCTCTTTAGAGGAGAGTTTGTCCAGATTGACCTCTATATCCGTATGAATACAGCACTCTGTGGTCAAATGGCATGGAAATTTTAGTCACTCTCTTGGCAAAGTTCCAAATTATTATTTTTTTTTTGAATAGTTGGACTAATTCATAGTTCTTATAATAACTTACTAAGTGGTCTCCTTTTTTCTTATCTTTTTCCTTTCCAATTTATCTTCCTTCCACAGCTGCCAAAATAATCTTACCAAGGCATCAGTCCAACCACATCAACTTTTAGCACAAAAATCTTCAGTGGCTCCCTATGACCTCTAAATTAAAATATATACTCCTCAGCCTGACAATTCCTTCACAATCTTGCTGTAACTCATCTTTCTATCTTTATTTCATACCTCTCCTTTTCACAGATACCATATTCCAGCCAAAAGAGATGACATGCTTTCAGCAACATATATTCCATCTCCCATTTCCACATCTTTGCATGTACTATTTCCATCCCAGAATGAACACTTTTCTCCCTTTTCTTAGAATTCTTAAACTTCAGAGCTCAGTTGAAGTGCTATCTCCTATGGGAAGTCATTTTTGATCCCCTCAATGTTAATTCTCTGTTTCTATCTCTATTTCTGTCTCTGTCCCTCTGTCTTTTTCTCTGTCTCTCTGTTTGTCTCTCCCCTTCCCCCCTTCTCTGCCTTTCCTCCCTTCCCTTCTGTTCTCTTCCCTTCTCTTTTCCTTTTCTCTCTCCTCTCCCTGTCTCTGCCTATGTGTCTGTCTCTATCTTTGTATGCATGTTATATTCTGTAGTAGAATATAAGTTCTTTGAAAGTAGGAATTTGCACAGTGCCTTAAAACTAGTAAGTGCAAGTTTAGTTGACTAATCCTTGCAACCAATCAGCCTATCCACCCATGTATCCATCTAGTTTCAGACATTGTAATGAGTGCTGGGAAAAAAAATAAAAATGACACAGTCCTTGTTCTCAAGGAGCTTACACTGAGCTAGGGAGACTTTTTATTCACAAGGCTTCTGAGGTAGATAATACAATTATTTTGCAGATAAGAAAACCAAAGATCTGAGATGACTTTGTTATGCTTTCATAGTACCATTAGTAAGAGTCAGAACAAGTTCAAGGTTTCTTCAACTTTCTCCATTACCATGAAACACTAGGTCTAGAGAGGCTATAGAATCAACTACTTTTCCTGGATCCTTTCCATTCTTAGAGATATCTCATCCTCCTGTGCTAGCTGGAGTTAGTAAAATTACTAACTCTTTCATACATTGCCTCTCAGTTGAGAGACTATAAGATGATTACCTGTTTATTTGGGGCTGCATTCTTTTGTTGTTTAGGAACACAAACCTAAAGTGTTTGGGGATGGGGGAATGGGAGTGGAGAGGGAAGGTAAATAGTGGAAGGAAATGGCAAGGAAACAGCAGAGAAGCAGGAAAATAAGGGGATTTTGATCATGAGCTGCTCTTGCCTAGTATGTCTCTAGCTCCTGCTACAAATTTGAGGGGAAGGGCATGTGAGAACAGGCTGAGGACTGCACTGACTTGAACTCTCTGCTTCAAACATGTTGAGCTAAATTCAATTTGCTCCCAAAAATTTCTTGATTTTTAGACAAAGATCCTTTTCCTATTACTTTCCTAATCTGCCCTTTGAAGTGATTAACAGTTCAGATTTCATTTCTACCTGTGTGACCTTGCCCAATGCTCTTCACTTCTCTCATTCCTCAATCTCCCCATCTGCAAAATGAGGACTAGATGATTTCTAAGTTTCAGTTGATAGTCCATGATTTCATGAGCCTATAACGCGTTGTACTTATGCATTTATTATTTATTATTATGAATTGTGGCTATTGGTGCATGTCTGTGTCTTATCCCTTTACGATACTACAAATTCTAGAAGGACAAGTCATTCTTATCTAAGAATTCATTTCCTCCCCTCCTTCAAAACATTTCCTAAAAATTCATTTATTTCATGAAGTTTCCTGGACATCAATGCCAACAAACCTATCTCAACTCCTTTATCCTTGACTACCTCCAAGCATATGTTTCCTTCCTACCTCATACTATAGGGTTCTGTTAGTGGGTACTTGTTATATGAATCACAAACCAGTAGTTAAGTATATGAAGGTGGGATGGGGAGAAAGGATAAGCATTTATAGAGTATCTACTATGTACCTGGAACTGTGTTAAGTACTTTATAAATATTATCTCATTTGACCTTAAAACATAAAGATCTCTTGATTCCAGAGCTACGAGATCTTTTTGCCCACCTAAAAAACCTTCTTTTTTTTAAACCTTATTTATATTTTGTATCAGTTTATCTGATAAATATATCAGATTTATTGATATAAAATAAATGTGTAAGATAAAGCAAGATGAATAAAGCCAACTGTGAATATGACCTAAAATGCAGATCTGATACATACCCAATATTCAGATTTCACTGAGGCCAGGAATCATCTTGCTTTTGTCTTTGTATCTGCAGTACCTAGCATAGTGCTTAATAAATGCTGGTGGTTTATTAATTAATTAACTGGTGTTGTGGCAAGAATATCATTCTAAGACTCAAGAAATCTTGAGTAGTTTCACCTCAGTCCCTTTAGCTCTACAGTGAGGGAATGGCATTCACTCTTTTAAAAACATTTCTTCCAAAATTCTAAGAGGCTTCAGAGATTTCTGTGACTTGCTTACTATTATTTCATGAGGAATTATTTCCCTCTTTATCTCTACCTTCTCTAGCTCCCTTCAAGACTCAGTCCAAATCCTACTTTTGCAAGAGGCCTTTCCATGTCTCTCCCTTCCTTACCTCCTCAGTTAGTGCCTTCCTTCTGAGATTACTTCCAATTTACAATGTCTAGATCTTGTTTGTTCATCGCTAATTGCATATTGTCTCCCTGTAGGACGGAGATTTCCTTGAAAGCAGGGATTATGTCTGTCTTTGTATCCCTAGCATTTACCATACTTGGTATACAATAAGGATTTAATAAATGTTAGTGGACTAATAGACTAAAATATTTTTTACCTCGAGGCTAGTATCAGAAATACAAAATTCATTCCTGAATCCAGAAAAGCAGGAAAGGCTGCTGGGAGGGGAAGAGGGGTAAAATGAGAGGAGGGCAGAGTATTTATTTCTTCCAAAGCTTTTATTCTTATTTTGAAATTTTTAAGCAAGCCAATTTTAAAATTCCTATCCAATCTATGTTAACATAATTTCCCTGGTACAAGCTTCCATCGTGTGTGTGTGTGTGTGTGTGTGTGTGTGTGTGTGTGTGTTTGAAAGATTCAGAGAGACAGAGACAGAGAGAAGGAGGAAGAGGAGCAGGAGAAAGAAGAAGAAAGAAAAGAAGAAGGAGGAGAAGAAAAAAGAAGGAGGAGGAGGAAAAGAAGGAAGAGGAGGAGGAAGAGAAGGAAGAGGAAGAGGAGGAGAAAAGACAAGAGAGAAGAGAGAGAGAGAGAGAGAGAGAGAGAGAGAGAAGAAGGGAGGGAAAGAGGAAGAGGAGGAGAGGGAGAGGGAAAGAGAGAAGGAGGGAGAGAGGGAGAGGGAAAAAGAGGGAGAGAGAAAAGAATAGGAGGAAGAGAAGGAGGAAGAGGAGGAAGAAGAAAGAGAAAAGGAGAGGAGACAGAAGAGAAACAGAGATAGAGAAAGAAAAAGAGAGAATAGAAGGAGGGGAGGAAAAAAAACAACCCTTGACAAATATTTTCTGTTAATACATTCCATTTTGCTTCTAAAAAGTTTGCCAACTATCTAAGCAGGAAAAATATTTTGCATACCCCAGCAAACTGTTGCTGAAAGGTTACTCTGGCCTGCCCTCAACAACTGTTTCCATAACCTTTACAGGAGGCAAGCCAGAGGCCCTTGTGGTCTTTCCCAAAGGAGGGATGAACAATTATTCTTTTCCCAGTAGGGGACCCAGGAAAACTCTGAAGTGTCCATTGCCTGACTTGTGGAGAAGCTCACATGGCCCCATTTCAATCCTATCTCTCCTTGGTTCTCTTGCTCTCCCCCTACCAAGAACTGGAATTGTTTTAAAGGAACAGCTTTAGCCCCAGCATGTACTGGCTTATCCCACCACCCCAAGAAATAGAAATTCCTCTACTGTCCTGTTCTCTCCTGTTTTGTCCTGTCTTGTTCTGTCCTGTCCTGTTCACTCTTCTCCTTTCTCTGCTATCCCCCTTCTATTTCTCTTGCCCCTTTTCTTAATTTTTCTTTTCCTTCTTCTATTCCTTTCTTTCTTCCCTCCCTTGTCCTTTCTTCTCCACAGTTCCTAAACCAGGTGGCTATTTTGTCCTTTGGGAGAAAGAGTCTTTTAATCTCCTGTTTGGTACTGCTCACTGATGGACCTTTCCCATCACCCTTCTCTGCTCCCAGGTACTTGCAAATCTGAATATTGGGTGTGTATCAGATCTGCATTTTAGGTCATAGTCACAGTTGGCTTTATTCATCTTGCTTTATCTTGCACATTTAGAACTGAGGTCTCTTAAGGATCAGGCAAGCCCATTAATGCTACAACTCATGGCCTCCTAAATGTTTGGTCACCTCCTTATTTGGGAATATTTAGACAAAAGGGCAGCATTTGTTAATAAATATCTTTTTTTATAGACCTGGAGAGCAGAATTAGGCACAATTAAAAGTTTGAATGACCAGTGGCTTCATCAAGGTTTTCTCTGAAGCTAGGGTGATGTAGGGACACTATTCCTGGCTTGGGTATCAGGATACCTGGTCTCTAGTTTGACTTTTGCTGTTAAGTGGAAATCTCTCTGAGGCTTGGTTTCCTCTTTTGTTGGAATAAATGATCTCTAAGGTCCTTTCTGGATCTAAAGTTTTATAATTTTTTTCTTGGACTGGTGTCCTGTCATGACTGAACTCTTCTCTGCCATATTTAGAGGGAATCTGGTTTTCATAGCACTCTCCTCCCCTCTCATTTCTATTATGAAATAGAAGAATCTTGAATAAGCTGTTCTGCCTAGAACATCTAACAAGGTTTTTCTCATTTAATTTTCCCATTTAGAAAGATTGGTCTGGGAAATTCAGAACCACCTTTGGAAGTTTTGAAGGGATTCAAGAATTAAAAAGGTCATAGAATAAGAGCATGCACATTCAAAAACATTGAGTCAGAAACTTTTGAAGATTCATTTTATCTCCCCCCTCTTCCCCACTCCCTCAGGCCAGAAAGTTGATTTTCTTTTATTCAAAAATATTTTGAGGTTTGGAGATACTACAATATTTCCTGTTTTTCATATGTCTCATTAAAAAGAAGTTTCTACTAAACTCTGGCATTCTATTGGCCAGTCATGGAAGCTCTTCCCTGCCTTCCCTGCCTCTCTTTGTTATCTCTACTCAGAGTTAACAAAGACAAACTTCTAGGGTATTCTTGGGGGAAAAAATGCACCTTCAATCTTACTGGTTTCTTTTGAGACCAAACCCTTTTGCTGTCCTTAAAAACTACATTTGGGACTGAAGCAAAAGAAAGGCAGATAGCCTGGATTCAGTCAGATTGCTTGATAATTAAGAGTTTGGGGTTCCTTTCTTTAACACTGTGTAATTGTGGGAAGGGAGGTAGTTGTGAAAGAAAAAATTGTCTTATTCATCTGATTTGTCTGAGGCTCCAAGTCATTGCATCATTACAACAGGAGAAAAAGAAGGGGGTGAGAAAGGGAAGGAGAAAGAAATGGAAAGAGAGAGAGAGAGGGAGGGAGGGAGGGAAGGAAGGAGGGAGGGGGTGAACAAAGACAGAGAGGGACACAGAGAGACACAGAGAGAGGGAGGGAGGAAAAATGAAGATAAACAAATCAAGCCTGAATTAGGGATAGACCAGAAGAGAGACAAAAGGGGCTGGAGAAAGAGAGCCCAGGAGAGTGGAAGGAGGAAAGGAAAGGGAGTGATGGTGTCTATCAGTGGAGACTTGCAAGTGAACTTAGGGCAGGTCACTCCTGTGCTAATCCCAGATTCCAGGCCAGGAAAGCCTCTTTAGGAGGTTTAGAATTCCTTGTAGCTCAAGTGTGCGGTGTGGCCTCTGGCCTATAGATTCCTGTCACCCCTCAAATCATGAAAAGGCTGAGAAGTAGAGCCTATGGGGAAAGATCAAAGAGACTGGAATTGTTCTGCCTGGAGGAGGGGCCTAGAAAGGACTGAAGCCTTTCCTTAAATGAAAGGCTATTGAATGGAAGATAATAGTTAACCATTTTCTATCTCTACTGAGGAGAAAACTGGAAGAAATGAAGATGAAATGATAGCCTGAAGGATTGGGGCTGGACATCAGAAAGCACCCTGTAGCTCTCTGAAACAGCTGTTGTAGGTGTTTTCCTAAGGCACGAGTCTGATCATGTCACACACACTCCTCCCACCCCCCACCCCAATTTAATAAGCTCCAGTGGTTCTCCATTGCCTCTAGGCGAAAATATAAAATGTTCTGTTTGGCATACAAAGCCCCTCTCATCTCTCCAATCTTTTTATACCTTAATTCCCCAATTCTTCAATCCAGTGACAATGGCCTCTTGCCTGTTCCACAGGATACCCCATCAATTCTAAGCATTTTCTTTTCTATTTTCCCCTCCCCTTCCCCGACCCCGGGAAGGAATAGAGATATAAGTGACTTGCCCAGGATTCCATAGTCAGTATCTACGGTTGGATTTGAATTCAGATCCTCCTGTTTCATCTGCTGCACCACCTAGCTGAGCCCTCCAAGCATTTTCTCTGCTATCATCCATTCCTGATAAGCTCTCCTTCCTTCTCTCTGTCTTGTACCTCCCTGATTTCCTTTAAGTTCCAACTAAAATGCCACTTTCTACAAGGAGCCTTCCCCAAAACCTCTTAATTCCAGTGCTTTGGCTCTTTTAATTATTTCATATTTTTCCTGTATTGGGGAAACTAGGTGGCACAGTGGATAGAGTGCTGGGTCCTGGAGTTGGGAGGACCTGAGTTCAAATTTGGCCTCAGATACATACTAGCTGTGTGGTCTTGGGCAGGTCATTTAGCCCTGTCTGCCTCAGTATCCTCATCTGTAAAATAAACTGGAAAAATAGCAAATTATTCTAGTATCTTTGCCAAGAAAACTCCAAGTGGGATCACAAAGTCAGATAGGACTGAAATGACTGAATAACAATTTATCTTGGTTATATAACTTTGTATATATTTGTTTATACATTATCTCCTCCATTAGACTGAGTTTGAAAGGAGGAAGAAAGAGACACAGAGAGAAAGAGACAGACAGAGAGAGAGAGAGAGACAGAGAGATACACAGAGAGAGGTAGAGACACAGAGATAGACGAAGACAGAAATAGAGAGAGACAGAAACAGAGACAAAAAGAGACACAGAGACAGAGACAGAGAGAGGAGAAGAGAGAGGGAGGGAAAGAGAGGGAGAGGAAGAGACAGAGAGATGCACAGAGAGAGATAGAGACACAGAGATAGACAAGGACAGAAATAGAGACAGAAACAGAAACAAAAAGAGACACAGAGAGACAGAAACAGAGAGAGGAGAAGAGGGAAGAAGGGAAAGAGAAGGAGAAGGAGAGACAGAGACAGAAAAAGAAAAACAGAAAGACAGACAGACTTTGTCTCTTTTTGATCCCCAGGGTTCAGTATAGTGCCTGGCACAAAATAGGTACTTAATAAATGTTTATTGATTTGCAAAAGTAAATGTTGAAAATTATTTATACATATGTTTTGAAAATAAAAATCTTTCATTTAAAAATAAATGTTTATTGAATAAATGAATGAATGAATAGAAACCTTTGAAATAGAATTGGAAAGGAGTGCAGAGTAATACAGTTCAACTCCCTCGTTGTACAGATGAGAAAATAGAGGATCAGAGGAGCTAAATGATTTCTCTGAAGTTATACAAATAGTGAATGGCAAAGCTAGGATTCAAATCTGGGTCCTCTGAGTCCAAAGTCATTTTTGATGCATCAAGATTTTCTTATCTGACTGGAGACCAGTATCCTGTCAGTAATTGGGAAATGGAGCAATCTCCATTTAAAATGTCTCATTCCAGTAAGAATGAGGATGAGGATGAGGATGAAAGGGATGAAGAAGAGGATGATGATCATAATGATAATTCCAACCACAATGGAGAGAGAACTGGTTTTGGAGATGCAGTAACTTTAATTAGATGGTGAACTTCTTCAGGACAGGATACATGTTTTGCCTTTCTTTTTAAATTTCCTTTCTTTTATCTCTTTTAAATCTTCTTTTTTCTTCCCAATACTTAGCACAGCACCTGGAATACAGTATGTGCTTAATAAATGCTTTTTGATGACTTCAAATTCCTGCCCTCCCACTGCGCAAACTTGGTTGGTCATTCACCTTCTCTGAGCCTCATTTTTTTCTTTATCTATAAGATGGGAATGGAGGAATGATGGTGAGACTAAATAACTGAAGTTCCTTTCAATTCATAGTGTTTTACAGTTTGAAAAGTAAGTTTAAGACAATAATTGAAATGGAATGCTGTGATGGGAGTCTTTTAGCATTCATCCCTTGAGGATAACTTTTCCTATACAGATCCCATGAAATAATGGGTGATGCTCAAATAGTTTTCTAAAAGGGTCTCTCCCTGCCGAGCTTGTCTGGAGGCCAAGGTACCCAGAGGCAAGCCTGCCAGTGGTACTTTTTGGAGGGAGGGCTAACTTCCTCTGGGGATATCTCAACCTTGCTTTTTATGGCTACAGGCTGCATTCCTGCTTCATGCATGAAGAGTCAGGCATGTGTACTCTTGTCTCTCCTATGAGCAAGAGGCTGTCTTGGGTGATGGCCTCAGGGTGAGGGGAGTGGAGAGTGGAGAAGGGCAAGGAGGAGAAAGGAGAGGGGGGAGGAGAAGTAAGACAGGGAAAAGGATTGTTTATTTAACCCAGGGGAGACTAAACTTTGGTCCCAAGGTCAGACACTCATTTTTGACTCAGTCTCTGAAACCATAAATGAGATGGAGAGAATCTTTGAGAGAGATTCTTCAAGAGGGGATTGGGGAGAGTAGAGGGGAGATGGTCTTGCTCTAGTAGTCACAATGATTGGACTCTGCCCTTTATTTCTAGGCAGCCTTTAAATCACAGATTCCTGAGTGTCAGGCCCCCCCTTCTGTTTTAAGTGGGACTTCAGCATTGAATGTCCAAAATAGTGGATACTGCTACATGATCTGGCTTTTTTGCATTTGCATTGATGTCATTTCAGGGTATACAGGAATCCTTGATTTTCAGAGAATGACGTGGAGTGAATCTGAAACCATCCTAAAATCACCCTATTTCCTTTTAAAAAACTAGAAACCCTACTAGATCCAGAGCTAGTTAAAAATAGACCCCCAAGGGGCTAGTTTATGCTCTTTTTGATGGAAAGGAGGCAAAGCAGAGGGTAGAGGAGAGATCCTAATTAGCCCTCTCCAATTGTGCTACAAATCTTTTTCTGTTGTAGTATCCTGTGGCCATCTAATTGGTTCACAGGTTTGCCTTCTCCTTAGAAAGTCAGGGTAGAGAAAAATTGTTGTCGATGTTATTGTTTGTCCTTCATTCTTGAAGATAACCAATGACACCAGGAAGGCAATGTCTTAACTTACAAGTGAATTGGATTTAAGTGAAACAGAGCTGTGCAAAGTCATGAGCCTCTCTCTCTTCTCCAGAGTTATCAGAGTTCAGTGGCAAGACATAAGTCAAAATGACCACTGATGGCTTTGGATATAGTGGGAAACCAGTAGAGAAAAGTGGAACAAGAGGAAAGGATGAAGAAGGGGTGAGGGCAAAGAAGGGAAGAGAAAGTCAGGCATGGTGGTGGTGATGGTATATACCTGTAGACTTGCTACTGGGAAGGCTGAGGCTGGTGAATCATTTGAGCACTGGAGTTCTGAGATTTAGCAGGGCCAAAACTGATTGAGTATCTGCATTATATCCAGCACCAACATGGTGGTGGTGTAGAAGAACCAGGTTGCCTAAGGTAGGAAACAAAACAAGTTAAAGTTTCTATACACATCAACAGTGGGGTAGAATCAGTGACAATCCACTGGAATTCCAGCCTAGGTTAGAGAAGGAAATCTAAGGAAAAGGAAAAGGGAAAAAAAAGAGAAGGAAAGGGAGATAGAAAGGACAAAAAAAAAAGAAGGGAAAGAAGAAAGTAAAGAAGGGAGGAAGGAAAGCTGGAAGGAAGGAAAAGAAGAAAGGTAAGGAGGAAAAAAGGAAGGAAGGAAGGAAGGAAGGAAGGAAGGAATAGACAGAAAGAACTAGACTTCTAGATCTGAGCTGCTATATGACCTTGAATAAAGTCTCTTAGTTCAATTTTTTTTTTTTTTGGTCCTCAAGAAGTTTATATTCTAATGCTTTTTAAAAATATTTTATTTTATTTTATTTAATAATTACTTTATATTGACAGAATCCATGCCAAGGTAATTTTTTTTACAACATTATCCCTTGCACTCGCTTCTGTTCCGATTTTTCCCCTCCCTCC
Source organism: Antechinus flavipes (assembly GCF_016432865.1). Classification (NCBI taxonomy): domain Eukaryota; kingdom Metazoa; phylum Chordata; class Mammalia; order Dasyuromorphia; family Dasyuridae; genus Antechinus; species Antechinus flavipes. The sequence goes on along the minus strand of NC_067400.1, from coordinate 66,835,697 downwards.
CTCCACCCCCTCCCCTAGACGGCAAGCAGTCCTATATATGTTAGATATGTTGCAGTATATCCTAGATACAATATATGTTTGCAGAACTGAACAGTTCTCTTGTTGCACAGGGAGAATTGGATTCAGAAGGTAAAAATAACCCGGGAAGAAAAACAAAAATGCAAATAGTTCACATTCATTTCCCAATGTTCTTTCTTTGGATGTAGCTGCTTCTGTCCATCATTTGTCAATTGAAACTCAGTTAGGTCTCTTTGTCAAAGAAATCCACTTCCATCAGAATACATCCTCATACAATATCGTTGTCCAAGTGTATAATGATCTCCTGGTTCTGCTCATTTCACTTAGCATCAGTTCATGTAAGTCTCTCCAAGCCTCTCTGTATTCATCCTGCTGGTCATTTCTTATAGAGCAATAATATTCCATAACATTCATATACCACAATTTACCCAGCCATTCTCCAATTGATGGGCATCCATTCATTTTCCAGTTTCTAGCCACTACAAACAGGGTTGCCACAAACATTTTGGCACATACAGGTCCCTTTCCCTTCTTAGTATCTCTTTGGGGTATAAGCCCAGTAGAAACACTGCTGGATCAAAGGGTATGCACAATTTGATAATTTTTTGGGCATAATTCCAGATTGCTCTCCAGAATGGTTGGGTTCGTTCACAACTCCACCAACAATGCATCAGTGTCCCAGTTTTCCCGCATCCCCTCCAACATTCATCATTATTTTTTCCTGTCATCTTAGCCAATCTGACAGGTGTGTAGTGGTATCTTAGAGTTGTCTTAATTTGCATTTCTCTGATCAATAATGATCTGGAATACTCTTTCATATGAGTGGTAATAGTTTCAATTTCATCATCTGAAAATTGTCTGTTCATATCCTTTGACCATTTATCAATTGGAGAATGGCTTGATTTCTTATAAATTAGGGTCAGTTCTCTATATGTTTTGGAAATGAGGCCTTTATCAGAACCTTTAACTGTAAAGATGTTTTCCCAGTTTGTTGCTTCCCTTCTAATCTTGTTTGCATTAGTTTTGTTTGTACAAAGGCTTTTTAATTTGATATAATCAAAATTTTCTATTTTGTGATCAGTAATGGTCTCTAGTTTATCTTTGGTCACAAATTTCTTTCTCCTCCACAAGTCTGAGAGATAAACTATCCTATGTTCCTCTAATTTAACGGCCATACCACCCTGAACGCGCCCGATCTCATCTTAGTTCAATTTTAACAAATATTTTTTTAAGTGCCTACACTGTGCTAGGTGCTGAGTGAGGCAGAGAAAACAATCTTTATTTGCAAGTTACTTATGGTATTACAGTAAAACAAGAGAAGGTTGAATTAAAAAAAAACCCAAACAAACCAGAGAGCAGGACTAAATTTTATTGTGCAGATTATAAATGGGAGATTATCGAGGGCCAGTTCAGACAGGAAGGACTTCATGGAGGAGGCATATCTTGAATCAGACCATGAATGGGTATATGCAATGAGGCTAGTTGAAAAGCAAGGAAGGAGATAATGCACATTTGGATAGTGCCTACTTTGTGTCAGGTACTGTATTAAACACTTTTTACAAGTGTTATCTCTTTCAATCCTCACAACAACCCTGGGAGGTAGATGCTGTCATTATATTTTATATTTGAGATAACTAAGGCAAACAGAAATTAAATGACTTTGCCCAATGTCATCCAGCTAGAAAGTGTCTGAGTTTGGGTTTGAATTTAGTTCTTTTTGACTCCAGGCCTAGCACTCTAATCCACCATCAGGTGCCTCTAAAAGTCCTGGGAAGATGCTAAAATGATCATGAGAAGGGATTTAAAATCAAGGTGTGAAGGGAGGGCAGATCTCATCCATTACTCAGCCCAAGTCCTTGTGGAAGAAACCATTTGATTTGATTTGAGTTCACTGAATGATGGGAGGCAATGGGATTTTATGGGTGGAGAAGGGATGTATTTTTGAGGGCGTTGGTGATCAAACAGAATTGTCAAGATCAAATGAGATCATGTGTAGCAGTAGTGTGAGAAAGCACAACGTTTTCTGTGAGGGTTGATTGTGGGATGTATCTAGTGTGGAAATGTACCTATTTGGAGATAACTAATCTTTAATTTATTGGAGGCATGGGTTATTGTTGTTTTGGGGGAAGTTAAGTTTAAAGACTACTCTGCTCTTAGGGTCTTAGAAATGATTCTCTGTGGATTGGCATCCCCTGGGCTCTGCCCCTGGCCACCTGTGACCTCTAACCTGACATAGGTTGGACAGACTCTGGGGGGGAGGGGGAGTCTCTCCAGTCTGTCACATGGAAAGTAGGAAAGCTTTGCTCAGGAAAACTTAGGGAAAAAAATTACACAGGTCTTGCCAAGGAATGAGAGAACATTGTCTGAGGCAATAGTCCCCAGGGAAATTGAAGGGATGGGCTGGGAAGAGCTTGGCTAAAACTCTAGAACATTTTGCTCAGGGCAATTCAATTTACCCCCAAGGTTTCACTTCTTACTGTACAATCATTCCAGACAGACAGAAGCTAAAGAACAGATTCTGCTGAAGAAAAAAATCACGTGGGATACTGTCACTGTACAGAGCCTAGTGATGAAGGAGGAAAGCTTGGACAAATCCTCTGTGCTCCTGTCTCCTCCCCAATCCTTGTCCAGCCTCCCGGATGGGAAGGAGAGGCCAAAGGGAGGAAGTAGGGAGGAGAAAGACAGAGGACAATTAAAGCAGAGAATTAGAAGTAAAATGATCTGGAATGGAAAGTATAGAAGAACATTTGATGGTCTGTTCTCCTTTTTTTCTGCAAAACTGATGGCTTAGATTAGAAGACCCTGGGAGCTAGAAGTGATCATTATCTATATTTTATAGTTGAGGAAACTGAGGCAAACAAATTATGTGGCTTTCTATTTAGCACAGTGCCTAGCATGCAAGTAGAAAGGAAGAAAATAAGCATTTATTTCATTTCATTTATTTATTTCAGGTTAGGCTTTTATAATCATGATTTCATTTGATCCTCACAACCTCGGGAAGTAGGTGATAGCACCTATTATTGTCCCCATTTTACAGCTGAAGAAATGGAGGCAGATCGAGATGAAGTGTTTTGCTAGAATGGCATGAAGTGTCTGAAGTTGGATTTGAACTCAGGACTTTAATTCTGGCTTTAGTCTCAGTCCTCTACCTACTGTGTTATCCATCTACTTCTAGAAGGGGACTGAATTCATTTTACTGAACTTAAAAAAAAAAAAAAAAAACATGTGAAGCTAAATCCACAAGAAGTGATTTGCCTGACACTCCCAGAAGAAGGTAAGCTCCTTAAGGGAGGGTCTGCTTTTACTGTCTTTCTAACCCTAGTACCTGGCACAAAGCAGGTGCTTAATAATGTTTATGGGATTGAATAGATCGAAACCTGGGGGCAGGGTGGTCCTCCCATTTTCTAAATAGAGGTCAATTCAAAATCTTTATATAATCAAACTTTTCTGAGGTACTGTAATAACCTGCTTCTTTCCAGAAATATCTGGTTCAACTCTTGCAAGATAACACAATTTTAATGGCCTCTTGAATTCCCTTGTAATTAATGCAGGAAAACAGAAAGGGCTTCAAGATGCCTAGTGGACCAGTCAGAGGACCCAAATCTGTGAAGTGATTCTTAGTCATAGAAATCCCATAGAGTCCCTTTAAGTTGGGTTTGATTGCCTCTTGGGAGTGTTGGTAAGGAGCTACCAAAGCCCCATGAGAGATGGACAGATAAGTCATTTTGGAGGGCCCAATGGACCTCTTTATTTTGGCCAATGTCCCTTCTTTTATCAACAGGCAGTGGAGTCAAGCCAACAGAGAACCCATAATGGAGCCAGCTTCTCAGCTGGATTCCACCCAAACCACAGCTGGACTTTGATGCTATCTCAGTCCCTTCCACAGTGCCCAGTCTTTTTCTTGTTCCTTCTCAGGACTTAGGAGATATTATTCCTCAGGCACTCCAGGAGGTTGGAGAGAGATATTCACCTCCTATCAGCCATGGAATTAGGGAACGAGATTGTGTCGCAGCTAGTCTAGTTCAGGAAAAATGAGTTGTATCATCATAGATGAGAGAATGGTGGGTTCCCCAGGATTCCCCCCCTTCTCTGAAACAGCTTTTACTTTCATCAAATCTTACATTATCCAATCATTATTTGATGTCTCTTAAGCTTGAATCTCCAGCTGGTCCAAATTTTTCTAGATTAAGCACATGTCCTAATTTTTTTTTTTTAATAACTCCCTCACCTCACCCTCCAGTAGTTAGGCCAGTCCACCAAGGGCTTACTTAGTTAATGTTCTTTAACAATTAATTGTTCATATTAACATTCATTAATAGTTAATGTTTAATATTTATGTTCATGACTGTCATTGCTCTTGCCACTGTGAAGATCAAGAGAAGATGAGGGTATTGTGTGGGGATAGGATAAGGTTGGTAGTCTTTCTGAACCAATCTACAAAACAATAGTAAAATTTCATAAAACTCAGTAACAGTGGGTAGGGAATAAAACTGAAAAATGGTTTGACCAAATGGGTGATTAAGATAATTTGATTTAGAATTGGAAGAACTTAAAACAAAAAACAAAAATCTTTGATTTAGAACTTAAGCATTATTTAGTCCCTCATTTAATAGGCTAGAAAACTGAGATCCAGTGTTCTGAAATCACACAGGTGACAAGTAGTACAATAAATATTTGAAACAGGGTTTTCTGCCTGTTGGTAAGAACCAATGGTCTTAACAACCCTCCATGTTGCCTTGAATAGCTTAAACTGCAGTGAAGAAAGGAGAGAAACTGAACCCCCCCCAGTGGGGTCCTTGGATGAGTGATGAGCTTAGATCCGAAGCATTTTAATACTCGCAAAACATTGTAATAACAGATACTTCTGTTGTACCTCTTTTCTCCAGCTATCAATCCAAAATAGCATAGAAGATATAGATCAGAATGAGTGGAGATGGGAGAGAGAGACACAGACAGAGAAACAGAGACAGAGACAGAAATAGAGACACAGAGACAGAGACAGAGAAAGATAGACACACACACACACAGAGGGAAAGACAGAGAAAGACAAAGAGACAAAGAAAGAGACAGAGACAGAGAGAGAGACAGAAACAGAGACAGAGTTAGAAAGATAAAGACAAAGAAAGAGAGACAGAGAAAGACAAAGAGATATAGAGACAGAGAGACAGGGAATGACAAAATGAGAGACAGAGAGACAGACAGACAGAAAGAGACAGAAAGACAAAAAGAGACAGACAGGGAAAGACACACACAGAGAGAGACAGAAAGACAAAAGGAGAGGCAGAGACACACAGAGAGAAGACACAGAGAAACAGAGAGACAGAGACAGAGTAAGATATGAGAGACACACAGAGAGAATTTAAAGAAGGTCTATCTTGAGAGTTTGTAAAAGCAGACACATTAACAGGCAGCTCGACCTCCAGGGAGGACTGACTGAGGTATTAACAGCACCAGAGAATGGGGTGATGAATACAGGGAATCTGCAAGTTTATCCAAAAAGTCTCAAGTTGGGAACATTGTGATCCTACCCAAGTTGTCCCTCAGACAGATGCAGGGTGAGAGAGAGCCCTGAGAATGACTATGACCCCAGTGAAAGTTTTTAAAAGTGCAGGCCATTCTTTTTCCATCTTAGGTGAGATTTCTCAGACCACTGGTAAACCTTCACCATCTCTCTGGGTTTTATGTACCTCTGCTTCTAATGGTTAATGAGTAAATGAATGAAGAAAGGCTTTTTATTAAACTCAACCTGTGCAAAGCACTGTACTAAATGCTTTGGAATGCAGTTGTTTGTTTTCAATGAGACAGCCTGTGCTCTCAAGAAGCTTATATTCTAATGGAAGAGATAGCATACATAGAGCAGAGGTATCCAGAGAAGGGAATTATGGTCTGGAAAAACACAAAGACAGCAAGTGAAACAGTAGGGCATTCATTGACAGAAGGCAAGGACAGTGCTGATTAGATTACATTTCACAGAGGAAGAGGTGGAAAGGGAACCTCAGTAGGATAGAAATGTCCAGGTGAAGAGGAAATTGCTTGATTCCAAGGAGAATTTAATTTAGGAGCTTTAACTCCTAAGAATGATTTCTAAAGGCAGGAGAGGAAGTGGTGTAGAAAAAAGGAATTAACTCAGAAAGTTTTTTTCCTTAATTTTTTTCTAGTTACATTTGAAAAACGAGGATTTCCACTTTAACATTTGTTTTTAAATTTTTGAGTTCCAAATTATGTTTGTTCCCTTCCCATTTCTTAAGAAAGCAAGCAATTTAATGTAGTTTATACATGCAACAACAATTTTCTTTTTTCTCCCTTTCTCTATTCCTTTCTTCTCTCCTTTCTTTCTCTCTTCCTTCCCTCCTTTCTTTCTTTCTCTCTTCCTTCCTTTCTTTCTCTTTTCTACTGGGATTAAATAACTTGCCCAGGTCAACTTGGCCTTGCTCAACAGTATCTAAGGCTGGATTTTATCTCAAGTCCTTCTGACTTCAGGGCTGATGCTCTGTCCATTATACCATCTAGCTGCCCCGTAACACAGCAATTTCCAAAGGTTTTTGGGAGAGTGCCTACTTTGGCATCAGTTCTAGGTTCTTTCCTCTAGATATTGTCTGGTTTTGGGTCTATTTTCCAGTGGCTGCCATTATAGCCTTCTTATTACAGATCTGACCATCTTATTCCCCCCTTTCAAAAATCTTCAGTGATTTCTTCTAGTCCTGAGGATGGAATACAAACTTTTCTGCCCACTCTTCAGGCCCTCCACAGTTTGAACCACAATATCCAACCAGAATTTCCAACTTTATATCACATATTACTCCTTGAAGCACTCTATATTTCCCCCATTCCCCACCCCAAACTGACTGCTAGCCATTTTCTGGTCTTGCTGTATTATGTCCCGCCATTGTACATTTGCACAGGCTAACCTCACACCTGGAATGCCCTCCCTTCCTATCTCCCCACTTGAAATCTTCCATCAAACCTCAATTCAGCTGCTTCCCCTTCTCATCCATCCAACTGAAAGTACTCTTTATCTCCTTAGATTTTTTTTTTTTTAACAGCACTTGGCTTTCTTTGTTGCCTTTATCCTACTCAGCATTGTCTTACACTTCTTTGTGGATTCCAACAACCTTCATTTTACAGATAAGGAAACTAAGGCTTAGAGAGATTGCTCAAGTTCATTCAGGAAGTAAGTGAGAAAGGAGAAAATGATTTCAAAATCCCAACTTCAATGCATTTGCATTTGATTGTCTGCAGCTATAATTGTATATCTCTTTCTATCACGGCCTCTAATATGTATTTTGCAAAAAGTAGATGTTTAATTTTTTAAATACATTCTATTCAATTGAATGGAAATCCTCTAGTTGAAAATAATATAGGTTTTTTTTTTTTAGTATATCAACCCAGATCCCAAGTGGACCATCGATTTCAGCACCTTTGCCTTCAGACATTTCTTTTAATTCATAATTTTTATGCTTAGTTGTTTTTAGTCCCTTCTTTTTTCATAACTTTACTCTGATGTCTTTTCCCTAGATGGAGATATGTGAGTTTGGAATGCTTTAGGAGCAGGGGCTGCCTCATCAGAGCCAAACTCTAAGATCCCTTCTGAATCCTATGATCTCATAAAACTTAGACAAGAAAGAAAAGAAAAGAGGGAAGCAAGAAATGAATAAGAAAAAGGGAGCCTGGAAATAAGAGAAAGGGAAAAGACAAGCAAAAAGACAAAGGACAAATACTGATGGGGAGATGAGGTATATAGTGTCATCAATACACCTGTTCACTCAGAGAGGCAAACCTTTATCTTGAGAAGATAGCATGTGGCAGAGAAGGATGGAATCCCAGGCTGAGTCAACATTATGAAAAATAATATCTAGTCCCAATGCTTCAGGGAATTCAGGGATCATCCTGATATGGCTCCAGGAGAATTATAGAGGAATATAATACTAAAGCTGGAAAAGACCTTCAAGGCAGCAAAAAATGGGGGTCGGGGAATCTTGACCTCTGGATTAAATAATCTCAAGGAGATCTTTTAAGGCTTTTCCTAAGATTCCAAGTCTATAAAATGCCTTCCCTGCTCTTGTTCTCACTCTGTCTCTGTTTATCTGTTTCTCTCTCTCTCTCACTGTCTCTGTCTTTCTGTTTCTTTTTCTGTGTCTCTCTCCCTCCCTCTCTCTGTCTCTGATTTTGTCTCTTCTCTCTCTCAGTATGTCTTTCAGCCTCTTTCTATGTTTCTCTTTTTCTGGATGCAAACAAGGGCATTCCTGTCTGTGCAATTGTATGTGCATGTGCGTGTGTGTGCACGTATGTTTAAAAGATTCTGCCAGTGTGAACCCAGTGTCAGAATAAAGCTGGGATCTTTTTATTTCCTTCTTGGGCTCATGACCATGGATATCAATGTTCTTGGAAAACTTGACTTCCAGAGTGAGGAAAGGGAGATACTGCTGTCTCTGATTGGTTGGCTTCTCTTTCTGAGGAGGCTTTTGGGACTCAACCAAAGGCGAATGATGGGGAGATGCTTAAAAAAAAAAAGTAGAACCAAGGAGAAAGAAAAGGACAAGGGCTATAAGCTCAAGTAAAAGAGATGTAGCCAGGTTTGAGAGGAAGGGACAGAGAAAAATGGAGGTCAGGGAGAGAGGCAAGCAGAAGGAGGGTTAAGAGGGCAGGCTTGGGAAGGATTTTCAGACTCAGGTACCAATGCCTTCCCATTTGGATTTAAGTAGGTTTTTCATTGGTGAGATAGTATAACTTTCTCCTGAAAACTCTATGATGATGGAATCTTTCTTCCAGGTCATTAAAACATACAAACAAACCATAACAGGTCTATTTCTCCATCTTCTTTAATCACAGTCGTTCCTCCAATCAAGACTTTATACCTTTTTCCATGAAGCCTTTTTTGAATACTCTATGCTCCTTTGGTCAGCATTAATAATGGGGGCACTCAGTTCAACACTTCATTGTTAACCTTATTCTCTATGAAATTCTCTAGTTGCTCCATGGATCTTACCTTTGTTAGTTGAAAATACCTGGACCTTAATTTTTTTTTTAACCTGTAAAATGGGAGAGTTGGAATAGATGACTGCAGAGTTCTCTTCTTGCTTTATAATTCTTGCCACATTATTTGGGCTGGACATCTGAGGGTTTGACCTCTATTCTGGCTCTATAACAACCTCCCTTGATGGTAATCTAGGGTTAGACTAGTCATCTCAGTCAAATACGGAGAATTGGTCTTCCAGTTCTAACTTCCTTTGATTCTAGGAAAATAAAAGCAAAAACCTTGTAATGAATATGCAGCCAGGCAAGATGATTTTCTCCCTTGGCCATGTTCAAAAACATGTCTCATTCTGTACCCTAAGTCCATCATCTCCCTGTCAGGAGAAGAGCAGCATGCTTCATGAGTCCCCTGGGACTTTGCTGGTTGGTCCTTGCACTGGAGCGTTCGAGTCTTTCAGAGTTGTTTGTCTTAACAACGTTCTTGTAACTGAATAAATTGTTCTACTGGTTCCACTCATTTCTCTCTGTATCGGTTTATACACAAAGGTAACTTAGGCGATTGAGCCAACCCAGCCTTCCTGTCCTGTGACTCATGCCCCTGCTTTTCCCCCTCCTCCCCAGTAAAGAACCTCTGCCTTCTCAGGAAGAAACTTGTTTTCAAGAGCCAAGCACCAGATCAGGAGTAAGGGAAGACTGGGGGCTGGGTATAGAGGGAGAAGTGAGAACAAATATTTAAAGAATGTTAATGACAATAAAATTAAAGATGGATACCCAGCAGCCAGTTTCCTTGAACCCCATGAATCTCTTCTGTCCCCCTCAGGGACAATTTGTTTTTGTTTATCCCTCCCAATGTTATTTGTCTGTCTGCACTTCTGTTGAGTACGTTGACTTAAAGTCTTTTCACTTTTTTAGAGGTGATTATGTCTCTGTGTATTTCTTTATCTTTTACTGTATACTTCCTCCTTTACCTTCCTCTTTATTTTCTGACTGGTTTAAGGATGATCACCACAGAGTTAATAACTAGATCTAGAGTCCCATTCTATCTAGGATCAGATTACTGAAGTGGGATAAATCGGTCTACAATGAAGAGATGATGTCCATAGGTCCTTTCTTCATTGAATCATAGACTTAAGGCTGGCAAGGATTTTCCTATTTATACTGTTTGTATCTTATATGAATGATTTTTTAAAATAAATTATTTCCCCTGTTAGAATGTGACCGTGATTTTTATTTCTCTTTGTATCTCCTATGCTTAGAATAGTGCCTGGTACAGAGTAAGTGCTTAATAAATTCTTGTCAACTTGACTCCATGTCCAGTGCTTCATTCATTACAACTACTTGCCTTCATGCCAGCTCCATTCTTATCATCGTGATCGTGGTAAAGTTTTTGGGCCTTGCTTTTCTTATTTTCCCAATGATGGACTTGATTTCTAAGGTCTCGTATAGCTTTATTATTCTATGCTTCTGTGAAAATACCAATACTGTCAATTGCTTCTGGCCCTAAGCTTTCTAGCATACCTTGCTATTCTAGCTCACTTAGAGACATGTAAGATATATAATATAGAAAGGGAAGGACCTTGCCAATCCTAAAACTATGATTCTAATAAGAAAGGACCCCTTGTTTCTTCTGAATGGTCAATCTGTGCTTTGATATCATTTCTTTTTTTTTATAAGCTCTGACATATCACTCTAGTAATCTGATCACTATATCCAGCATTATGGGAGAAAGGGACCCAACTCAATAAAAGCTTATGATGATCATCCTTAAACCAGCTGTATACAACATATAACAATATTAATGCTATGCTATATATAATAGCCATTTAAATAGCACTGTCAAGCTTTTGAAACATGTTTCATACATTATCTAATTTCAACTTTATCCTGTGTGGTAGGTAATGCTAGCATTGTTATTCCCATTTTACAGGTGAAGAAACTGAGGTAGCAATTTACCTATGGTAACAAGGAATTACATCTGTATTTTCTGGAATTCGATCATTGAATGCTCTCCATAAAGTCATCTTCCTGGCATTATGAATGGAATTTCCTTAGCAGGGGGGAGGATGAGGGAAAATATAAAATAGAGATTGTTATTGAGATAATGAACACATACTAGTTTTGAAGTTCTATCTTCTGTGTGCGATAGCATTACATTCTAATGTGTCCAATAAGTACTTATTCAGATGTGTACATAAAGTCATTCATTATTTATTAAATGCTTACTATGTTCCAGGCATTGTACCAAGTGCTGGGATTAAAAGAAATGTAAAAGGACAATTCCTACTCTCAAGAAGCTCACAATGTAGTGGGGGAGATGATTTACAGAAAAGTATGAACAAACACATTGTATATAGGAAAAACTGGAGATAAGAAACAGAGAGAAAACATTATGAAGGGGGATCAGACTTCTTGTAGAAGGTAACATTTTTGCTTGGATTTGAAGGAAGATGGGAGAGCCAGGAGGAAGTGATAAGGAGGGAGAGCATTCTGGGCATAGTGGACAGATAATGAAAGTGTCTGGAACTGGCTGATAGAATTTCTTCTTTGAAGAGCAAACAGCAAGGAAGCCAGTGTTATTGGGGCTAGATTGGGCTGGACTGAGCTAAATAAGATATAAGAATTCTGAAAAGGTAAGACTGTGACAGCTAGAGAATTTGATATTTGATCATGAAGGTCATGGCTATGTGTTTTCTCTTATTGACTAAGAATACTGGAGCATAAATGAAAATGAATCAGCAAAAAATCATAAAAAACAACCACCAAAAGCCCTTCCTAAATTCACCAGCTGTCAAGCACAATTGTTTATGGAAGTAAGTCTTGGATACTAATTTCATTTTTAAAAATCCAATGACGATGGACAAACACAATATTTTAGCAAAAATGAGAATTGGACTCAGAGGCAGAAGATTTGCTTTTGAGTCTGGCTTTGAAGCTCATTGGGTCATCATGGTTATATTATTGGAATTCATGGGACTTAATTTTTTTCTCTGGTGAGTTTTCAGTTCATAGAATACCTAATTTTTTTTAATCTATGGAGTTTGGCTTTACCAGGGAGAAAACAGAGGAAGATTTAAAAATAAAAGCTTTTGGAAAGGACATAGGTCAAGAATTGGGACTCCTGGATTCTATTATTGGTATTACCATTGCTCTGATATTGAATGATTCAGGACTATAAAAATAGTGATTCCAAGTTTCAAAATCCTTTATATGCATGATATAACTAGATCTTTCCAACCACCCTATGTAGGTAGCATATCACATACTTTAAGTTACATTTTAGAGATGAAGAAATAAGCTCAGAGGGACTGAGAGATATGTCAGAGGTCACCCAGATACCCAATGCCAAGATAGAATTTGAGCCCAGCTCTTCTAACTTTGAATTCAAAGCTCCTCACTAAATCACCCTGCCTTCTTCCAAAAGAAACCAAGGCTTGTATGTTAAAATGTTTAAGATAAAATAAAATGTGCGAGTTTTGAAATTTAAATATAAAACAGAACAGAGACCATCTGAAGGAAGTAGCAAGAGGAGATGTTTTCAGACACCTGAATGGAACAGATGATCTCTTTTGAGCAATGAATTTGGCTCCGAGTTTCCTGGCAGTTACATATTCAATTTAATTTCTCTGGAAAGAGCAATTCTGACAAAAGCATCATTAAAAGTAACATTCCCCCTTTCCACTCCCTCCCCAGCAGTAGATATAAATCCCCAAAAGAATTTAGCATCTGGCTCCTTAATTAAGGGATATATCAGTAGTAGAGTGACCAATGCCTTTAGCTATAGTTTTACATGACACAAATTGCTATTTATCTGGACATTTATTTTAAGAATCTTTGTAGGAATTGTGCATATGCTATTGCTATGGATTATAGTTATCTAACTATGCTCTATGGCCTACTGCCAGGCTACAAGTGCTGTGAGGGCAGAGACACCATCTTATTTATATTTTACATCTCCTGCAGCTGTTTAGTTCAGCAATGCCCTGTATTCAGTGGGCACCTTATACATGTTTGTATTGAATTGAACCCACCATAAAGAGAGGTCATAATATTGAATCATACTCAAAGAAGGCATTTCATGAGAGAAGGGCACCATTAAGAATATAGGTACAGATGCTTTGTTTCCTGATGTTCTCTTAACAGAGCAATAGAACTTGGAAGATTTAGATGGATGATTAGATAACACAGCTGTTAGACAATGCTTTTCTCAAATAGCTGTATGATAGATCCTAGGACTCAATGGATTCACCATCAAATCCTCTTGCAAAATCCTATAAGTATAGAAAGGCTGTTTTCTTTGAAATGGGAGCCATATCTTGTCTATAATAGAAGTAAAAGAAGTATAGCTGACATTCTGTTATGAAAGACTAAGGACTGGATGTATATTCTTGCCCAGATAGAAGTCCACCTATTTCATTATGATCACAGGAATCAGAAATCGATAAAGGTATAAAATGGATGGACACTTCATCTTCTCTTTCTCTCTTTTCTTTCTCATTTTCTTCCCTCCTCCCCAAATCTCTCTCTCCATTCCTCTCCCTCTCTATCTCTCATGTCTCTCCCTTTTCCCCCTCTCTTTCCCTCCTTCACTTCCTTCCTCTATTCTTTCCTTCCTCATTTTTCCTCCCTCTCTCTTTTCTTTCTTTCTTCTCCCCTCTTTCCCTCTCTCTTTTTTATTCTCCATCTTTCACTGTTTTTCTGAGATTTGAATCTCCTCAAGCTCCCCTCTTGGTGATTGATTGAAGTAATTAACTTTATTACCTGAAAGAAATAACAACCACTCATTTTTGTATGCAATGCTGGAATGAGGACCTGCATAAAAATTTCAGGATGTTCTCACTAAAATCTCGGTCTCATGTCAGAGAATTTCAATATCTATCTTGTTTGTCCCTCCAAAATGGCTCTCAGTTCCCTTGAATGTACTCAGGATAACAAGACATTAAAATTAGAAAAAGATTCTATGAACACAACAAAAGATAGAAAAGATTTGTAACTGAGTGCTTAGACAAGAATGTGTTCCCCCTTCCTTCCACAGGGACCTATATAATCCTAGATTATAAGACCCTGTGTGGTTCATGACTGCTAGAAAATTGGCTCCACTCACACCAAACTTAAACAGCTTCTGTGATCACAATTCTACCATCTCAAAGCAAGATGTGAGTTTGCTTGCCCAAGTCATGGTTCTAAGACTCATTGCTTTTTAGCTTCGATGCCTTCTCTGGTTCTCTTTTGCATGCTTCTCTGCTATATCAATGTTTCTTTCCATTGTAGTATTCTGTTACTCTGATGCCATTTCAACATCCCATCTGGCCCAAGCTGCTTCTCTCTGGAGGCTGTGTGGATGAAGCACTCTTCAGCACAGATTTGTCTCCAATTCTTTCTCATGAAAACTCCTGTTTTCTGCTTGCTGCATTGAATTTCACCTCCATCTGTGACTATATCTGTGCCTGTATAGCCAGGTCCACATGAAATGCCTCCTGACAACGTCTGCTTTCCCTAGCTTGATAGTGCCTTTTAAACAGAACAATCCTCCTCATCTACTTGGGCCTGGCTTGAATTTCTTTAATGATGCCCCTGCAATTTGTTTTGGTCTCAATGATGCATGACAATAATTTTGAGATCAATGTCTATAACCTACAACTATCTTCTTTGTCTATTGGCCCAGCTTCTAACTTCTTCATCCTCTAAATTAGTTCTAAATTGCTAAAGGGATGTGCCATAGCTCTGATTTCCCTGATCAAAACCCCACTGCACCTATAAATAAAGCATCAGTTTGATTGAATTCAGTTTCATTTTGCTTAAGAATACAATAGGAATACTGTGAATAGCAAGCTAGGATCCAGTCCCTACCCACTTCATCTATTTGGCTCCTGTAAAGGACTCCAGGAGAAAAGAAGCAAGTGGCAACACTGTGGTAACAGTGGCCAGGAGAAAAGAAGCAAGTGGCAACAACAAATCAAGCATGTTGGCTCTTCAGATTTAAAAGGGGATCCTAAGCAATTTGAATTTGTTCATTTTCTAATACTAGAAGGATAGAAGGATTTGTTGAGGTAGTATGAATGAGATGTAAAATGAATCTAAGGAGCTAGAATCTAAGATCTAGGTGTGCTATAGCACAGGACATAGAGTCAGAAAGACCTGAGTTGAAATTCAGCCTCAGTGAAACACAGTTACCATCTGTGTCACCTGGTTAAGTCACTTAATTTTTGTCTGCTTCAGTTTTCTCATCTGAAAAATGGGCATAATAATAACACTTCCCCCCTCAGAGTTGTTGTAAGGAATAACTAAATTCATCTTTGTAAAATATTTTACAAATTTTAAAGCACTAAACTCTAGCTCTTAATGTCTAAGTGACTTATTTCCAATTATTCCAGGAACAATCTAGGAAGATTCCAACATCTGTGATGGAAGACTTCAGAAACCATCTTACTACACTAGTTGGCCAATGACACAGTCCAGTAACCCACATATATCACCGATAGTGGGTATAAAAAGATATAAATGTATCTCAATTACTTAACTTCAAATAAAAAAGCCAAAGTTAACAACAGTATTCCAAGACAAGAATTAAAGATGACCTAGATTGTTTGTTAAGCAGCCAATAATTCTCAATGTTTAATTTATGCAATGGATATTAGATTCCTATCCAAGAGAGAGGTAAGAAAAGACTAATTTAATGGCCAGTTGGATTTAACTAATTTGAGCTATGTTATCTTTGGGACAGCTGCCATTTTCTAATAATGAGTGGAAGAAGTAGTTAGAAATACAAACTACCTAGAGAAGATGATGTGCCTTGATGACTTCATTGTGTTTAGGAAGACTCTGGGAGAACCTAGGGAAAATTTGTTAAAAGTATAGGATTGTCTTGAGGAAAATGGTCTGAAGCTTTCATTGACAAGTGTCAGTATAATAGTGCTTTTGTCATTTATGTCAATTAAGACACTGATTCAGAGATGATAGAACCACCCCTAATGTATCCACAGGACTTTTGAAATTTTGTCTAGCTTTGGTGGTTATAACAAATTGTTCAAAACAATTTGAATGACTTAGCTATTCTCGGAAATACCATGGTCCAAGACATTCCCAAAGGATTTCTGGTGAAAAAAAGTCCATCCACTCCCAGATGCTGCTGGCATCTTAATATAGACCAAAGCATACTCTTCCTTCCTTCCTTCCTTCCTTCCTTCCTTCCTTCCTTCCTTCCTTCCTTCCTTCCTTCCTTCCTTCCTTCCTTCCTTCCTTCCTTCTGTTTTTAAGCTTGATTCCCCCTCCCCAAAAAAATCACTAACAGAAATGTTTTACATGATTGCATCAATATCAGATGGCTTACTATTTAGGGGAAAGAGAAAGGAAGGGATAGAAATCGGAACCCAAAATTAAAAAAAAAGAACATTAAAGATAATTTTTAAATATAATTGGGAAATAAAATATTATTTTAAAAATCCCACTGCTTCCATTGCTAGATCTCTGAATAACCTCAGTCATTACATATATGATTGAAATCAGATTGAGATGGCCAAGAATGGTCAAATTGCTCTAAATTCTACCAAGATATTTGGAAATTGAAGGATAGACAAGTATAAATAAGCTTTCAAAGACTTGTTCAGCTGCTTCACTCTTTAATTGGAATTGGCCTATGCAGCTCCAGACAAACCCTTTGTCCTATACACAGATACAAGCCTGGAAATAATTCTGTATCTAGGGATTGATGGTCACAGAGACCAGTTCCATTGGCCATCAGATGGCTTAATGACAGTGAGATTTGCTACTCTGTACTCAAATTGAGACGCTGGCCTTGAAATGAAGTTATGGCAAAGTTAAATGACTACATGCATAAAATAAAATTGCACTTGTGAACCAAGAACAATCCTCTTACCTGTTTTCTGAAATATGCTACATTAGATGCTATTTGCTATAAATGGGTAGATGAGTTCAACATCCATTTTTGATCAGGGAAGACTAAACATGAATGGATATGTAGATACTCTGTCACAGGCAGGAGACAACTAGTTTTGATTCTTAGTCTTGCCCCTCTTACCATTTGGACTCCAGCAAGAATCCAAAGAAATGATGGAACCCAAGGAGGCAGAAATAGAGAAGCTGATACCAGGAGGGGTGATAGAAGGTTGCTTACAATTAGGACTACTGATTCCAGAGTTATGTGAATGATGCATTAATAACTCATAGTTGGGGGTAAGACCTAGACACTGCTAGACTCGATTTAGTCTGGAGACATGACAGTGACCTTCATCTTCCTTTTCCTTTTCCTGTCTCTCCTGAGAAGGCAAGTGTAGGAGAGATGTTTAAACCTAATACTTCCCTTGAAGCTTAGAAGTGATTTATTTATATGTATCTATGTTTTTTTTTTCTGATTTATCCGGTATTTGTTTGTACAAAGTTGTTGGCACACATTGTCTCTCCCACTAGACTGTGAGTTCCTTGAAAATGAGGGCTTATTTTTATTTATTTATTTAGTCTTTTCTTTGTATCCCTGGTATTTAGTATGGTGTCTGGCACATAATAGGTCCATAATAAATGCTTGTTGACTTTAAAAGTTTACTTTGTTTCTTAAACTAGAAAAAGGTGATAAAGCTGTTAATGAAATTGCTAGGCTTGTGGAAGGGGTGGGAGTAGGATATAGCAGCTAGGAGCTGCAATACAGAGAACTTTAGAACCAGAAAGATATCTTTATAAGTTCAAATCTCACCTTTAGACATTTACTGGCTGGTGACCCTGAGCAAGTAACTTAATCATATATACCTCAGTTTTTCATGTGTAAAAGGAGTAGAAAAAGGAAATAGCAAACCATTGCAGTAGCTCTGCCAAGAAACTCCAAATGGGGATTTGGAGATCACTGAATGACTGAAAAAATGATTGAACAATACTAAAAACTTCATGAGCTATGAAATATGACCTGGGGATGGTGTGGAGTAGAGGAATACTCTGATTGAGAACAACTTTGCAGGAAAGGGACATTTAAAATGTCTGTATCCAAAAGATTAATGGCTGAGCGCTCTTAGAGAAAGGAGAAAATTTTTAGCTTATTCTAACTACTTCCCAGAGCAGAGAGAATATATTCACTGTGTTTCTCTGGGTATAAAAATGAGGGAGAAATAGTGTGGCAAGCTGACTAGACAAGTCAGGAATCCACCATTACCTCTGGCATGGCTTGAAAGGAAATCATACTGAGAGAGAAGATAGGCTAAAGGAATCTCAGAGAAAAAGTCACACCCCAAGGGAGGAATAGCTCCATCCACAGAATAGATGAAGAGGAAAGTGGTTGTTGACTTTACCTGCCTACTCATTTACTTCAAACAAACATCATTTATTTTGCATAAAATCTGTATTTATTCACCTGTGCCCATCTTGTTTCCCTCCAAAGCAAGTACTGTTTCCTTCAGTCTTTGGCATGCAATAGGTATTTAATAAACACTCTTATAATTGACAAAGAATTCTAACAAAGATTTCAAGGTAGTGACTAAAAGCTTCAGATGCTGTATCTGAAGTCAACAAATCTGAGTATAAACAGTTACTGTGTAAGTTCAATTGGTTTTATTGATGGTCAAGGTTAAGCTTTTAATAAAACATTAAAAAAAGAAACTAAATCTGCCCCACACTCAGACCTACACAGAATGAAAATTAAGGCGAGAGCTGAGGAGAAAAGAGCAGGAAGAGACCTAGGTACAATTTCCTAGCAACTCACTGCATGGTAAGCGCCCACATGCTGTTTCCTTTTGGTAACTGTTTTGTTGGAGAGAATCTGGAAGACTTTCTTCCTGGCAAGCTAATCAAGTGATGATATGTCTTGTAAGGAAAGTATTGTTTTTCTTAATGGGAAACAGATCAAAAGAATTGCAGGTAGGAACAGATACAATGTAGTCTAGTTTTGTTATTATTTAGTTGTTTTCAGTCATGTCTAATTCTCTGTGATCCCATTTGGTATTTTCTTGGCAAAGATACAGGAATAGTTTGTCATTTTCTTCTCCTGGTCATTTTACATATGAAGAAACTGAGGCAAACACAATTAAGTGATTTTCCTGGGGTCATACAGCTCTTAAATATCTGAGGCTGGTTTGAACTCAGGTCTTCCTGGCTCCACATACTGAGTGCTAATAGGGAATGTTTTTTATTCATAGATAGCTGAGTTTAAGAGAGAAGAGCTCTTGCCTGGGTGTCGGAAGAACTGAAGACTGGCCTGATTCTAGATGAATAGCTTTAAAAAAAAAAAAAACCCAACCTCAACCAAAACAGACTTTTATTTCTTAGTTTCCCCATTTGTAAAGTAGGAAGATTAGAACTTTCATTATGAACCCTTAGAGATTATTGTGAAGAATGTGGACTTCCTAAATCTTAATAATAAGTTGTTATTATTGTTATATTTTATAATAGTGAATAAGGTGTTTTATGCAAATGTAGGTGCTCAATGATAAAAACAGCTATCTCTTATTAGGGAAAAAAATCCCCAACAACTGGAATTTTTAACAGGGAAGAATTAGATAGTTTCTATTATGATGACAATTATTTAAGAGAAAAGTTTACAAGATGCTTTTAAGAAACCAACCTTAAGATAATATATTTAAAGCTCAGAGGGACTTCATGTAATCAAACCCACCCATTTTACAGATTAGATAACTGAAGATCAGTGTTAATAAATGACTTGCCTAAAGTCACACACATAAAAAGTGACAGAGATGAGATTTAAACTCACCTTTCACTTCAAATCCAGTGGTCTTTCCACTCTCCTGCGCTAAATCTTTCCATGAGGAAAGGAAATTTACATACACACATACATCTATATTATGCATTTATGTATGTATGTAGATATGTATGCAGATTTGTGTACACAATGCATATATGTATATATGTATGTGCCTATATACCCATGCACATATGTATGTATATATACATACACACACACACACACACACACACACACACACTAAACAACAGACTGGCTTCTACTTTTCCAAATAACTTCCTAACAGCTTCAGACTTTTGTGATGTAAAACTGGGGTCTTTATTTTGCATTTGCTGGAGGCTGGCTGCTTTCCATCCCTAAGCTTCCAGGTTGGTGCACATTGTTAGCAGAAAACATTCTGTCCGTAGACTTTAATAAACTGATGATAACTTTATGTAACAGGAAAAAAATTTTTCATTTAAAAATCAAACCACACTGTGTACTTTGTCTGGGGACATAGAGGTCCATTGTTGCAGTTTGGGGACTTAAAGGACATTTTCACTAAAGAATCCGAGAGGGCTTATTGCTTTGTCATAGTGGGTTTGTAGAATTAGCAAGCTGGACCTAAAGTAAAAAAGGCCTGGATTCAAATAATTGTCTCAGATATTTACGAGCTGCATCACTCTGAGCAAATAACTTAAACCTCTCTAAACTTTACCTTTATTTCTCGAAAACACAGGTTTTGGACTTGACCTCTAATTATGGCTTAAGAAAGGTTTAAATTTAAATGAGACATTCAGGGCTGGGGGAGCACAGTTGGGTGGGAACATGGAAACAATAGCAAGGGAATTGAGTAGAGCCAGGGAGCTAATGGGCGTCTGATACATTTGTCTTCAGATTTTGGAGGAGCAAGCACTTAGCTTATTCATTTCAAGAGAAGCAGAGGAGAAAGAAAAGAAAAAAAAGCAAGGTTTAATTTGCAATGTGCAGATCATTGCATAGAGATCAAATGAAATTTGATCAGATTGTGAGAGGTCACACACACAAACACCATGGACAACTAAATACTTTTAAGCAGTATTTTTAGACTTTGCTTATGAGTGAATGAAATAAAGGGGGAGTACAGGAATTACATTCACTCTATGAGATGGTTCATGGGTTTAATGTTCAGAATTAATTACTGGAGCACAGTGACTTCTAAGACACATGGAGCTATCCTAGAAAGTGAATCAGCTATAATTATTCATGACTTGATGTACCCTTAGTTTAAAATGGCAATGCTTCCAGAAACAAGGCCCCTGTGATAATTCACAAAAATTTTCTGGTTTGGGGAACCTTTATAAGACCCATAAAGCTTCTAACAATAGACTGCTTCTGCTTAATGCATGGATCTTCATCCTACCTAGCATCTCTGGTCTTTTCTGAAAACTTCCATATCCCATGCCTATATAGTAAGCAACAAGTATGTATTGTGTATGTATAATGTATTATATATGTATACATTTCTTTTTATTCAAATGTATTCTAAACAGTTTGGTAGTGGAGTGGGACCAATTTGAAAAATTGGAGTATTTAGTAAAGAAATCCCTGTCAATGGAAATTAGGCATTTGTTATGAAGGAAAGGGGAATTGAGTAGATAAAGTGATGGTTACTATGGTTACTACTACTCTTTCTGATTAAAAGGAGATCTTGAGCTTTTCAAAAAATATTTTGATGTCTATATTTTAATTGGCTTCCTTTTATTTTGCATTTTAAAAAATACATGATTTTGAAAATGGGTCTACAGGCTATCAAAAGGGACCATGACACACAAAAAAGATGAAGAATCCTAGTTTCATACAGACTTGAGGGAAATACTTTTGTCTTTATTTTTTCTTTTTCTTATCTAAAAGATAAGATGAAAAAATATCCTCATTAGAGCTTTCCCTGAAAAGCTAGTTTTTTTCCTAAAAGAGAAGACATAAAAGGAATAAAACTCACACTAATACCTGAGGCTTTTTAGCATCAAAAGTATTTAAGCAGATAGATCATGCCTATATGCCTAGCCTTTTTCAATTATGCATCCTTAGAGAAAGCCTGATCAGGTAGCCAATATGATCAATGACCAAGCATCACTGTTCACCTATTGGCAGTTTTTTAACCTATAGGCTTAACACCAAGAAGGAAATAATCTCTCCAGTCTAGCTTTATAATATCAGACCTATAGAATCATAATAAACATCATATTATGCCTTATACAGTGAAACATAAAAGTCAGTGTTCAAGATATTTAAAATCATGTTTATTTTTTCTATTTTGTATTGTGAGATGATAAAATAAAAGATGGTAAATGAAGAGTTAAATAAGGAAGGCAAAGAGAAATCTTAGTTTTGGCACATAGCAACAAGATAATTATAAAGATAAAATAATATATTTTAAAAATACTCTCCATATTTTTACACCTCTCAAAAAAAAATTATGTCAAATAAGTCTTTTGAAACAAACAAGAGAAACATTTTAAGAACCATTTGCAACAATTGCTTAACAATAACATTGTAATTTTAGAAAAAATGAAACCCAAAATTATCTGAGTATCTTAAGGTATATAATGATCAAATATTGGCTTATATGAAAAAAAACAACACCTTTTTTTTTCAGTCAAAAGACTTTATTTTCTCTCCTTCCTAACTCTCTCCCACTTTAACAGCCATTGGAAAAACAAAGATAAATAAAATCTCTGTAACCTCTATCTATATGCATCAATATTTGTAGTTAATTGTCACATTGGCCAAGTCCAAAAATATGTCTCACTTTGCCAATTGAGTACATGTTGGGAGGTGAGTAGCTTGTTTCATCTTTGTCCACTGGAATCATGATTGGTCATTGCATTGATCAAAATTTGTAAGTGTTTTATAATTGTTTATTTTTATACTATGTTCTTAAATGTTTTTCTTGCTCCCTTCACTCTGTATCAGGTCATATACACTTTTCCATTTTCCTCTGCAACCATCTCAGGTCTAGGTTTATGAGGCTTTATAAACTTTATATTGCTATAGGAAGTAATTGTGACACATTGAAAGAAAAATTGTCATCTCTTGGGACTTCAGTTTCCTTATATATAAAATGAGACAGTTATACTAGATAATCTCTAAAATCTCTTCAGTGCTATAATATAATTTCAAGTTCCTCAATATAAAGAGAAATTTAAATTTTATACCAAAAAAAGTTTAAATCTAGACCCACAATACAGATAAATAACTTTGGACGTTTTATGTCTACTACAAAGACAGAGAAAATAGAAATCAGGAAGAGTCATTTATTGCATAAATAGAAGTGAAATGAAGTTCAGGCAACCATTACTAGAAAGAATGTTTAATGGAAATTTTTTGAGTATGAAGACTATTTTCTATTTCTGTCTTATTACAACCGTGCCTTGCATGTATTAGGCACAAAATACATGCTTGCTTAAATGATTATGTCTTTGAATTGACATATACTCTGAGTGATACATGTAAACTTTTTTTTTTAATTGAAAGTCCCCATTTAGAATTGTAGAATCTGTGTATGTTCAGGGAATTTGATAAATGTAAAAGTATGTGTGTGATTGTAGAACTTGGGTTTTCATTTTGTAATATTTCTCTACTACTTTTGATGATAAATAAAAGGTGTTTCCCCTCCCTTAGCCATTATAGATGTTAGTTATTGCAGAAGACAATTAATAGTATCAAAATACTTGTAAAAAGCCATCCACAAGCCAATGTATTAACTTTTTTTTACCTTAAGTAAAAAATGGTAAAGCAAAGTGGAACTGCACTGCAGGTAAATATTCAATAACCAGCTTTCCCTTTCCAAAAACATATGTATAATATACTTCAAAGCCTAATCCACATTATTAACATGTTTGTCATAACTTCCCTAAATCTAGATGACCAATAAAATAAATCAAGTCCTGATTTTTATTCTTTACCAATTTAAAAAACCCAAACGATCACTGAAAATTTAACACTACTCACATGAACTTGTTCAAGCTAGATCTAACATGTGCGGGAATGCATATTTGAAAAGGTTCAGAAAGGAGCTAAAAAGTTGGGACAGAAAAAGTGGGAGAAGGGAAAGGCTGTAGGAGGATCAAAGAAAGATTCGGATTTTCTTTCTTTTGACCATGCGACAAAATGTCTTGAGTTGTCTTTTTAGTAGACAGCAAGTAAAAATCAGTAATTACTTGCAAACTATTAACAATGACATAAAGAATTCTCCAAACTTCTTCTAACAATAAGAGAAATTAAAATAACAATAACTCTAAGATTTCATCTTAAGCTGAACAATATGGAAAAGATAAAAGATGGGAATAGTTAATGTTAGAGGATTGTTGTAGAAAGACAAGCACATTAATGCATTATTGGTAGAACTGTGAACTAGTAAATCATTCTTGAAAGTAATTTGGGATTAGATAAATAAAGTGACTAAAATTTACATATTATTTGACTTAAAGAGTCTACTAGGAGGCATATACTCCAAATAGATCACTGACAAAAAGAAAGGTCCATTATACATATAAATATTTATAGCAGCACTTTTTGAAATCACAAAGAACAGGAAATAAAGAACATAATCCTTGACTGAGGAGTGGAAACAAATTGTGGTTCACAAATGTAATGGAATTTCACTGTAGCATAAGAAACAATGAATATGATGAGTGCAGAAAGTTATGAAAAATGTGCATGAAGTGATGCAAAGTGAATTAAAAAGAGCCAGGAAAAAATGTACACAATGACTACAACAATGTAAACAGAACATTTTCTGTTTACCACAAAAATGTGAAATGGAATATTGTGAAATTATTTAAGAGCAAGTTTTAATCAGAAGACAATTAGATCACATACCTTTCACAGATAAGGGTGGGTGATGTATTAATCACAAGAGGTAAAGGCAATTGTTAAAGATAATATTGAAAACTTTGATTACATGAATCTGAAAAGCCCCAGCATAAACAAATGAATACCTCTTGAATAAGAAAGGAATAATGGAAGAGGGGGGAAATTATTTGTATCAAAGGACAAATATAGCTTGAAAGAAAAACTATAAGGAATCACCCTCTCCCCCATCACTTTGTAGAGGTGGAAGGTCCAAAAGTATTCTATATTTCCCACATCTTTGGAGTGTTTTTAAAAAAAAATTATCTCTTTTTTGTTTGTTTTTGTTTTAGTCTTTAACAAATACTCTTTGATAGATGGGATTGTTTTCTGGGAGGAGAAGGGGAAATATACTTGGGGACATTATGGTGATTAAAAAAAAAACCACATTATCAATGAAAATAATTTAAAAAGAAAAAAGAAAAAAAGTTCAAATAAACAAAAATGTAAGTCAAGCTGGGCTCCAAAGAGGAGATATTAGAAGACACCTTTCCTTGCCCCTTTTCAGTGGTTGGCGTTCACAGGGTTAGAGCATTGCATATAACATCAGATTTTATTAGCTGTGTGGATGGTTTTTATTGAATTCCATCTCTCTCCCCCATTTTTTCTCTTTAAAATCTTTTGTTATAAGAGATGACTGTCTGGCAAAGAGAAAGGAGAAGGAGACAGGCAAAATCTATGTCATGTAAAAACAATAGATACCAATAAAAATCTATAATAAACAGTAGTCAGGTCAGGATGAATGAGTATACTGATGGTTGAGCATTATATTTTTCAAGTTTAGTATGGTTTCATCTTTTACCCAGTACCATACAGTGAATCATTATGAATTGCAAAATAACATCTTTTCTTTTTGCATTTTTCTTGACTCCTAAACTCATTAAAATTTCAAAACTTTTTCCTGATTTAAAAATAAATAAATAAAGAGGACGTTTAGCTTTTTTCCCCTTAAAAGTAAGATTTATATAAATTGCCTGTTTCTCATGTCATAATGTTACAAAGCAGGAAGGGGACAGAAAAGTCATTATTGTATGTAATATGTTAATTACTCTTCATGTAGCACTATAGATTTTTAATCTGACCATGGCAAAAAATTACAAGAAAGCCCTATATTCAAGCTCTGAACCTCAAGCCAAATCTAAGTCTCTAAGGTTTAATGACATATTGCCTTAGAGCAGAAGTTCTTAATCTTTTGTGGCAGTATTGACCCCTCTAGCAGTCTAGTGAAGCCCCAGAATAATATTTTTTGATGCACAAAACAAAATGCAATAGATTATAAAGGAAATCGATTATATTGATGAAGTAATAGAAACATAAAAAAACCACACAACAAAATAACCCCCAAATCACCAAGTTTATGAACTTCAGATTGAGTTCCTACTTTAGAAAATAGTGAATAAACAAACCTGTCCTGACTCTAGTAGTCTTGGCTACCCTGGAATTTGGGGGTTTTAAGCAGAGTTTTTGTTTTCAGAAAAATTGGGAATCTCAAGATCTAACTTCATCTTTGTTGCTTAATTTCTGCATGATTTAGAGCATTATTATTTATATGATTTAAGCTTCATTTTCTCTAAAGTGTAGATAATATTTGCCCTACTAATCTTACTATGTGGATATAAGAATAATAACCCTTTACCTCTCTCTTCCACTGTCAGTCACCTTCCCCAAACTATGGGAAGAAGTATAAGAGCAAAGGAGGCAATGAATGAATATCTTTTTAAGGGTAGAGGAACTTCAGGATGATCAGAATTGTGGGAACTGACATTTTCAGAGGACTGAACTGGCTTTGGGCAGGGATATAGTCCTCTTGCTTCCATATATCACATATACATGTATGCATGCATAATTGCAAACAGAAGGATATTTATACTCTTTAAAAATCTTAAATTATATCATTTCACAGGATTTTTATAAGAATCAAATGCGATGGCATATTTAAAATACTTTTCAAGCCTTAAAGTACCATATCATTTCACAACATTATAAGAATAAAATAAGATAACAAATATTGAAGGGGCTCCAGCCCAGCACATAAATGCACTGTTGGTTCTGTTATTAAACTGATCATCCCATTTAACCCAACAATGCTACAACCAAGCCTACACTCCAAAGAGATCAAAGAAAGAGGAAGAGGACCCATATTTTGTCCATATAAGTCTTTATATGTATAGTTCTTATTGTAGTGCTAAGGAACTGAACATGAAAAGGTGGTTGTGAACTGGGGAATGACTGAATAAGTTATGACAGAAAGGAAATGGAATACTACCATACTGTAAGAAATGAAAAAAGGGATGGCTTCAGAAAAACTTGGGAAGACTTATATAAACTGATGTTTACATAAGTGAAGTGAGCAGGACCAGGAAAATAATTTAAACAATAACAAAAACATTTGAAAGATTTAAGTATTCAATGCAATGACCAACCTAGAGTACCAGAAATGAAGTATACTATCCTACCTCCTGACAGAGAGGTAATGGACTCAGAGTATAGAATATGAAATTTGTAACTTTTGTATCTAGTTAATGTCAGAATTTTTTTTTTAATTTCCTAAATATATTTGTTTAAAAAAAAAGTTTTGCATTCTCTCTCTCTCTCTCTCTCTCTCTCTCTCTCTCTCTCTCTCTCTCTCTCTCTCTCTCTCTTTGTTTTTCCAATGGGGGAGGGGAGCAGTAGGAGGAAGATAAAATAAAACTTGTTAATTTAAAAAATTAAATTATATTTTTGAAAGAGGAAATAGCATAGTATATTTAAAGTGTTTTTCAAACCTTAAAGTACATTATAATTACTAGTTATCAGAATGATAATAAGATTTTATAACAGAAGGAAACAGAACAGCTATCCATGAAGGAATTATATAACTATTAATTCTATTAGGATGAGTTCAGTTCAATAGACATCTATTAAGCAACTTCTTTGTTCTAGGCACCAGGAATGCAAAGATGAAAACTAAATAACTCCTCCCTTAGGGACTTTATTTTCTCCTGAGGGAATGCAATCCACAGATAAGTAAACATGAAACATATACAGACTAATACAAAGCCATTTCAGGAAGGAGAAAATGCTAATCATTGCCCATATGGGGACGAGAAAAGGTCTCATCTAGGAGGTGGCACCAAAATGATTGAGGACTTTTTTGCAGTAATACCAATTCTTAGAAGCAAGAAATCAAATGTGAGCTTTAAATAAACAATGATAATTGGGCTTACTTCTTAAAAAAAGTCTCAGGTCAAAAAAGGCCAGGGTTGCTGGAAGAACATTATGGTGATTCCATCAAGTAGGTTAAGACTAATAACCTTGTATTATTCTTTTAAGAATGGAACAGAAGTTATACGAGACATTATCTCATTTAAAGAGAAATTTAGTTCAATTCATTAAGCCTTTATTAATTATTTATTATGTGCCCTTGTGCTGTGCTATTCCCTAAGTACACACAAAACCCCCCCAGAATCATAATAGTCCCTCCCCTCAGGGAGATTATCTTTTATTAGAAAATGTCAAGGATTGTTTGCAGTAACAATGAAAGGAGAGTCAGTTTGGGGTTTAGATGGAAGCTGTGAGCTCATTACACTTAATATAAACATTAAATAGAGTTGTAATATGGAGAGTATACAATTGACTATGCACTAGTTATTTTTCTATTAGAAGATAGAGAAGAGTTTTAGTTGGTAACTATAGAAAGAGTAACCATAAAGTTGATTTGCATTCTCAAAGTAGAATGTAATATGAAGTAGGAAAAAATGTTTTAGGCGTGGGAAGCAAAGAACATAGCAATTACCTTCTACCAAAACTGGATAATGTATATTCTTTGGAGGGAAGAAGGATATACATTGTGAATTTGCTGCATAAGCTCCTTTAATATATGTGAATTTAACTTTATATGTGAATAATAACAACAATGATGATGATTTTGTGTTGTTATTCAAATATGTCTCACTCTTTATGAACCCATGGATTATAGCATACCTATACTGCCCATAGAGTTTTCTTGACAAAGATACTGGAGTGGTTTGCTATTTCTTTCTCCAGATAACAACAACAACAACAACAACAGCTAGTATTTCATAGTTAATTAAGGTTTGCAAAGCACTTTACAAATATTATTTCATTTTATTCTCATAACAACCTTGACTAAGAGATACTATTATTATCTTCATTTCATAGATGAAGAAACAAAAACAACAAAAAAGTTTTAAAAAGAGCAACAAGAGGGGAGGATTCTAGGAAGATGGTGGAGTAGATTGGTAAATTTCCAGTTCTCCTGATTTCTCCCACAATAGAACAAATTTGCACCTTAAGGAGAATATAGACTGGTGAAAATTCAAAGAACTTAAAAAAGAATTTAAAAAATCAAATGAGAGGTATTGAGAAAACATTTTTTAAAAATCATCCAAGAAAAACAAGAAGATTATGAAAAAATGTTAACCAACTAGAAAAGGAGGTACAGAGTCTCAAAGATCAAAATAATTCTTTGAAAATTAGAATTGGGCAAAGGGGGCTAATGAAGCTATGACAGGCCAAGAAATAATAAAACAAATTATAAAGAACAAGAAAATAGGACAGAATGTGAAACATCTTATAAGAAAAATGATCTGGATATATATTTGGAGATCTGGAGACCAGATAAAAAAGAGAAAATATAATAATAAATAATAGTAATTGGACTGCCAGAAAGTTGTGACCAAAAAGAGAACCTTGACACAATAATGTAGGAAATAATCCAAGAAAAGTATCTTGGAGTGATAGAACATGAGGAGAAAATGGAAATACAAAAAATCCACCAATCACACTACCTCAAGGAGATTCTTTGTGGAAAGCACAAAGGAATATAATTACTAAATTTTGAAACCCCCAGATCAAAGAGAAAAATTTGCAAGAAACAAGAAAAAACCAATTCAAATATGCTGGAGCTACAATTAGAATTGTGCAAGACTTATCAGTAGCTACAATAAAAGACTGCAGGTCCTGGAATTGTATCTATTGACAATCAAAAAGAGTTAGGCCTGTGACCAAAAATATATCCAGAAAAATTATCTATAATTTTGAATGAGAAAAAGATGGACATTCAATGAATTTGTAGATTTTCAGGACTTTCTATCAATCAAGCTTGAACTTAACAGAAAATTTAACATATAAGAGCTAATATCAAAGATCAGTTTTAAGAAATTTAACCTGGACAAACTCTTTTAATATGAACAAATTATTTATGTTTTTTTAATTTACATGTGTGTGTGTATATATATGTATACATACATACATACATACATACACACACACACACATACACACACATATATATATATATATATATATATATATATATATATAATATGTTTAAGATTCACATCAATAGTTCAAAAGAAAGATTGATAAAATTAAGGTAAAAATAGTAATCATGTTATACAAATGAGGTATAGAAGAAGAATAGATACAGAAGAATTAGAGGAGGGAGGAAGGCTTGTAGTTTTGAAAACCTATATATATCAGGAATGGGTTCAATAGGCAACACCACTTATGTTCTATGAAAGATACTTGTAAAAACTGAACTGAAAAACAGATGGGGGTCATTCAATTTAAGAATCATTTGTTTTGAAAAACACAATCAAATATAAAGAAAACCTATCCTTTTTTTTTTTTTTTTTTTGGCCATTACAACTTTTTGAACATACCATGTTGTACTTTATGGGTGATTAATTTTAAGGGTAATTTTGGTTATATATGTTCCCCCCTCTCCACCCTAACTCCAGTGTGTATGTAAGCTGTCCAGGGACTGACATTAAAATAGACAAAAGCTGGAAAGCTACCTAGGGATGTAAGACAAGGCGAAGGTAGCAAGAGGGAAGATAAACAAGATAAATTTTAAGGAGTGGTAAGAATAATAAGCAAAGGAAAACAGATAAAGTAGCAAGGGATGAATAGAAGATTCATTTCAGCAAGAAAACAACAGGGAGACGATAGCTCCTGCTGAGAAAAAGAGACAGGGCAGACCTCCCCTAGAATAATCATAGCTTACATTTATTTATATCACACTTTATTGTTACAAAGCATTCTGCCATATACCATCTAATGAGATAATGTATGTAAAATGTTTTGCAAGCCTTGAAGTGCTATATAAATCATAGCTATTTTTAATGATTTTGTTTGATCTTTGTAACTACATTGTGAGATACTTAGTATAAGTATTCTAATTCCTAAATTTTTTAGGTAACAAATAGAGATTTATTTTGTTCACTTATATCATTACCATGCTACTTCAGATCCTCATCACTTCTTTCCCAGACTATTGTAATAGTCTATCAAATCAGTTTTTCCACTACTCCAATTCACCCTTCATTCAACTTTCATAGTAATTTAGCTAAAGTGTGGGTCTGACCATATCCCTCCTTTACTCACTAAATTCCAATGGCTACATGTTATCTCAAAGATTCAAATTTTAAAGTCCCACATTTGGCATTAAAGTTCTTCATAATCTGGACCCTTTGCTCCTTTCCAGGCTTACTCTTTGCTTCCTATGCTATGTAATTATTGCCCAGGTGTTCCCACATAAATACTCCCTCTCAACGAGTCCAGGCTCTTCCTCTAGATTTCCAACTTAATGCTATCATGGGGTCATAGATTATAGGCCCCAAAAAGCCTGGAACTAAGAGATCTGTTATATAAACCAGGTCCCATAACTTCCACTTCACTACTTATTCTATCCCAATCATGATGTAGTAGAACCAAGATGATGGAATTATTCCTCTTGCTACTTGACCATCCCACTTCCTTTCCACTTATACTACACACACACACACAAACACACACACACACCCACACACACACACACGTATGTATATGAGAGAGAGAGAAAAAAAAGAGAAAGAGAGAGTTCATAGCTTCTCAAGCACGGTTCTTCACTATTTATATGTACCATATATATTTCCCATTCTCCTAGTCACCAGGCTTGCAATCTAGATGTCATCCTTGACTCCTAATTTTCTCTCATTCCCCAAATCCAATGTAATACTAAGGCTTATAGATTTTACCTTAAGAGCATCTTTCAAAAATGTCTTTTTTTTTCTTTTATTACCTAGTATCATCACAGGCTTTTATCACATCATATCTATACAATTGTAATAACCTGCTAGTTGGTCTGCTTTTCTTGTCTTTTCTCATTCTAAACCATCCTTCAATCAGCTCTAAAAGTAATCTTCCTAAGGGACATTTCTGACCCTGCCACTCCCTTTCCCTATTTAATAAATTTCAGTAGCTCTTTCTCACTTCTAGGATAAAATCTAAAGTTCTCTATTTGACATTCAAAGCACTTCATAAATTGAATCCTTCTAATCTTTTTATAACTTACCTTACTCTATGCTCTCTTTGAACCAGTGGCACTGGCCAGCTTGCTGTTTCTCAAACATTTAATGTATTTCTATTTTCAGTCTGGTTTTACACATACTGATATGAAATTACTCTATCTCCCAACTCTGGGAATTTTTACTCATTACTTTCTGTACCCAGAATATTAACACTTCTCATCTCCATTTTTCTGGCCTCCCTCGCTTTCCTCCAGTCCCAGGAAAACAATTCTATCTTTTAGAAGCTCATCCCCACTTGAGCCTCCTTATAGCAGTGAAATTTCTTCACTCTCTGGGTCAGTACCATCATTTAAGGCTTGCTCCAATATAATTAGAATGGCTTGCTTTTTTTCTGAGTTCCTCTTGTCTTCTCAGTGATTTTCTTGCTCTTTAAGGTTGTTCAATCATTTTCAGTCATGGCCAACTCTTTGTAACACCATTTGGGGTTTTCTTGGCAAAGATACTAAAATGGTTTGCCATTTTCTTCTCCAGTTCATTTTATAGATGAGGAATTGAGGTAAATAGGGTTAAATGATTTGCTCAGGATCATACAGCTACTAAGTGTTTGAGGTCAGATTTGAACTCAGGAAGATGGGTCTTCTGAACTCCAGGCCCAATACTCTATCCACTGTGTTATTTTTCTCTTTAAGGAAATCTTATTAAATATCCCTTTGTACTACTGCCATTTATGTCGCATATTCTTACATGCACCTTCCTTGCATGTACTCCCTCAACCCTCAAAATGAGGGCAACAAAAAGGAGTCAAGCAGAGACAAAGCTACCTCCATTGACTTATCCATTCACATTCCTGGAAATTCTCTCCTCTACTGGCTCTAGAACTATACAAGAAAAGTCATGAAATTGTTCATATTCTTTGATTCAGTGATCCCATAATTAGTTTTATATATCCCAGGAGGTTATTTACAGAAAGAAAAGAACAATCTGTACAAAAATATTCATAGCCACACTATTCATAATGGCAAAAATCTGGAAACAAATTATGTGACCAACAATTGGAGGATAGCTGAACTAACAGTGGTATGTGAATTATTGTGCTGTAAAGAATGATGAATGTGAAAAATAAAAAAAAAACAAAAAGAACCTAAGTGAAAAAATGAGATCCCAAAGGACAATACATGCATTGACTATAACTATAAAAATGAAGACAACATTAAGCCACAAAATTCAATTTAAATACAAGAGCTGTTGTTGGTATCATATTGCAACAAATGGCAAGTTGTAAAATTGTACAATTGAATATTTTACAAGATTATTGTACAAATTGTACAATTGCATATCTATGAGTAATGGTGCTTTGGTCAATATTTACCAACTGGCTCTTGGAGGCAGAGAATGTATTCAAGACATATTTTTTATGTCTAATCTGCATTGTTATAATTTTTTCCATCATTTTACATCTAGAAAATTGATAAAATAGTCAATCAAGACCTGATTTGTAGTTTGCAAATTTCCAAAATGTAAGTGTTCACACAGAAGACAATTGATTCTCTTGAGATGGGTCTAGTATACCTCTGCCTATGAGATCTAACTCACGTCCCATTATTGCAGTTCACATTATTCATTACCCATACT
The DNA here is from genome assembly GCF_016432865.1 of Antechinus flavipes. Lineage (NCBI taxonomy): Eukaryota > Metazoa > Chordata > Mammalia > Dasyuromorphia > Dasyuridae > Antechinus > Antechinus flavipes. Next base: position 66,802,211 of record NC_067400.1, on the reverse strand, counting down.
TATACCTGTAGGTGTAATCATCTGAAGCCATGCATTTTATTATTGACTCTCTTTTTCAATATAATCTCCTGGAAATTATTGTTTCCATCTACAAAGACCATTGTAACATTTTAAGTAAAATATAGACGTCACCTTTCTTGATCATTTAAATGATAATAATTGAAATTAATCTCTCAAAAGCTGGGAAGTATGGAAAGGGGTATGTGACTTATAGAATAATAAAATGTAAGAGCTAAAAGGAACCCTAAGCTTGTTTTGCAGTGAGGAACAAAACCCCAGAAAAGTAAAGTGATCAATTGAAGCCATTTTATGAGTCATAAGAAAGTTCAAGAACTCATCATTTCTTTCCTGGACAACTATAATAGTCTCATTTTATTTTTATTTGCAACTTTAAAAAACACACATACAACATATCACCAAATAAAACAAGCATTTTGCTATATGTGTAGAACAGAAGGAAGAGTGTGTACATAAAATTGTAAACCTTGTATCAAGCTCTATTTTTAAAAAAGCATATAATAAATTTATCATATAATTTTAAAACTACCCCAACTATGATTCCTTTTTGTCTCCCTCTCTCTCTCTTTTTTTTTGAAATTTAACCCTATATTCCCATTTCCTACCACTTCCCTAAAATCACTTTAAAAAAAGGTAAAGAAAAAAAATCCCCAATAATGTATATTCATTAGTCAAACAAAACAAATTCCCACATTGCTCACATCCAAAAATATATGTCTGACTCTCTATCTCAAACCATCACTTCTCTGGGAAATGTGCTTCATTGCTAGCCCTCTGGAATTGTGGTTGATCATTGCATGAATAAGAATCCTGACATCTTTCAAAGTTGTTTGTTTTTGTAATATTGTTAAATAGTTTGTTCTGATTCTGCTCACTTCAGTATTTATCATTTCATATAAATCTTTCTAAGTTTTCCTGAAATCCTCCCTTTCATCATTTTTTTTATGTTCCATTACATTTACATACTGTTGTTCAGTTATTACCCAATTTATGACTATCCTTTAATTGTCAGTTCTATATCACTACAAAAAGAGTACCTATCGATACACACACACACACACACACACACACACACACACACACACATATATATATAAATCCTTTTATTCTTTCTCTGATTTCTTTGATATACAGGCTTAGTAGTGATATCATTGGATCAAAAGGTATATACAGTTAGGTGATTTTGGGATGTATAATTTCAAATTGCTTTTTAAAATAGACCAATTCACAATCTAGTAACTGAGCATTAATGCAACAGCTCCTTCATAGTCTCTCCAGCACTTGCCATTTTCCTTCTTTCTTTCTTTTCCTTTCTTTTCTTTTGCCATCTTTGCCAATTTAATGTCTATGATATGAAATCTCAGAATTGCTTTACTTGAAAAATTTTAAATTATTAGTGACTTGAAATATTTTTCATATAGCTATTGATAGCTTGGATTTTTCCCTTTGAAAAATATTTGTCCAACAGCCAATAACTTCAATAATCTAGTGTATGACAAACCTGAAGACCCCAGTTTTTGGGATAAGAACTCACTGTTTGACAAAAATTGCTTGGAAAATTGAAAATTAGTATGGCAGAAACTAGGCATTGACTCACACTTAACAGCATACACCAAGATAAGGTCAAAACGGGTTCATGACCTAGGCATAAAGAATGAGATTATAAATAAATTAAAAGAACATAGGATAGTTTACCTCTCAGAACTGTGGAAGAGGAAGGAATTTATGATCAAAGAAAAACTAGAAACCATTATTGACCACAAAATAGAAAATTTTGATTATATCAAATTAAAAAGTTTTTGTAAACAAAACTAATGCAGACAAGATTAGAAGGGAAGCAATAAACTGGAAAAACATTTTTACAGTCAAAGGTTCTGATAAAGGCCTCATTTCCAAAATATATAGAGAACTGACTCTAATTTGTAAGAAATCAAGCCATTCTCCAATTGATAAATGGTCAAAGGATATGAACAGACAATTCTCAGAAGAAGAAATTGAAACTGTTTCTAGCCATATGAAAAGATGTTCCTAGTCATTGTTAATCAGAGAAATGCAAATCAAGACAACTCTGAGATATCACTACACACCTGTCAGATTGGCTAGAATGACAAGGAAAGATAATGCGGATTGTTGGAGGGGATGTAGGAAAACAGGGACACTGATACATTGTTGATGGAATTGTGAACACATCCAGCCATTCTGGAGAGCAATTTGGAACTATGCTCAAAAAGTTATCAAACTGTGCATATCCTTTGATCCAGCAGTGTTACTACTGGCCTTATATCCCAAAGAAATTTTAAAGAAGACAAAGGGACCTGTATGTGCAAGAATGTTTGTGGAAGTTCTCTTTATAGTGTCCAGAAACTGGAAACTGAGTGGATGCCAATCAACTGGAGAATGGCTGAATAAATTGTGGTATATGAATATTATGGAATATTATTGTTCTATAAGAAATGAACAGCAGGATGATTTCAGAAAGGCTTGGAGAGACTTAGATGAACTGATGCTGAGTGAAATGAGCAGGGCCAGGAGATCATTATATACTTCAACAACAATACTATATGATGATCAATTCTGATGGACGTGGCCATCTTCAAAAATGAGATGAACCAAATCAGTTCCAATAGAGCAGTAATGAATTGAACCAGCTACACTCAACAAAAGATCTCTGGGAGATGACTATGAACCACTACATAGAATTCTCAATCTCTCTATTTATGTCCACCTACATTTTTGATTTCCTTCACAGGCTAATTGTACACTATTTCAAAGTTTGATTTTTTTTGTACAGCAAAATAATTGTTTGGACATGTATACATATATTGTATTTAACTTATACTTTAACATATTTAACATGTATTGGTCAACCTGCCATCTGGGGGAAGGGGTGGGGGGAAGAAGGGGAAAAGTTGGAACAAAAGGTTTTACAATTGTCAGTGCTGAAAAACTACCCATGCAAATATCTTGTAAATAAAAAACTATAATAAAAAATAATAAAAAAAAGAAAAATATATTTGTCCATATCCTTTGATCACTTTTCATTTGGGGAATCTCTCTTATTCTTATCATTTGAATCAGTTCCTTATATGTCTTGGAAATGAGGTCTTTATTTGAGAAACTTTCTGTTAACATTTTCTTATTAACTGGTTCCATTTTGATCTGCATTGATTTTGTTTCTGTTAAAACTTTAAAAAATTTTATGATATCAAAATTGTCCATTGTATTTTCTGTAAGCCTTTCTACATAATGAATTCTTTTTGAAAATTCATTTTTTCTTTGTTTCTCTAATTTCTAAATGATATGACATTTTATATCTAAATCATGAATAATTTGAAGTTGCTCATTATATAATTTATTGCTCATTAGCATTTAAGATCTGGTACTACTAGGCTTCTTCCTTACTTCTCCCCTCCCCACATTTCCCCCTCAAGAATCTTTATATATAGCTCTTTCAGATGAATTTAGTTACTTTTCCTTGTTCTATAAAATAACTCTTTAGTAACTTGATTGGTATGTCATTGAACAAGTAATCAATTCAAGTAGCATTGTCACCTTATTACACTGGCTTGGCCTGCACATCTTTTCCCACTTAGTTAGGTAGAACTTTATGTCTGTGTTTTGAGGTTGCATTTTTATGACTTCTGTGGATGATTTGGTAGGTAGATTCTCAAATATTGCATATATTTTCTAGTTATTTTGAACTGAATTTCTCTTTCTGCTTCTTTTATTGGGTTTTATTAGTAATATACAGAAATTCTGATAGCTTATGAAGTAATTAGTTATTTCTGCTACTTGTAGTTGCCTCTTTAGAGTTTCTTTGGTCATTTTTTCATCTTCAGAAAGTGATGATAGTTTTTTTCCCCTATTCCCCCAATTCCTTTTCTTATTTTACTGCTATATTTAGCATTTCTAGTACTATATATTAAATAATAGTGATGAAGATGAATATCTTTGCCTTATCCTGGCCTCATTGGAAAGAACTTTAATTTGTCTGTTGTCTATTATACTGTCTTTGGTCTTTAGACAGATACTATTTACCACACTAAGTAAAAATCCATTTGTTTCTGTGTTTTTCAGTTTAAAAAAAATAAAAAACAAAAACAGGTGTTAAATTTTTGTGCATCTATTGCTATAACATGTGATTTTTATTACTTTTTAAATCAACAAGATCTCTTCATTGATAGCATTTCTAATATTTAATTTATCCCAAATTCCTAGTAAAAAAATCCAACCTGGTCATAACATATAATATTTTTTTATTTCTTGCAATAGCCTGGTTGGAATATTTTATTTAAGATTTTATTGTTAATATTCATAGGTATATAATTTCATTTCTTTGCTTTGTCTTTTTGTTTTTAATATCAAGTCCATATTTGTATCACAAAAAAGATTTTTAGATCTCTTCTATTCCTGCTTTTTTGTAACCAGTTTATGTAATATTAGAATTATTTGTTCTTTGAATGTTTAATAGAATTAGCTTATAAATTCTTCTGGTCTTGAGAGTTTTTCTTTGAGTTCATTAATTGCTTATTAATTTTTCTTAGAGTTGATTACTTATGACCTCTATTTCTTATTTTGTTAATCTGAGCATTTTGTATCTTTGTAAATATACATCCACTTTATTTAAGTTTTCAGTTTTACTGGCATATAGTTGTCAAAACTATTTCTTTTTCTAAATTATTTTTCTAAAATAATTTCTTTTATTTCTTCTTTAATTGTCATGAATTCCTTTTTTTGTTGTTTTTTGATGTTAGCAATTAAGTTTTCCTTTTTTCTTTTTAAAAATTAAATTAGCAAATAGTTTTTCTATTTTATTAGCTTTTAAAAGTTAGCTCTTGTTTTAATTTACTAATTCTGAAATTGTTCATCAGTTTTGTTCATCTCTTCTTTGATTTTCAGAATTTCTATATCAATATTTAGTTGAAATTTACAATTTGTTATTTTCTATTTTTTTTAGTTGCATGCCCAGATCAGTGATCTGTTCTTTCTCTCGTCCCTTATTCCCATAAAAATATCATCAATGAGTCCCCTTTTGCTACTAAAATAAAATCTTTGAACTGGCATTTCAATTTATTCATAATTTACCTCCCATTTTTCTTTTTAATTTTCACATTTTAATCAACTCTTCTTTATTAATTATACATTCTAGCCAAAATGGATTACTGTAATTCTTGTATTCCATTCTATATCTAGCATCTTTATTTTGCCCAGTTGAAATTGCTTTGCATTATTTGTATATTCTTTATATTCACTTATTTGTATGCATACTATATTCTTCCCAATTGAATATAATTTATTTGAGAATCAGAACTTACCATTCCTTCCTTCCTTCCTTCCTTCCTTTTTTCCTTCCTTCCTTCCTTCCATTTTTCCTTCCTTCATTCCTTCTTTCCTTCTTTCCCTCCCTCTCTCTCTCCTTTCTTATCTCCTTTCCTCCCTCCCTTTCTCTCTTTTTTCTTTCTTCCTTTCTCCCTTCCTCCTTCCTTCTTCTTTCCCTCCTTTTCCTTCCTTCCTTCTCCATCCTTCCTTCCCCTTCCTTCCTTCCTCTCCCCTTCCTTCCTTATTCTTTATTCCTCCCTCCCTCCTTTCCTTCTTCCCTCCCTCTCTCCCTCCTTCTCTTTCTCTCTTTCTTTCTTTTTCTTTCCTTTTTTGTATCCATAGCAACTATCATTGTATTGATATGCAATAGGTACTTAATAAATGCTTATTGAATTAAGTTTTGAAATAGTCAGTAAACATTTATTAAATATATACTATACATTGTACAAGGAATGCAAAGAAAAATATGTAGTTGAAAGGTAAATGGCTTATATATAGTATATCTCCCCCCCTTCCTCCATGCCCATAGCTCACATATACAATACTAAGGGTAGGGCCTTGGCATGATCCACATTAGATTGTGCTATTTAATATGCTTATGTTGCGATGATAGGAAGACAAAGGAGGACAATAGCTGAGGGCCAAGCTTTGAATCCCATCTGCTGTTGCTGAAAGTGGTAGCAAAGGAACATTTTGCTGAAGAGAGATTTCTAAAAATGGAAAGAAGAGAGCTATGGAAATGTGGTAAAGAAAGGGGCAGAGTGGCTAGTGTTTAAGCTGGGATTAAAACCTCTAGATCTCCCAGCAGTCCAAGTAAATTCCTGTTATAACAGGAAAGCATTCCAAATATCTGAGTAATGAACAAGGATCCGGAAGTCCTGCTGGACTTTCAGGATGCCAGCAAGTGACGGGAGGTATTAAAAATGATACTGTGGTAGCTTGAAAAGAAGAGGAAAAAGACTAAATCTTGGGAAAGCAAAATAGACATTCCATTCTACAGGAAGACTCAAAGGGAACAGCAACAGGAAAAAGTGGGCTGAAGATAGTGGGGCAGAAATAAGCAAAGCTAAAGAACAAATGAGAGGAGTTTGCAGATGCAATGAAGGGAGAGGAGATGATGAAGGTTCAGTGAGATAGAAAACCCACTCCACTGCTATCACAAAGTATGCAAGAAGAAAAGGCAGAATAGTGGTGGGTGCCCTTGAAGGACCTTACTAGGTCTCTAGTATTTAGGTCTTTACTATTTGCTAATAGTAAAAGAGTTTTTCACAGAGGGGCAGGGATATGGGTTGTCCCTAGAGTTACAAAAGGAAAAGATGAGGAGAAATTAATAACAGTTACTGATCTCTCAAGAAGCAGGCAAGAAATGTCTTCTGCCTTTTTATCCCCCACACTTGTCACAGTAGCAAGCACATTGTAGGTGCTTAATAAATCTTTATTGATAGGTTGAATTAGGGAAATACTTGGCACATGAGTTCTTTCTATTTGACTTTTGAAAGCTTTAAATGCTTTTAAAATGTACTTATATTGATACATTTTGGTTTGATATAACAGACTCCTGCCAACAAATGACCAAATTCTCCCACAAAATATTTGAGTAGAATATGGAGGAGAGGAAAAAAGCAAAAAGAAAGTAATTGAGCAATGAAAAGAAAGGCAAAGGAGAAAAGTGAATTCATGGAGCAATTGGAAGAAACAATTACTCATATTATATATGATATAAGCTTCACCTACCACCTCAAACATTTACTAATTATGTGGCAAATGGGGATTAAGTGTCTGAAGCTGAATTTGAACTCAGATCCTACCTGATTTCAGACCTAGAATTCTATCCACTGTGGCACCTTGTTGCCATTCTAAGATTTCCAAAATGCTTTAAATATGCTATCTCAACTGTATAAATATGTATACATATATTGTATATAACATATACTTTAACATATTTAACATGTATGGAACTACCTGCCATCTAGGGGAGGGGGTGGGGAAAGGAGGGGAAAAGTTGGAACAGAAGTTTTTGCAAGGATCAATGTTGAATGCATATGTTTTATATATAAAAAGCAATAATAAAAAATAAAATAAAATAAATGCTATCTCAATAGATTCTCATAATAACTGTATTGTATTATTCACCTCTTTTGCAGAAAAGGAAATTGAGATTAAGTGACTTGCCTATGGTCACATATTTAGTATCAAAGGATGAATTTGAATCCAGGTCCCTTCTGAGTATAAAAATTCTAGTTCTGAAGGCAGAGGGCTGGGGTTGAATTACCAATTTTATTACCTGTGACTTGAGTGATTTTGGGCAAATCACTTAAATTCACAAGCTTCATTTTCCTCATCTGTAAAATGAGGGGATGTGTTGGAGCTATAAAGCCCTTCAAAAAAATGTAGTCCAACTCCTTTGTCTTATAAATAATAAACTCAGGTCCATTTGTCCATAGAAGCATCAGGACTCAAACCAAGTCTTCTAATTCTGAATTTGGGACTCTTTGGAATATTTAATTATATATTCCTTTATTTGAACCACAGTTATCTGCTGCTTTCCACAATAGTTTTTCTTTTGGGGGTGGTGTATTTTACAGTTTTATCTCATTTGATTCTTACAGCAACCCTAGAGCACTTTAGGGTCTGCAAACCATTTTACAAGTTATCTTATTTGATCCCCCCAACAACTGGAGAGGTTGAGGATATTATCATCTCCATTGAACAGGCAAAACTGAGACACAGAAGGAGACTTTTTACATTCACAAGGCTAATAGATGACTGAAATGGGATTTGAACTCAGGTCTTCTTGAATCCAAGTGATCTTTCTTGCCCACTGCAGCATTTAAATTGCCTCTGTCACATTTACTCCTTTTTTCTCAATGACTTTAATACCCTGATTCATAGTTTTCTTCTTTACACTAGTTCCTATCATCATTTTTACTAGTTTCAATATCCATGTTAGTATCCCACTTGATCCCTATAAACACAGTCCTGTTTTCCTTTTCTCCAAAGATTTTTATACCACTCTTCCTACCCATCAGATATTGGATTGTTGTGCTCATGCTCAAGATGTTGAATTTAAAGCAATCTCTCTTGAACTAGCTTATGATGTTGGCAGAAATCTACTGACCACATAGCAACGCTCTTGATCAAGGCACCCAGATAAAGAAAAGAGAAGGAGTTTCTCAGAAAATAGCCATTCTTCAGTAGCTCTCAAGAAACATGAGCAGCAAATGCAAATTTTTAGCTTTATCAAGTCTAGGAATTGAACAGACTTCTCCAGTGATCTGTTAACTCTGCCTGTGTTTGTGTTTCTGTCAATGCCAAGAAATAGCTTACAGATAAACAAAATTCTAGTTGGCTTCTCAGAGTAGATGGTGAAAGGGCTAGAGGAAATCCTCCTTGTTCTCAAGCTTATTGGGAGAATGAAATGTTCCTTAAGAAAATGGAAAAAGTGATTAAAATGGATGACCAAGAGGAAAAAAATAACCAAAGATGTAGAGAGAAATCCAAACCTCGGTCAGGAGGTTGGAGAGTGGAAAAATGTAACTGAAAAAAGAAAGAGTAAAAGGTTCTTTGGACCTTTGGAGCTAATCATAGATTTGACCCTCTTCCTCCAGGGTGTGGAGCTGGACCCTTTGAGGAGGAAGCATCTTCTCAAGCTTCACAAAATGATTATCAGGAGATAATCAGAGATTCTGGTTTCTTTTCACCCTTGTACCTTCTTTAGTGTTTCAGAGACTTTCCTCCAGATCAGACTGACCTCAAAATGCCATTTCCTGTTTCCCATCTGGACTCCCCCACATCTGTTCAATATCTGTTATAAGGAGGGACTCTTGGTTCTCACAGAACACAACAGCATTGTTTGCTATAGGTTTTAAACACAGAAGAAAGGTTTTAAACAGTCTTATTAACTGCCTTTCTTAATGAACATCTCTATAGTCACCAATATACTGCCAGGACACATTCCTCAGTGATTAGCATACTCCTAATTCTCCACATTTTCCTTATCCCAGTGATTCTGAAACCCTGGCTGTTGCTGTGCAGAAACAATTGCTATTTGCATTCATTCTGAGTCGATCAGGGGCCAAACAAAGACCAAGTGGGGCCTGGCCTGGGACCTTTTTGTTGGCCAATCAATGAGAGCCAGAGTGATTTGTGATTAAGGCATGATCCTTAAAAAGGAAATCTAACCCATAAACCCTAAAATATCTTTTGAGGTTTTAGTGAACAAAATTTACATGTCTTTGGGCAGAGGCCATCCCCAGTGGTTCTGATCTATACATTTCCACTGAACTCAAATAGCTCCGGAGGAGAAAGTGAGGCTGAGTGATTTAGAGCATTTTTTCATATGATTATAGATGGCTTTAATTTCTTCATCTGAAAACTGCCTGTTCAGATCCTTTGACCATTTATTAATTGGGTAATGACTTGTTTCTTATAAATTTTACTCAGCTCTCTCTATATTTGAGAAATAAAATCTTTATCATGAACACTGGCTATAAAAATTGTTTCCCAACTTTTTGCTTTCCTTCTAATCTTGGTTACATTGGTTTTGTTTGTATAAAACCTTTTTAATTTAATGTAATCAAAATTGTCTGCCTTGCATTTCATAATGTTCTCTATTTCTCATTTAGTTATAAACTCTTCCCTTCTCCATAGATCTGTCAGATAAACTATTTTTTGCTGTCCTAATTTGATTATGGTATCATACTTTATATCTAAATCATGTACCTGTTTTGACCTTATCTTATATAAGGTGTGAGATGTTGGTATATGTCTCCTTTCTGCCACACTATTTTTCAATTTTCCCAGCAGTTTTTGTCAAATAGAGAGTTCTTAAGCAAGAATGTAAATTCTTTGGGCTTATTAAACAGCAGAGTATTATAGTCATTTATTACTGTGTACTTGTGTATGTAACTTATCCTACTGATCCACCATTCTATTTCTTAGCCAGTACCAAATAATTTTGATGGTTGCTGTTTTATAATATAGTTTTAGATCTGGAACAGCTAGGCCACCTTTCTTTGCATTTTTTGGGGGGTTATTTCCCTCGATATTCTTGATTTTTTGTTCTTTTAGATGAATTTTGTTGTTGCTTTTTTTTTTAGCACTCTAAAATATATATATATGTATATATATATATATATATATATATATATATATATATATTACGGTTTGGTATGGCACTGAATAAATAAATTAATTTTAGTAGAAGTGTCATTTTTATTATACTAGCTCGGCCTACCCATGAACAATGGATATTTTCTAATTATTTGGGTCTGACTTTATTTGTGTAAAAAGTGTTTTGTAATTGTGTTCACCATAATTCTTGGGTTTGAATGACAGATAGACTCCCAAGTATTTTTTATTGTATACAATTATTTAAACTGGGATTTCTCTTTCTATTTCTTGCTGCTGTGCTTTGTTGGTAATATGTAGAAATGCTTATGATTTATATGGGTTTATTTTATATCCTGCAACTTTGCTAAAGTTGTTGATTATTTCAAGTAGTTTTTTTTACTTAATTCTATAAGTATACTCTCATATGACCTGTAAAGAGTGATAGTTTTGTTTAAGCTAACATTTCTAGTACAATGTTGAATACTAGTGGTAAAAATAGTCATCCTTGTTTTATATCTGATCTTATTGAGAAATCTTCTATTTAATCCCTAGTATAGATAATACTTGCTGATGGTTTTAAATAGATACCATTTATCATTTTAAAGAAAACTCCTTCTTATGCTCTTGAGTGTTTTTAGTAGGAAATAGTGCTGTATTTTGTCAAAAGCTTTTGCTGCATCTATTGAGATAATCATATGATTTCTGTTAGTTTTGTTACTGTTATGGTCAGTATGATGACAGTTTTCCTAATTCTGCATCAGTCTTGCATTCCAGGCATAATCTCATTTGGTCATAATGTATTATCCTTACAATAAATCATCATAATCTTTTTGCTAATATTTTATGTAAAATTTTTGCATTAATATTCATTAGGGAAATTTGTCTATGATTTTCTTTCTCTGTTTGGTTTTTCTTGGTTTAGGTATCAGTACCATATTTGTGTCATAAAAAGAATTTGCTAAGATTCCTTCACTCATTTTTCCAAATAGTTTATATATTATTAGAATCAATTATTCTTTAAATGTTTGATAGAATTCAATAGTAAATCCATCTGGCCCTGGAGAAGTTCATGGATGACTAGTTCAATTTCTTTTTTCTAAAACTTGGTTTTTAAAATGTTTTATTTCCTCTTCTGTTAATGTGGAGATTATATATTTTTGTAAATATTCATCTATTTCACTTAGATTGTCAGATTTCTTGGCCTAGAGTTGGGCAAAACACCTCCTAATTATTGCTTTAATTTCTTCTTCATTGGTATTGAATTCATCTTTTTCATTTTTGATACTGGTAATTTTGTTTAATTCTTTCTTTTTTAAAATAAAATTTCTTTTTGGAAAGATTTGTATCTTTTATTGTTTTATTTTCATAAAATCAGCTCTTAGTTTTTTTTTTATTAGTTCAATGGTTTTCGCATTTTCAATTAATTTTATTAATCTCTCTTTTGATTTTGGGAAATTTAATTTTGTTCTTACTCTAGCTTTTTTAGTTGCATGCCCAATTCATTGTTCTCCATTTCCTCTATTTAATTCATGTAAGCATTTAGAGATAAAAAATTTCCCCTAACTACTGCTTTGACTGCATTCCATAAATTTTGGTAAATTGCTCATTATTATCATTCTCTTTGGTAATATTGTTCCTATCATTTGCTGTTGATCCATTCAGTCTTTAGGATTAAATTATTTAGTTTTCAATTAATTTTTATTCTATCTTTCCATGGCATTTTATTTTTTTAATAATAACTTTTTATTTTCAAAATATATGCAAATAGTTTTCAGCATTCACCCTTGCAAAATCTTATGTTCCAAATTTTTCTCCCTCCCTTCCCCCAAGCTCCTCCCATAGACACCAAATAATCCAATATATGTTAAACATGTACAATTCTTTTACACATATTTCCACATTTATTATGCTGCAGATCAGCATAATAAGAAAAATCAGATCAAGAAGGAAAAAAAATGAGAACAAAGCAAGCAAATAACAACAAAAAAGATGAAAATACTATATTGTGATCCACATTCAGTCCCCACAATCCTTTTTCTGCATGCAGATGGTTCTCTCCATCACAAGTCCATTGGAATTGGCCTGAATTGCCTCATTGATGAAAAGAGCCATGTCTATTAGAATTGATCATAGCATAATCTTCTTGGGCACAATGTTCTCTTGATTCTACCCACTTCACTTAGTATCAATTCATGTAAGTCTCTCCAGGCCTTTCTGAAATCATCCTCTTGATCATTTCTTAGAGAACAATAATATTCCATAACATTCATATATCATAACTTATTTAGCCATTCCCCGACTGATATCACTGTTTCCAGTTCCTTGTCCATGGCCCTTTATCACAGGTAACTTTTATTGCATTATGATCTGAAAATAATGCAATAAATATTTCTGCCTTTTGGTACTCACAAGTGAGATTTTTATTCATGGTCAATTTTTTTCTGTAGCATGGTGAATAGAGAACTAGCTATGGAGCCAGGAAGACATAGGTTCAAGTTGTATATCTGAGCACATGCTGATTGAATGAACCTCTCAGTGCTCTAGACACTTGTCAATAATTACATGTCATTGACAGAAGGAATTTTCTCATTTAGAAGATTCCTATATCTATGAAATTACAGGTTCTTTTTCCTATCATTCATTAGATGCAGTCCAACATTCTAACCTATCAAATTCTTTCTGGAATATTGAATTATTTCATTTAACATTTAAACTCTTTCCCTCAACTTTATGTCCCATATCACTAACTATGCCTATATTCATGTTATTAATAATAGTAATAATAATAAAAACCAAAGATAACCAGGCAGAATCCAAAGGGAGATCACAAAAGATGTGATGTGCGATATGTGTGTGATGTTTGGGGATTGCTGAAAATACTGCATAATTTCCCAGATGTAATCCAGCTGGCTCTTGTCTTTCTGTTTGATTTTGGGGCTATTTCATACTTCATTTTCAATGTTGATTCAAAATATATGCCAAAATGGACTGACTGAATGGGTGTGGCTATTCAGCTGCATGTAACCATTTGGGCAATATGTTTTCTATATCCTTGATTTTCCCTGCATGACTTTTAAGTTGATTTCTAATGTATGAATCTAACTAAAAAGACACTGTGGTTTTCTGAGACTTGATACAATCAATAAAATGTTGCTCATGAAGAAATGTTGCCTATTTAGCAGGAATAGAGAATCATAATTTTTAGTTTCATTTCATTCAGGCAAGTACATATCTCCTTATTTGGTATATCTTATTCTGATAATCAACATTTCTGAATAAAGTTATCTTCATTATTGCATCAATTAAAGAATCTTGTCAAATATTTGTAGGCATCTAGGTAGTATAGTGGATAAGATTCTGGTCTTGGAGTTGGGAAGATCTGAGTTCAAATCTATCCTCAGATTCTTCCTAGCTATGTGACCTCAGAAAAGTCACAACTCTGCCTCAGTTTCCTCAAATGTAAAATCAAGATAATAAAAGCATCTGTCTTGCAGGATTGTTATGAAGATCAAATCATATAATATTTGTAAAACTCTTAGCATAGTTCCTGGCACATAGTAGGCCATATAAATGCTATCTTTTAGCATTACACATCTATGAGAAATATCTTGTTGGGAATGAATCTTTAAGGCTGGCCCTTGCTCTTCCTGGTCATATGCTTTCTATAATCAATAAACAATAAGCACAGGAGGATTTGTCTTCTCTGTACTTTTTTAGTCAATTTTGTATCTGTAGGGTTTTTGTCGAAAAAGTCTTCCTGTTTCCTTATGATATTTTCATTAAGAAGATCCTTGATACATATCTAGTCTGGTTTAATTAAAATTTAATAGAAATGGAAAAGAAGGGATATTGGCCAATGTTTGATGATGTCTATCTGCCTGTCATCAACTGTATTTTCTACTGGACAATGATACTTTCAGTGGCTTCCCCCATATTCTTTTTGATATATTCTTCCTGATAGATTAAAAATTGATCCCTGAGTACCTTCAAAATGGTAAGATCTTTAGCACAGATTCCTGCTATTTGCAGTACCAGTTACTCTTTTCAAAAACAGTTTATATTTTTTTAATTATAGATTTAATTAATTTCTAAAGAGAGAACATTTCCATATCAAAACAAAAAATGAGGATTGTGTGTGAAATTGTAAATATCAATTACCTACAACTTGCTTTTAAAAATGTATAATGAGATCATATATGTAGTATTCAAAGTTTTCTTTACCATCTGTTCCTTTTTGAAGATCTTTCTGTTCTTTTCTCTACAATCAATAAACATTTATTAAATACCTACTATATACCTCTGGAGATACAAGGAAAGACAAAACAATCCCTGCTTTTAAGGAGCTCACAGTCTAATGGGGAGACAAATAAAATTATTTCAGTGATTCTTTCTGGCAACTCTATGACCAAATTTTCTCTTCTTCTCATGGGAAAAATATCTGTAGCAAATAGAATTGTCAATGAAAATATATCTACAATTTACCAAATTCAAAAATAAATGTCTTATTCTGTATTCATCATTCCTTCTTATCTGAAGTGAGTAGTGTGCTTCATTACTGGTTCTCTGGAGTCATGATTTCTTATTGCATTAATTGGAATTCTTAAGGCTTTTGAAGTTGTTTTTCTTTACAGTGTTATTTTTACTGTTTAGATTGTTCTTTTAGGTATGTTCACTTCACTCTGCATCAGTTCATAAAAGTTTTCTCAGTTTTCTCTGCCAACTATTTTTAAAAAATACTATTTTCACTTTTTCAGTGACACATACTAGCTCTGTGATTGTGAGCAAGTCACTTAACCTCTCAGTATCCAAGGCAACTCTCTATAACTGTAAAAAATTTAAAGTAGATTTTTATTGATATCTTTTGTTTTAAAATTGTCTATATTTCCTCCTACATATCTTCCTTCTTCCTTCCAGAGAGTAAAAATCCTTATAACAAAGAATTTTTTTAAAAGAGAAAATAATTCACTAAACCCAATTGAGACATATTAAAAAAAAATCTGACCTTTTTGGAATGTAATCCATCCATAAATCCCTACTTCTGCAAAGGTGCAGTATGGAGGTGGTCTTTTTATAGTACCATATTTATGCATCAAGATTATAAATTATAGATAAATTACCAGTCAGCATCAATGGAGAAAGTTTTTTCACCAAGGGTTCTCCTCATCCATGAAATTATATGTTAGGGCCATATAGCATATGAGTTCTGAGATGCGCGATTCTATATGTTGGAGCCACTGTAGAAATAGACAATATAAATGCTGGGGGGGGGGGGAGGGGGAAGGTGTATTTTTTTTTTTACTTATTTTTTATCCTCTTTTTAGAATGAATTAGGTTAGTTAGATTTAAATACTAAGGTTGTTTACTTCTTCTCTTCCTTTTTGCTGATGTCTAAGCTATTAATGTTCATAATCATCCACTCTTTTCCTCTTTAATATTTTATAAAATGTTTTATTCATATCCTCTTCTTCTATCCTTAAAAAATTGCAACTTCCTAAAAACTTTTCTCTACCACCAAAGAACTGACTCTTGTAACAAATAGTTACAGAAAAGTAAAATAAATTGACATATTGGTCACCTCTAAAAACATCTCTACTGACAGTCTTTCTTCTAATAGAACTTTTAACATTTATTATTTTTGTCTTTTATCATCTTGTCAATCTGGTATCAGGTGAAAATCAATATTTCCTTAATTTGCACTCCTTTAATTATTAGTGAGGTGCTGTCTTCTTTCCTATAGTAGTTGATAGTTTCTCTTTTCTCATTCTAAGACTATTGTCTGCCATCTCATTGCTAAGAGGTATCAGGGAATAGTTGGTCTCCTACCAAGAGATAGGTATGACGGCTTTTTAAAAATTAATTTAGTATTTTCCCCCAGTTACATAAGAAAAGCAATTTTTAACATTTAAAAAAATGAGTTTGAGTTCTGGATTCTTTTTTTTTCTTCCTCCTTCTCTCTTCCTTCCCCCCCATATTGAGAAGGCAGGCAATTCAATATGGGTTATACATGTGTAGTTATGCAAAACATTTTCATAACTGCCATGTTATGAAACATATAAAAACCCCAAATAAACAAAAAATGCTTAAGAAAAATTAAAAAAGTAAAAACAAAAAGATATCATCCTCCTTTTTTAGATATGGATAGCATTTTTCATCATAAGTCTTTCAGAATTGTCCTGGGTCATTGTTCTGTGGGAAATTGTTATGTCGTTTATAACTAATCATCTTACAATATTGCTGTTACTTTGTATACAGTATATTTATTTCCCTTTGTATCAGTTTATGAAAGTCCAGGTTTTTCTGAGATCATTTTGTTCTCCATTTCTCATAACACAATAATATTCCATCATATTTATAGGCAATAATTTATTCAGCTATTCCACACTTTACAAATATCCTCTTAATTTCCAATTCTTTCCCTTACAACAGAGCTCCCATAAGCATTTTTTGGTATGTATATGTCTTTTTCCTTTTTTAAAATCTCTTTTTGGATATAGACCTATATATATTTTTAGGTCAAAGGGTACGTTAAGCATGGTTTTTTACAATCCTTTGGGTATAGCTCCAAATTGCTTTACAGAATGGTTCAGTCAGTTCACAACTTCATCAAAATTACATTAATGTCTCACTTCCCCCTCCTCCACATCCTCTCCAACATTTGTCATTTTCCTTTTCTGCCCTATTAGCCAACTTGATAGGTATATAATAGTATTTTTAAATTGTTTTAATGTGCATTTCTCCAATAAATAGTGAGTTGGAGCATTTTTTCATATGGCTATAGATAGCTGTGATTACTTCATCTGAAAAATGTTCTTATCTTTGCATCATTTATCAATTGAGGAAAAGCTTGTATTTTTATAAATTTGACTCAATTTTATATGTTTGAGAAATGAGGCTTTTATCAAAGAAAATTGCTTCTATGGTTTTTTCACAATTACCCTTATCAACTGTATTTCCTCTGTCTTATTTTTTTCTCTCTTTTCACCCTGTCCCTCCTCAAAAATATTTTGCTTCTAACTTCTCCTCCTCCAATCTATCCTTCCTTCTATCACCACCCCCTCCTTATACTTTTCCTCTTCTAATATCCTGTATAAAGTAGACTTCTATATCCAATTGAGTGTGTATGTTATTCCCTCTTCAAGCTAATTCAGATAAGAATAAGTTTCACTCAATTCCCTTTGCTTTCCCCCTCTTCCCCTCCACTGTAAAAGCTATTTCTTGCCTCTTCCATGCATGATAAGTTATTTCATGATACCTCTCACTTTCCCTTCTCCCAATACATTCTTCTTCTTCCCCTTAGTTTTATTTTATTTTTTTTTTAGATATCACCCCCTCACATTCAACTAACATTCATATCCTTTATATATACGTCTTCTAACTGCCTCAATAATTAGAAAGTTGTTATGAGATACAAGTATCATCTTCTCATGTAGGAATACAAATAGCTCAACTTCATTAAATCCTTATGATTTCCCTTTCCTGTTTGCCTTTTTGTGCCTCTCCAGAGTCTTGTACTTGAAATTCAAATTTTCTATTTCTGGTCTTTTAATCAAGAATACTTTAAAAAGTTTTATTCATTGACTATCCCTTTCACTCTTCCCCATCCCCCATCCCCCGGATTATACTTAATTTTGCTGGGTACTATAATCCTAGCTCTCCTGCCCTCCAGAATATCATATTTGAAGCCCTCTAATTATTCAATGTAGAAGCTTCCAAATCTTGTGTGATCCTGTTCTTTCAATTTCGATTTTACCCTCTGGTTCCAGCAATTTTCCTTGACAATTTCTTAAAATATGGTTAGCTAGGCGCTCTCTCTCTCTCTCTCTCTCTCTCTCTCTCTCTCTCTCTCTCTCTCTCTCTCTCTCTCTCTCTCTCTCTCTCTCTCTCTCTCTCTCTCTCTCTCTCTCTCTCTCTCTCTTTTATCATGGCTTTCAGGTAGTCAAATGATTTTTAAATGATCTCTTCTTTCAGGTCATTGAGATGTTTCATATTGTTTTCCTTTTTTTTTATTCTTTTAACTTTGTTTTATTGTTTTTTGATTTCTCATAAGGTAATTAGTTCCATTTGCTCCATTCTAATTTTCAAGGAATTATTTTTTTCAGTGAGCTTTTGTACTTCTTTTTTCATTTGTCCAAATCTACTTCTAAAAGAGTTGTTTTCTTCAGTGAATCCCCCCTCCCCAATTTAACGAAATTCTACTACTCAAAACATTCTTCTCTTCTCTTTCTTGGCTTTTTGAACTTCCTTTAGCATTTGTCCTATTCTGTTTTTTAAAGTGTTATTTTCTTCAGTCTTTCAGTCTTTCCTGGTCTTTTAAACCAAGCTGTTGACTTGTTTTTCATGATTTTCTGGCATCACTTTCATTTCTCTTCCCAATTTTTCTTACTTTTAAAAATTCTTTTTGAGCTCTTCTATGGTCTGAAACTAATTCATATTTTTCTTGGAAGTTTTGGATGTAGGATCTTTGACTTTGTTTTCTTCTGATTGTGTGTTTTGATTTTCCTTATCACCACGATAACTTCCTAAGGCCAGATTCTTTTTTTGTTGTTTTTGTTTGCTCATTTTCCCAATCTATTACTTGACTTATAACTCTTTCTAAAAGGAAGCCTTTGCTTCCAGAGTAGAAGGTGCACTGTCCAATGCTTCAGGGATTTTGTACACCTGTTTTCAGAGATACTTCTAGGACCTGTAAATTTTCAGTTCCTCTAAAGTGGTGTGATCTAAAGAGATAGGTGTTTACTATTCTCTTGACCTGTGCAAGCAATCTTTTCTGTGCTGGAACTGTGAGAAAGGCTCTCTCTTGTAACTGTAGCTTTGGCATGCTAGTGTTCATTGTCCTGGGACTGTCACTCAGGAGTGCAACCCAGATCCAAATATAGAATAAACAGCAATGTTCTGCCTCAGGGCTAGCAAAGAGAGCCCTGTAATCTTTTTTTGACCACTCATTCAATCTCCTTATTGAATGTGGGCTAAGAACTTTAGAAGCTGCTGCTGCTACTGCTTCTCCTGATTTGATACCTTCCAATGATTGCTCCAGGTTTGCTGGCATGACTCATGATGGATTGTGCTCTACTCTCACCCAGCTGTGACAACCTTTCCTCCCAACTTTCTAAGTTGTATTTGGCATCTATAGGTGAGAAAAGTGGAAACCACCTCTGCTGCAATTGATTCAGCCACCCTGAAGCCTTCTCCTGGTTTATGAGGGCAGAGGCTATACTGTTGTGATCTGCGAAGAACACTCTTACTCTGATACAACAGACCTTTCTTGATGACATTTAAGTTGTCCTGGGCTAGAACATTGTTTCACTCCATTTTTTTATTGCTTCTGATGCTTTAAACTTTGTTTAGAATGTTTTAAAGGTTTATTTATGTTGTTTAGAGTATGTTTAGGTATTTGAAAGGGTTTGGGTGAGAACTCAGGTGAGTCCCTGACTTTACCATTTTGGCTCCATCTCCCAATGGCTCCCAAAGACATTTGGCTTCCTAACACATCTTTTGAAGCCATATTTCTGGCTACAGTGGTCAGTATTCTGAAGTTTTTCAATATCGTTTTCTTTTACATTATTATGGTCACCAAGAAGTTGTTCTCTAAATTATACTGACTTTCCTCTGTATTAATTTATACAGACATTTTCAGTTTTCTTTGGAGACATCATATTCATCATTTCTTATGAAACAAAAATATTCTAACACCAAAATTTGCTTAGTTATTCCTTAACTGATAGGTATCCACTTTCCATTTCTTAGCTATTCTAAAAAATGCAGCTGTAAATATTTTGATGTATAAATGATTTTTTCCCCTTGACTCTGACCTCTTGGGAATGTTGTAGTAGTGGTAATATTATTGGGCCAAAAAGCATATACAGCTTAGTGGTTTGGTTTGGTTTGGTTTGGTTTTAATATAAATTCAAATTATTCTCCAGAATAGCTGGACCAGTTTATATCTCTACTTCTAGTCTTTTTTAAATAGTTTTTCTAACATTTATCCTTTTTGTCTTTTTCTTGCTAATGTAATATGTATCAGATGAAAATTCAAGATTGCTTTAATTTGATTTTCTTTTATTATAGTGATGTTTAGTGTTCTTTCCTGTGGCTGATGTTTCCTTTTCTCTTTTGGGAACTGAGTATTTATATCCCTTAATCATTTATTCAGTGGCTCTTGTTTTTATATATTTGAGTCAATTATCTATAAATATTTCATATGAGGATATTAGTATAGATATTTCCCCAAACAAAGTGCTTCTTTTCTAATTCTAGTTTTGTTGATCTTGTTCATGCAAAAACCTTTCAATTTCATATTAATGAAATGGAACATTTCATCTTTTATGATCATGTCTATCTCTTTACCATTTAAAAATTCACTTTCATAGTTTTAGGAACATGACTTGTTTCATTCTCCGCTTTTCCTCTTTTTATGTGATCTGTTATATTTATGTTTTATATCCATTTTAAGAAGCTTTTAAATGAATACTTTTAAAATTGAGTATATATTTTAAATCAGTATTATCCTTGGAAGTCATACCTCTTTTACTTTTCAAGGAGATTGGTTTCTGAGATCTTTTGGCCTTATGACTATGGTGATAATTTTACATTGCTGACACTTTTCTAAAAAAAATGTGGTAATCATTTATTTTGTTCCATTTCCAATAGCTTGTTTGAATAGGTCAGATTAAAACTATAAGTTGCATATAGCTTATCCTTTTTTCTCCCTCTTCTATGTTGTTGATTTTGACCTCTGCTTTAATTTATCACCTGACTGCACAAAGACAGTCTGTCAATAAGCATTAAGGGTGCACTATGTGGGAAGCACTATGCTAAACACTGGAAATACAAATATAAGCAGAAAGACAACTCCCTACTTTCAAGGAGCTTATACTTTAATAGGAGAAGACAAAACATAAAAAAGAGCTGAAAAGTTGGGAGGAGAGACTGTCCCAGCATGGGGCTATCATAGAACTATATGGAAATGACTTAACAATGTGGCTTGGAGAGGAAAGGGATGAAAATATCTTTAACCCGGTCTTCTTCCTTAAATGGGAGCTTTAGTAAAGAACCAGCCAATCACAAGTGGAGAATTCTTTTGAAGTGAGAAGTAGTCCAGAGGAGAATTTGTCATTTCAAAGAAAGTCCAGTGAAGATTGATCAGAAGTGCCATCTGGAGAGAGATGAAGACAATGACATGACTCCCTACATCAGTAATCATTTGTTTCTTTTCTGGAAAATATAATCAATTTGTGTTTGTGTGAATGTGAGTGTGTATGTGTGTTATTTTGTTTGGTATTTGCCACTATTGGGGAATTCCCCACACATTTCATATATTCTAATTCTCTTTTTTTTGTAGAGGGTATTTATGATATACTTGCATAAAATTTCTCTCATTTCCTAATTCCAAACTATAATTTTCCAGCATTTTTTGTCATTCTCCATTATGTCCATCTTTACATAAAAGTTACCACGTACCAAGGTATAGGTTGATTCAAAGTAGAGAATTTCATCAAGTTCATCACAGAATTTTTTTTTTTTACTTTTTCATCTTTTGCAACAGATGTTAGTGTATAAGCTGCAATTATCTCCATGGTGGTCTTTTTGTTTACATTCATCATGAGCCTTGCAAGACAAGATGCTTCTTGTTGCCTTTGGGCACATGATGAAACCAACTCTGCTAACTCCTTCATTTGCCTGTCTGAAGAGAAGCTGGGAGCTAGCTTTCCATTTCATCTTTTTTATGTCTTCTAGTTTCCTTTGTAGTAAGAATGTCAATATTGATATAGTTCAATTCTTCCAGTAGTATATCATTTCACTGGACATTGAACAAAGAGCTTACATCAATTAAATTATCAATGATTAAATTAATATTTTAGACCAGAGGATCTTAATCTGGGACCCACGGATAGAGTTTAGACAGTCCAGGAACTTGCTTTATAAAAATATTTTTCAATTCAATTTTAATATAATTAGTTTCATTTGTAACCCTTTGTTTTATGCATTAAAAACATGATTTTAAGAAGGAATCCACATACTTTATGAGATTGCCGGAAAGGTCCATGACACCTATTAAAAAATCCCTGTTACAGATGTTCTGAAAACTGTGATTTTTAACATTTCTGCTTCCTTTTACCACACTCTGTCAGAATCACTTCAGAAACATCAGTAGGATACCCAGGACTGAGGGCCATTTGGTATCTTTTTTTATCTCTTTTAAATTCTTGTAATCATATAATATATTTGCCTAAATGGTTAGCCCATTCTCAATAAAAATAGCTAGCATTTATATAGCATTCTTGTAAAGCACTATCTCATTTGATTCTCATAATAACCCTTCAAGATAAGTGCTATTATCACCCCCATTTTGTAAGAAAAGAAACTGGCTAAGGAAAGTGAAATGATTTGGCTAGAGTTATATAGCTAAGCAAGAATCTGAAACAAAATATGAATTCAGGTTTTACTGATTCCAGGTCCAACACTCTATGCACTGTGCCACCTCTTAAAGTATTTTCAGCATGTTAGGACCTACCAGAGTTTGTGCTTTCTTTCTTGAATAATCTTTGAGAATCCAGAACCATCTCTAATTCGTACTGAAGTATTGTGTTCCATCTCAAGTGTAGTGGAAAGAGTGAAAGGAAAGAAAACATTTTGGAACATCAAAGGCCTAAGATATTTACTCTCTCTCTCATCTGAAATAGGAAGGAAACAAGCATTTATTAAGCATCTACTATGTGCTAGGCACTGCAGAAAGAAGGAAACAAACATTAATTACCTATAATTTGTCAGACTCGGTACTAAGTCCTTTATGAATATTAAATTTGATCTTAACACCAAACTTAACACTGAATACTATTATTTTTATCACTTTTTACAGTTGAGAAAATGGAAGAGACAGAACTTTTTAAGTGACTCATTCAGGGTCATATATCTAGGAAATCTGAACATTATGTTCACTACTAGTATGGAATATGGTTATTTGATGGAAAGCAACATTAGTCAGTGCTGGTGGTGGCTTGAAGACTAATGGGACATACTTACTGGATATATATAGAGAAATAGTCATAGGTCATGTTTTATGGAATGTGTGGACTCAAATCACAAAGTACAGAAAACAAGGATTATCCGGTACTTGGGGGAACCCAAAAAAAAGTACTGGGTGAGGAGGTAATCCTCTTGGAAAAAAATGGCATCCTGTCCTGGCTGTGAAGCACAAAAATATTTACATATTTCCTCAGCAAAAATCTCTATGACTAATCTCCCTAACGCAAATTGAGTTTTGTTGGGAAGATGAATGACTTCAGTGAGATAGATGTTGGAAGACCTCTGCTCCTCAGCTCTGAAAACAGCTACGAATACAGTGTAAAAAGCGGAAAGGGAGAATTATTAACAAGGGGTCCTATCTTGGTCTGGCCCCACTAAAAAACAACTTTTCTCAAGTAAAATGGGGTTTCCCTTCCTATGCTCTAGGACTGAGAGTGGGCTGGAATGAATAAAGCCACAGAAGCCATCTGGAGAAGGCAAAAATGATCAGAGTTAAGTCGGCTTAACCCAGAGTAACACAAGTTATTTACTTAACGTGGCTGCCAAGAATTCACTTAGTAGAAGGAGGATGATATGGAAAAGAGCTGGTTTCCAGTTGCCCAGGGAACTAGAGATCTCTTTCCAGGCTCTTCAGGCTCAGTCTTTCTCATCTTAGTCCCTGTTCACCTTGAGATGTACTGGGAGGCCTCTTTCCATCCCTTCTCCCATCACATTTTGTTCAGTTCAGTTCAGTCTTTCAATAGTTTCTTTGACAACTATATATTAAATTCCTATTATGTTCAAGGCATTAAGCTGTAGAAATTACAAAGACAGGAGAAAAGGGCACATTTCCTGCTCTCTGGGAGCTTCTAGTATTGTTGGGAGAAAACATGCATACACAAAAAATTATAATACAAAGCAGAATGTAGCAAGTGATTTAACAGAAGTATAACACAAGTTCTGGGAGAACTGAGCATGAGGAGAATTGACTTGGAGGAGGGTAGTATTGCGTTAGGTAAATCTTCCTGGAGAAGGTGACATCTGAATTGGGTCTAGAAGACTGGATAGAGTTTCAATAGGCAGGAACAGATGGGAAAGCAATTCAGGAAATTCAGAAAAGCACAGGAATCAGAACTGAGAAATGGTCTAGTTTGGCTGAAGTATAGGGAAATAGTAGGAGATATAGCTAGACTGAAATGGGGGTCAGTTAGGGCCAGATCTTAGAGATTTTTGCTGCAGAAATATAACTAGACAGGATGACCACCTCCAGTTCTGATTTATATCTTGCCACTGGACCCAGATGGTTCTGGGGAAGAAAGTGAGACTAGTGACTTTGCACTGCCCTCTACTCAAATCCTATTGCATTTCATCACCTCCCCCATGCCATATACCCTTGAGAAAAAAGGACAAATTAACAACATGACTAGACATTTTGGTTAGGGTCAGGTCATAGAAGTCCTTGTGGTAGAGTCTTAACAATAAACAATTACTAAACACTTACTATATACAGAGCATACAGTTTTAATAAGACATACTCCAGTGAGACTTATTCTTACTGGCTAGTTTGGAATAAAGGATATGAACACAGAAAATTATAATGACAAACAAAGTAGGACCAGCATTTTAGAGAGGTACCAAGCAAAGAGCATTGTAAAAGTGGATTTACTTGATGACATAAATCACTGAATTTTTTTTAAGCAGGAGATTTATAAGAACAGAGTGTCAAGCAGATAGGATCAGTCTGACATTGTATATAATGAGTTAGGAAGTAGAGATAGATGCCAGAGATAAGAAGATGGGCCGTATAATACAGTGGTAGAAAACCTGTCAGTGAAGGACCAGAATCTACTTTAATGAATATGGGCAAGTCATTATTTTGCTGACTGGGGGTTTGTTGGAGTCAGCTCTTTCTGAATTGATGAGTTAATTGTTCAGGGTGAGCTTTCACACTTCGGAAATCAACAAACCAGGATTTCATTTATTGTCTTGTTGATTGTCTAGACTTAAGAAAGTGTCAGTAATGCAGATTAAGCTTAAAAGTGTGCCTACATAATTTCCCCTTCCCCCACTCTCCTTGAATGTTAAACTTTTACAATTCACCCCAGTCCGTGGCCTCAAGTGTCCTCAGGTGCACAGCAGGAATGGGGGTGGGGAGATGGAGGGGGTAGATAGGATTCAGTGAACTCAAAAGTCCCTAGAGCTCGAAATTTGATGATTCCAACATCCAAATGGATTAAAAAGTTGGAAAACTCCAGGCTTGAGGTAAAGGGGAACCTGCACGAGGCCATCAATAGTCAAAGAGAGAAATTTTGGGGAAACTTATTTGCATCCTGACTAATCCAAGGAATGCCTTTCCCTATGTGCCTCTTGGTATTTTCTTATATTCCTATCCTCCTCTTCCTACACATTACCACCAGTCTTAGTCTCTTCTGAACAACCATTTTTCTGTTTATTTCCTATTTTCCACTTTCCTCTTCATTTAAATATACACCAGAGAATGTTCTTCCCAACTTCTAGATTTCCACTTTGAGAGAGATATGGCACAATGCCTATCAAATATTAGGCTTGGAATCTGAAAAACCTCAGATACTTAATAGCTAATTACTCGACCTTTCTAAAACTCAGTTTCCTTATCGATAAAACGGGGTTAATAATATTCTCTTAGAGGGTTGTTTTGGGCTCAGGGGAGATAGTTATATAAAGCACTCTTAGTCTCAGATACCATTAAGATATGCAAAATAACACTTGAGACCCCATACCTCACTCTGAAATACACCATCCTAGGTCCAAGGCATTTTGCTGATGCCCTATGAGTAGGAAAAAGAAATGAAAGAAAGAAGCGGCAATCCTCAGAATATCAAGTCCCGGGGCCAGGATCAGAGAGGGTGGAAAAGGGAAAATGGAGCCGAGGAAAAGGGAGATACAATAGATAGGTGGGCAATAAGCATATATTAAGCACCTATTATTTATTTTTAGGGCACTGAGAGAGAGAGTGAGAGGGAAGGAGGGAGGAAAAGAGAGAAAGGGATGAAGGAAGAACAGAAGGAAGGAAGGAAGAAACTAAACCCTAAACAGTATTAGCCCAAATAGTATCTGAGATGGGATTGGAATTCAGCTTTTTTTTTTTTTAATTTTTTTATTTAATAATTACATTATATTGACACTCGTTTCTGTTCCGATTTTTTTTCCCCTCCCTCCCTCCACCCCCTCCCCTAGATGGCAAGCAGTCCTTTATATGTTGGATATGTTGCAGTATATCCTAGATACAATATATGTTTGCAGAACCGAACAGTTCTCTTGTTGCGTAGGGAGAATTGGATTCAGAAGGTATAAATAATCCGGGAAGAAAAGCAAAAATGCAGATAGTTTACATTCGTTTCCCAGTGTTCTTTCTTTGGGTGTAGCTGCTTTTGTCCGTCATTTATCAATTGAAACTCAGGTCTCTTTGTCAAAGAAATCCACTTCCATCAAAATATGTCCTCATACAATATCGTTGTCGAAGTGTATAATGATCTCCTGGTTCTGCTCATTTCACTTAGCATCAGTTCATGTAAGTCTCGCCAGTCCTCTCTGTATTCATTCTGCTGGTCATTTCTTACAGAACAATAATATTCCATAACATTCATATACCACAATTTACCCAGCCATTCTCCAATTGATGGGCATCCATTCATTTTCCAGTTTCTAGCCACTACAAACAGGGCTGCTACAAACATTTTGGCACATACAGGTCCCTTTCCCTTCTTTAGTATTTCTTTGGGATATAAGCCCAATAGAAACACTGCATTCAGCTTTTTTTGAAACTTCAAATCCAATATGTACTCTATGCATTGTGTAACACTGTTCCTCAGGAAAGAATATCTCCAAAGATTTGGTTCCACTGGGGCTCAAACTCAGGACTTGTTTTGTGAAAGGCACACCTAATAACCCTGACACTAGCATTCATTCCCTCATGACATTGTATTAGGTGCTATGAGGGATATAATAAAGACACGGAAGACAAATCTGAACCTCCTGGACTTCAAGAAGCTTATTGTCAAGTTAGGGAGTAAAAGCAGATACACATGACATAGTATGGAAGACATGGACCAAGTTTCTTAGCTCCAAATCTCTATTCCCCCCCGCATTGTACCATGCTCCTTTCTCCTCTCTAGAGAGATGATAATGGGTCTAAGGGCTACTGCAGAAATACAAAAAAGAGTTGTTGAGGTCTCTATTTTTACTGAGGACAAAGCAATTGGAGTAAACCAATAATTTGCATGTGTAAAATATTTTTCAGATCTACGGAGTATTTTACAAACATTATCTCATCTAATAATAATAGAAACCTAGAAAGATGAAGAGGGTTGTTTAAGATAACTTGCATGGATCGTGGCAGAGGAAGGACCAGAATCCAGTTCTTCTTGCTTCCAGATCTCTTTTTTTCTTCTTTATGAAGTCAAAGGTGGAGGGGTAAGTGAAGACTCTAAATTTAACAATACCATTAATAGCAACATAGAATTTTAAAAAAATAATGTAATTAGTTTTCTTAGGTTCACTAGGAGTGTGTGAGTCAAAGGCATTTCTTTACATAATAAAGTTTGAGCATCACATTTTAGGAATTGAACCAGTGGCCACAAGACTTTTATATAAATCCCTGAATTTGTTTTATTCCATCAAAAGGACTCATGTATGTTAAATAACTATTGAGTTAGCTTTTCTACTCTTACTATGTAATGATCAATTGAAGAAACTGGGGATAGCTAGCTTGGAGAAGAAGGGAAAAAAACTTAGGAGAAACATGCTCATAGATTCAGAATTCTAGAACTAGGGTTCTTAACTTTTTGTGTATGTATGATTTTGACTTCTTTGGTAGGGAGAATAAATCTAAATCTCCTTTCTACTACCAACCCTCTCATCTCTTGAAGACAACGGTCAGTTCCCTCTCTCCAATTTCTTTTCTTTTCGGACCAAAATGTCTTAATTTCATCCAGCTGATTATTACATAGTAAAATCTCTAGACTCTTTCTGCTATTTCTGAATGCCTGATAACTTCTTGACATTCTTCCTAAATATGATTCTCCAAATTGAATATAACAAACACTCTGGATATTGGCTATTTAGGCAGAATTATCACTCGTTTGACTGTTACTAATATGTTAGTACTTAACAACCAGTATCTCAGCGGAAAAAAAAGGTATATACATAATTCATTTTTAAGTTTAATCTTTAAGATGAACATTTTCTTTATCACTTTTTTTAAGCTGATAAATGACAAAATAGTAATTGAGCCCTGATTTTTAGTATTGGGGAATTTCTGAGGTGTAAATGCTCGTTTTGAAAGCATGACAATCAGTTCTGGTTTGAGCTGGCTCTTATCTATAATATACTGGGTTTTAATTCACATTAATTCATATTAAATGATTATCAGACTCTAATGGATGATGATTCTTAAATCAAATCCCAAATCCAGACCCAAACTCTCAACTGACCTCCAGTCTTGCATTTCCAGCTGCCTATTAGACGTCTTAAACTTAATGTCCTATTAAACTTCATATGTCCAAAGCAGAATATATTTTTTCCTCCAAAAAACCTTGCGGCGGTACCTTTTAGAACTCTGAGGAGCAGGAGTCAATCAATCTCTGGGAATCTGCTCTGTCAGTTTGAATGAGGATTGGGGAATTAATCCTTGCAGATTCCTTCCATTCTAAAAATCAAAGTTGATCTGATAAAGTTAGTTCTCTAGTTTCATAGCAGCAGCTAAGTGACAAAGCGGGTAGAGTGATGGCTAGTGGGTAGAAATGGCTAGAGTTAGGAAGACTCATTTTCCTGGGTTAGAATCTGGCCTCAGACACTTACTAGCCATGTGATCCTGAGCAAGTTCCTTAATCCTATTTGCCTCAGTTTCCTTATCTGTAAAAATGAACTAGAAAAGGAAATAGCAAACCAGTCCAGTATCTTTGGCAAGGAATCCTCAAAAAGTGTTACGAAGAGGCAAAAACAACTGGAAAAAAAGCTTCATAGATCTCTATGCCCCTTTATTTTTTCTTTCGAGTTATTTATTTGAATTTAAATTTGTTCAACTTGGTCCTAAGTAGGAGCCATAAAATTATAAAATCAGATTCATAAAAAATATAGAAAGTACAAAATAACAATCAGATTTAGGTTCCCCATTAGGAAATACTTTTTAACAATTACAGTTGTGTTAGAATTTTACTTTAACAGAATGAATTGGACTTCCTTAATAACGTAAGGAATTCACAAGAAGTAAATATCCTCACAAGAAGCGTTCAACCTAGCCATATATAAAAGAAGTCATGGAAGGATTCTTATTCTGATTTGTAAGATGAACTCTGAGGTCCTATCTCTTCAAAAACAAGATTCTTGTGATTTCAAT
Organism: Antechinus flavipes; assembly: GCF_016432865.1. Taxonomy (NCBI): domain Eukaryota; kingdom Metazoa; phylum Chordata; class Mammalia; order Dasyuromorphia; family Dasyuridae; genus Antechinus; species Antechinus flavipes. The sequence continues at coordinate 66,772,384 of NC_067400.1, read as the reverse complement.
CAGTGTTTTCGTATGGAATTGCATAGATGAGAGAAAATCTGTGCTTTCATTGTCTGCTACATTTGGCTTCCATACTATCTTAAAATCTTTCATCTGTTTCATCAAATGCTATTTAAATCTTGTATTGTTATATAACCTTTTATGTGTTTGTATTTGATCTTCTGAAATAATTTTAAGTTTCCTGATATTGAGGACTAGATTTCAATAATCTCTAACTTACAAGCCCACTATAGTAGATACCTTTTAAAAAAAAAAGGTATTGATAGCTTTTGTTTTGCATTTTTATAATGCACACACATATACATTTGCATATGTGTGTATGTATGTATGCATGTCTGAGACGTCCTTCCCAGAAAGCTATAACTTATTATAAAGAAACCAACCAACATGTCCAAAAAAAAAAAAAAAAGTCTGACATTGCTTGCAGTATCCTTCATTTATAGTTTTCTATCTCTTCAAAGAAGTAGAGGAAGAAGTGGCATGGGGTTATTTCTTGAGACTAGATGACCTCTTTGTTTTCTTTCCAGCCTGAGAATGTAATTATCATAAAACAGAATAAAATAAAATAAAATAAAATGAATCTATGGTTTCTGTCTGGCAAGTATACAAAGGAAATAAAATGAGGTTTACCTTTTACCAAATTTACAGGAAATTCTTAACTTGTCCTGGAGACAGATTCCATCTCCCTTCACAATCTTCCCCCTCCCCTTACATTGTTACATTTCCATCCTTTTCCATGGATTTTTTTTGGGGGGAAATCCTAAGAAATTTTATCCCTCTTTACCCATCTCCTCTTTCCCTTTCCAGCTTGTACCAAGAACTCTGAAATCTCAATTAAACTACCAGGCAGGATTATCCCATCAGAGTCCCTGACAAATTTCAAATCCCACGCCCTGAATTAAGCAAGCCTAAAAGCGTCCCCCAGTCCCACCAAACTTCTGGTTTTTTTCTCTGACCTTCTCCTCCCCCTCCCTTCTCCCTTCTTAATCCTCCCAGTCTCTGGAAACCAGTCCAGGTGGCTTTTTAATTCCCTTGGTGCTCTTGGCTTTTGCCAGAGCTTGCCTAGGATAACTTATTCCATATGTCTGTTCCCCTTTGTCACCCAATTCCCTTTCTCCTCCCCTCCCCCAGCCGCCCACCTGCTTTTCTTGCTCAGATTTCTTCATTTTTTTTTTTTTTTTGAGCCTTTCCTGTTGCATGTCTGGCTTGTGTCCTGGCTCTCCAGTCTCCTTTGCTCCCTGCTACCTTAACAAAGGAAAGAATAAGCTGGATCTCATGGTATTGATTAAATTTGCTCATTCAGTTTTTGGAATTAAAAACAAACAAACAAAAAAAAAGGGCTAGCATTGCAAACTATTTCTGCTGAATTGAGCTGTTAAAAGAAGAAAAATCATAGGCTCCTATTGCTGAAGTAGTGAGACCTCACATTTATATAAAACTTTAAGGATTACATAGCACCTTTCTCACAACTTGCAAATAATTTTGCAAGAATTATTATCTCTCTTTTACAAAGAAGGAGACACAAAGAGGTTGGTTGTGTTGCCCTGGGTAACACAGCTAGGTCTTGGGTGCAATCATCTTTTAGAACTTATTATCAAGCACCTCAGGGACAATCTTTTGCCTGTAAACAGGAGAATACTTCCAATTTTTAGCACAGATTCTCTTCCACAAAAAATACTTGTTGCATAAATTTCATTTTCATTTGGCTAAACCACCTAAGATAATAACAATTCATATGGATAATTCATATGGGATCTTAGAGATTTTTCTTTTTAAAGACTTCTATATTGGAAATACCATGCAAGATCACAGAATATAAGTATTGCCAGAACCCCATTGCACAATTCATCCAGTCGTATCTATATGAATAAGAATTTTTCTAAAAGTTCCTGGATCATTACCCCCTAAGACAGCTCATTCCAGAAGAGAACAAGCACTTATTATGCACCAGCTAAGTGCTTTAGAAATATTATTTCATTTGATCTTCACAAACAACCACCCAGAAAATTAAGTGTTATCCATCTTTCCTCATCTCTTCCAGAATTTGTCATTTCTGATTGATGTGGGGTCTTAACTCAGGATTGTTTTAATTTGCATTTCTCTAATCAATAGGGATTCAGAGCATTTTTTTCCCTTATGGCTAGAGACGATTTTGATGTTGTCTTCTGAAAATTGCCTGATCATATTCTTTAGCAACTTATTAATTGGGGAATGGCTTTTTTTTTGTAAATTTGACTAAATTCCTTTTTATTTGAGAAGATAGACCTCTATCAGAGAAATTTGCTGAAAGTTTTTATATTACTTCATTGTTTAGGATACCTTTTATCAAAATGCAGTTTCCTTGATTATCTTTTAAAAATTAGATCTATTTTTGCTTTTGCTTTGTCTGAGATCATGATTTTTTATTCCTGCCTTTTTTAAGTTCAGCCGAACCATTACGCGTCTGTTTGCTGTCTTTCTTTTTCAAGCGTTTATCTTATAAACAATATATTGTTGAATTCTGCTTTCTAATTCATTCTGCTTTATACTTCTATTTTTATGGGTGAACTCATCCCATACACATTCACAATTAAGATTACTAAATGTATATTTTTCTCCATCCCATTTTCTTCGTTTATCCTTCTCTCTCTTTTTATACTATTCTTCCTAAAAAGACTGTTTTGCTTTTGACCATTGCTTTCCTTAATCTACTTTTTCTTTTTATCATCTCCTCACCCTTTCTCTTATCCCTTTCCTCTCCTATTAACTTGTTGGGTAAGATATATTTCTAAACTCAACTCTATGTATGTGTTTGTATTTTTCCCTCTTTGAACCAATTTCAATGCGACTAAGGATCGAACATTGTCCATCTGTTTCCATTTTCCCTCCCACTGTAAAAGCTCTTTCTTGCGTACCTCTTTTATGGGCTACCTTTCTCTTCTCCCTTCTCCCTTTTTCTCATCCCTTCATTTTTTTGAGATCATCTCAACATAATCAACTTACACCTATGCCCTCTGTCCATGTAGATACATCTATAATCATCATAATAAAAGTTTCTAGGAATTATATGTATTTTCTTCCCAAACAAGAATGTAAACAGTTTAAATTTGTTGAGTCTCTTTATGATTTCTCGTTCATGTTTACTTTTTTAATGCTTTTCTTGATATCAAACTGTATTCAGCTCTGTTCTTTTCATGAGGAATTGAAAATTCTCTATTTCATTAGATATCCATTCCCCTCTCGCCCTGAATTATACTCAGTTTTGTTGAGTATTCTTGTTTGTAATCTTAGCTCCTTTGCCTTCAGGAATATTATATTTCAAGCCCCCTACTCCTTTATTATGGAAGTTTGCTAAATCTTGTGTGATCCTGACTGTGGTTCCATGACTTTTTAATTGTTTCTTTTTGGCTGCTTGCAATATTGTCTTCTTGACCTGGGAACTCTAAAATTTGGCTGTATTATTTCTGGGAATTTTCATTTTAGGCTTTTTTCAGGAGGTGAATGGTGGATTCGTTGAGTTTCTATTATATCTTCTAGTTCTAGGATGTTGCGGCAGTTTTTCTTTATAATTTCTTGAAATATGTTTAGGTTATTTTTTTTATCATGGCTTTCAGATAGTTTAATAATTTTTAAATTATCTTTAGGTTGATTTTCTAGATTAGCTATTTTTTCAATGAGATATTTTACATTTCCTTCTATTTTTTCATTCTTTTGATTTTGTTTTATCATTTCTTGATGTCTTATGTAGTCATTAGCTGTCACTTGTCTAATTCTAATTTTTAAGGAATGATTTTCTTCACTGAGCTTTTGTACCTCATTTTCTATTTGACCTATTTTGCTTTTTAAGGAATTGTTTTCTTCAATGAATTGTTGTGTCATTCTTGGACTTTAGCTAATAATGTTTTTTTTAGGATGTTGTTTTCTTCAGTATTTTGTGAGTCTCTCTCTTTTTTAACCAAGATGCTAATTCTCTTTTTACAATTTTCTTGTGGTATTCTTAATTTTCTCCCCAATTTTTCTTCTACTATTCTTATGTTTTTTTTGTCTTTTGGTCTTCCAAGATTTTTTTGTTGGGCTTGGATCCAATTAATATATTTTTGAGATTTTGGTTATAGTTTTCACATTGTAGTCTTCTGAGTTTGAGTCTTGGTCTTCCTTACCACTTTCGTATATTTTGATGATCAAATTATTTTTGTTGTTGTGGTTGCTTGTTCATTTTCCCAGTCTATTTCTTGATTTTGAACTACATGTTAAAATTGGAATATATTCACCTGAAGGTGGGGAAGTACTCTCTCAAGCTTTAAGTTTTATTGTGCTATTGTTTTTAGAGCTAGTTCTGAGGGTTTTCAAGTTTTCAGTGCATCCAAGATTGTGTGATACAGGCAGAGGTTTAGTCACTGCTCTCTTGCTCTATGCTTTGAACCCAGAAAGGGCCCCTGCTTCTCTTCAGCCACAAAGTGCTAGCCCTTCAATTTATCTTGTGACTGACCACAAACACTCCTTTATGCCTTGGAACTGTGCCCTAGAATGTCTCTGGACTGAGAACTCACAAAGTTGCTGTTGCTGTCACTATTGTGGCTGCCTCCAAGGCTCATAATTATGAGCTGCTGTGAATACTCTTGGCTGGTTCCCACTCTAGTGTCAAGTACTTCTCCTGCCAATCTCCCAAATTGCTTAAACTAGAAAAATGTCTCATGTTGACCTTTTATTGGCTCTACCACTCCAAAATATGATTTGAGGCATTGTTTTAAAGTTGTTTTGAGGGGAATGTTGGGAGTTTGCTTGAGTTGCTATCTGCAATCCATTATTTTGGCTTTGTTCCTAATGGAATCACTTAGTACAATTCTTTTTTCCCCCTATTTTATTTTTTCTAAATACATGCAAAGATAGTTTTCAACATTTACCTTTGCATTCAACATTCATCTCTGCAAAATCTTGTGTTCCAATTTTTTCTCCCTCTCACTCCCACTTTTCCCTCTCCAAAATAGCAAGCAATTCGATATAGGTTAAACATGAATTATCACAATTCTTTTTTAAAAATTTCAGCACAATTTTTGACACAAAATAAACATTTAGTAAATGATTTTTCATTGAAAACCCTCTAAAATTTGAAACTGCTTTAATGAATCTCTTTATTCCTATAATCACCAATATATTCTTTCTGGTAAATGCAGTGGTCTATTCTCTTTTATATACTGATTATTATTCTCAACCTCTTTGCAATATTTGATAGCTTTGATCACTCTTTTGTTTTTGAAAATATTTACCAGATTCATACCCTTTGAATGCCTATGACTCTCCTAGTTTTCCTTTGATCTCTTTGACTGTCTTGTTTCAGTTTCTTATACTGGAACCTACTTTGTGTAAGCCCCCAAATCTCAGTACTCAGTTTTTATTTGTTTCCTTTTTGTTATACTATCTTTGTTTCCTTAGATATGGCTTTTATCATTGTCATTTCCCTGCTTAAGAAGATAAAAAAAAATTTCTTCTTGCCTAGTGGATCAAATCTAAAATTTTTAGACTAGAATCTATTAGAATAGATTCTCTATTACAGTTTCATAATTTTTTTCACTGCTTTAGTTTCATTTAAGTGGTATTCTTTCATATATTGCCTTATTAATTAGATTGTAAACTCCTCAAGGTCATTTTCTAATTCTTTTTCTCTTATAGCATCTAACACAATGCTGAAAACATAGGAACACTCAATAAATGCTTGCTATCAGCATAGAGTAATATGTTCATTTTACAAATAACTGAATGATATTGATATCTAAATCTCGCCTCATATTGCAACGGTACACAAAGACAATCCTTTTCTTTCATGTCATGTGAAATTGGAGCGCAGCTGTTCAACATTCTCCTTGAAAAAGTCTTGGAGACAGTTGAAGTCTTTCCCTCAGACTTCTGGCCAAACAACTTCAATTGCTTTAATTACCCCTCCCTCCCCTTACCCTCCCCAATAGATCTCATTTTTTAAGCCCTTTCGTAATTTAGGAGGGAAAAAGAGATTCCTATAAACTAGAGTAGGGATCCTCCAGCCTTTCATTTTTTCCTCTAGTGGATTATGTAATTTTCACTTTTCAATGGAATTGAAATGATCAGTTAAAAAAAATTCATGGGATCAAGAGAAGGTGAACATGATTGAAAGGGATATGTGTATAACCTCTGAGGTCTTTTCAAATTCTGAGATTAAATTATTAAAAAATGAGATACAATTTCTAAGGTGTTTTCTATAAATTTCCGCAAAATTTCTAGCACTTTATAAACTCTAGCTATGGTTTATTATTATTATTCAATGAATAAGCCTATCAAGGTCATTTGCTTGACATGATAGGAAAAAGGGTTGTTTTGGTATTTTTAAGTCATATCCTCCATTTCCAAGAGAAGTGTCAGAAAAGGGGCCATATTAATTGTCAGTTAATGATAGGCCAGGTCTGATTTGAAGATCGAGTAGGATAACCTAGTAAAGATCACTGAACCAAAATGTCATAGGTTTCCCTTGTGAGAGCTATCTGGGATCAGATGCCAACTCCTTTGGTTGTGTCTCAGACTAAGATCAAATCCCACCAGCCAGAACTGAGATGGAAAATCAATTTTAGACGGATGAATACATCTTTCCCAGGACCCTAGTCTTCTCTCCTCCCAAAAGCAGTTTCAGTGAATTTGGGAATGTAGGAAGGCATCTGCCCCCACAATACTAGCAACCCGACGGCAGAACAGTCATAAACAACTACATGCTGTGCTTATCTCTGCAAATATTGACTCTGCAGAATCAAACATGTACTTTAAAAACAACAATATTTTTCTATGGACAGAAGGTTCTGTTCCATTCATCAAAGACCAAGTGGGGACAGCTGATAGGAGGAACACCTGAGAGGTGAAGGCCTTGAGTGAATAACTGCTGTTCCTATTCTGGAGAGCCTTACTGAATTATTCCAGCTGAAAGTGTGAAAACAGCCTGTGCTGGAGACACTTGAGTGTATACATAGACACTGTGGTGTGCCCAAAGTTGCTTAAATAGGAGAATTTCTAGAAGAATGATAGGCCATTTCTCTATGTTGCTCCTTAAACTGTAAAAAGTGCTTTCTTCACAATAACCCCATCTTAACAGATGAAGAAACCAGTATTCACAGAAATTAGTAACTTACTCTTGGTCATAGAATTCCTAAGTGTTGGGATTCAAACCTTGGGTTTCCTAAGTCCAAATCCAACATTTTTTCCCCTGACTTTACTGGAATCGTAATGATTATTACAATAGGTAACATTTATGTTACCTCTGTACTAAGCATTGTGCTAAGCACTTTATAATTATTATTTTATTTGATCCTCATAATAATCCCGGGATTTAGATGCTATTGTAATCCCCATTTTGGACATGGGAAACTGAGGCAAAAAAAAGTTAAGTGACTTGAACTAATTTTAGGCTTAGGGCTGTGCCTCAAAAAGAGAAGTTGATAGCTTTTCCAGGACCACCAACCTGTTTCTCAAGCACACACACACATATATGTATATAATACTTATCTTTTATAACTTTAAAGGCTCTATCACATGATTCTTAATCCTTGATCAATCTGGATTGCTCTGATGACTCAGTGAGAACCCAGAACACAAGTCAAGTTGTATGACCTGAATGAATCTCTAAGATTGTCCATGATGGGTCCTAGGATCCTGGAATTTAGAATTACAAGAAGCAAAGCTAGAATTTGAATATATTTTCTAATGCAAGTGCATATGGGTAGGAAGAAAAAGCTACACGCTAGTGATTGTACGCACTTACCTAAGGTTACCTAGAATAGATGAACCTGATGGGAACGGGTCCAGAGATATGTTAGCTAATGGCACTGTACTGAAGGTGCAGGTGTGTACGCGAGCTGCGCACGTGTGTGTGTGTGTGTGTGTGTGTGTGTGTGTGTCTATGGGAAATTGGTAGGAAGGATGACTAGAGTAGTAGTGATAGAATCAGGTGACTATCCAAAGTTTCCCACACTCCATTCAGTGGTTCTCAAAGTGTGGTTAGTTTTTTTTTTTTAATTTATAATAAATATCTATTATGTAACCCATATAAACAAAAACTCTTTGGACACATTCTCAATAGTTGTTAATACCATGAAGATACTGAGAAAAAGAGTTTGAGAACCACTGCCATAGATACTCTCCCAAACCAGCAATCACGGAAGAAATCACAATTTCGCCATTTTTAGATAAATTAGGGCAGAACAATTGGATGTAATGGAAGAGGAAAGGACTGGAAATAAAAATACTAATGAAGATAATAGTGAACATGAAAAGGAGGAAGAGTAGGGAGAAAATTCAGCTGAAAGATTCTGTGAAAAACAAATACAGAGAGGAAAAAAGGGAAAGAGAGGCACAGAGGGGGACCAAAATGCTTTGGCAGGAGGGCAGAAGAGAAATTGAATTGGGGGTGGCAGTTGGAGAGAGCAGGGTGGGAAGAGAGCAGACACATAAAGACTGTGGAAGTGAGTGGGTGAGGCAGTGGGGGTGATAGAGGGGGAGGACTTGGGAACAACACACAGAGATGGGAACAAATGGGAGGTACCCCCAGACAGTTTCTGTGCAGATTTTCTTCAGGCACCAATAGCTGAAAGCAACGGGAGACATGAGAATTACAGAATTTCAGCATTGGAAGGGATTCAGGAAGTCACAGGATCATAGATTTGGAAATATAAGAGAAACTTGGAGAACCTCTAATTTAGATGAGAACACTTGGGTTAAGTGACTAGTCCAAAATCATACATGTAGCCAAAAGTAGAGCTGGGATTGGAACTCACATACTCTGATGCCATATCCAGCTTTCTTTCCATGATTTCAGAAACATCCACAACTTCACTTTACTCTCACCCTTTGGCATTCTCCTTCCGGACAACCACTGTCCCATCTTCTAGTCTTGGAGAAACTTTTGCCTTAGAGTTTCCTCTCACCTAGTTGACCATCACTCCCAGACCACTGGTTAAGGAACATTTCTAGTCATGCTCCTGACTTTTTGACCATCTCCTCCATGGCCTTGTCAACACTTCTCCCCCCACCCCTTCCCCTCTCCAATTCTGCAACTCTTGAGTCATGATAATTTGCAATTGTTCTTGGATAGAACGAATCAACCTACTTCAGAAATTCTATAACCTTGTCACCAGTTGCCTTTGTATGTAGTATGTTGTATATTGTCTCCTACAACTTTCCTTGAGGTAAGAGATCTTTAAAAAAAAAAACAACTTTATCTCTAATGCAATGCTGGGCTCACTGTAAGCATTTTTTAAAAAAATGCCATTTAATTAATTTATTCACTATATCAGGCTGCCTCTTTCTCATATAGTTCAACCCAAGTTGTTGTTCAGACATTCAGTTGCATTGACTTTTTGTGACCCCATGGACTGACCATAGGGTGCCAATACTGACCAGGTGGTTTTCTTGGCAAAGATACTAGAGTAGTGTGTCATTTCCTTCTCCAGTGGATAAGACAAACAGAAATTAAGTGATATGATTTGGGGTCACATAGCTGGTAAGTGTCTGAGATCAAATTCGAATTCAGGTCTTCCTGACTCCTGGCTTAGTGCTCTATCCTAGCCCAAACCATGCCCCAAATCCCTTTTAGAGCATCTCTGACCAGTGATTATCCATTATCCATCTGAAAACCTACAGGGGTGTGTTTGGAGAAACCGTTACTTCCCAAGGCATACCATTCCATGATTAGACAGTCCTAACTATTATGAATTTTTACTTTCCTTTTAACCAATATTGGTTTTTCTGTGACTTCTTCAACTTTTCTGCATATATTCATACAAATACATATATATACATATAATCTGTATGTATACATACAATGTAACATATATACATATAATCTGTATGTATACATACAATGTAACATATATAAAATAACATATACATACAATGTAACACAATACTTATAATCCATCTTCTTTATGAAAATCCTTCAAAAATCTGGAAAAAAAATCTCATCAGGTTCCCCCCTTAGTTCCTCCTCTCCAGAAATCTCTAATATTTCAGCTAAGCCTTTTATAGCATAATTACCAATTTCTTTGCCATTCTAGATGACTGCTCTGGTGATTCTTGTCAATAACCAATGTGGCTGTCAGAATTGAGCATGCATTATCCAGACAATCACACAATTTCATCTCCCCTACTCCTTCCTCCTCATAGGTACAAGAGAATTCTACTTAATGAAGTCATTAAAACTCACTAAAATGCTCTCAATTATCCTCAAAGTACAAGCTTGTGATTATCTGCAGGAAGGACAGCAGCTATAAGCTGTGATAGGGAATTGTTGCCATCATGCAGAAGGGAATATGAAATTTAGGAAAAAGCAAACGGGATTAGCCTAACTTGCCAATGAAGACTGGTCAAATCTTTCCATGAAGCCCGGTAATAATTCTAAAATTCTAAAAGTGGATGTCCCACTCCTCTGCCCTCCAAACTCCCACAAATGGTCTTCCTCCTTTTCTTTGCCATAACAAATCTAGCTTTCCTTCAAAGTCCCTAAGAGAGAGGATACCTGGATTCTGCTTTTATCTTCCATCAAGTAGTAATCGTGTGGCCTGAGACAAGGAATCTAATCTCCTGCCCTCAATTATCTTATCTGTTAACTAGACATCATAATGTACTCAAAACAGAGATAGGTCTCATTTTGGATTTGTTTACTCTCTGTATTTCCCATCTTGGCATCTGACAATATTCTATTCTCTAGTTGCTTTCTATGTGTAAGACTAGTCTTTATTTTAGAGTTCTTAGGGACTGAAACATCTTCTAATTCTTTTGTCTCTCCTATATCATCTAGCACAGAAAAATGTACCTTTAAGAGTCACTGATTGAATTGAATTCTTTCCTCCAAATGTTTTTCCCTCCATTGCCCTCCCCTAGACGGCAAGTAATCCAATATATGCAAACATGTGCAATTCTTCTATAGATATTTCCACAATTATCATACTGCAAGAAAAACAGGCTCAAAAAGGAAAAAAAATGAGAAAAAAATGCAATCAAAGAACAACAAAAGAGTGAAAATACTATGTTGTGATCCACATTCAGTTGAATTGAATTCTTTTTTCCCTTCTCACCTTCTTGGGGAAAAAAAAGTTAGTTATCCAACAGAGTATACATATGCATGTTCACCCCGTTGTTAGATATAAGACTATAAAGGACCTTAGAGGACATCCCCCTCCCATTCTAAGTCACAGAGAAGAGAAATGGCCAGGGCCAACGGTCAAGTCATCTACAATTCTTTCCATTAATCATCTATGTCCAGGGTTAGATTTGTGAAGACAATGAGTTCAGTAATTGCTTTCCATGGTAAGAACAAGAGTTCATATTTTTTATAGCACTTAGATTGTAAAGAAAGCAAACTTTACTATGTGAGGTCAGTTACGTAAATGTTATCCATTTTATATCCAAGGAAACTGAAGCCAACAGAAATGAAGCTACTTTTGGTTTTTACAATTAGTAAATATTCACATGAGACTTGAAATCAGGTCTTTGTTGACTCCAAGTTCAATCCTTTTTCCCTCATGAATGAGTGGAGGAGGCAATTCAGTTTTTCTTGTAATTCAAAAAACATTATGGGAAAATTTGAAGGACAGAAAAGACTTGGTTCCTGCCCTCAGAGGGTTTAAAGTCTTAGAGAATGAAGCATGGATAGGTTGGGACAAAGTTAAAGTATAAACCCCAAATTAATTAGGCTGTCATGTTCTCACTATTCATAAGTGGGAGAAAGGGATTTGGGAGTTTATTATGGCAAATGAATGGAAAGTGGTTAATTTAAGAAGGCTTGATAGAAGAGTGTCTTTCTGAGGGAGAGAAAGAAAAGCACACTTTTAATGAAGCAATCTCCCCAAATTCAGCCTTGAAAAAATGAGCTGAGTTGGGTAGCAGAAGGGCTGGGGAAGGGTCCCACATTCCTTTTAGGAGAAGATTAAAATTTTCAGAGTGCTGTAGAGGAAAGAGTTGGGATTTTGGAGTTAGGAGGCACAGGTCCGAATCCTGGATTTGTTAAGAAAAATCTGCATAATCTTGAGTCCTTCTCTTTTGGGGCTAGGGTTTCTGGATCCCTCTTAATTCTAGTGTCTTCTCTCTGTTGATCATTTCCATTTTATCTCGCATATAGTTTGTATGTACAAAGTCCTTAGCATGTTGTCTCCCCATGAGTTTATGAGCTCCTCAAAAGAAGGGGCTGTCTTTTACTTTTCTTTATTCCCAGCACTTGGCATAGTGCCAGGCACATAGTAGGGACTTAGAGATCTCTAAAACCCTTTCCAGTTTGTAATTTGTAATCCAGGGTTCAGTTTTCAAATTGGATTCTACAAGGATCTGCCATTTCTTGGTTTACCCTTAGGTCCTCTTCCACTTTTCTTCTCCCCCTCCCCCCAATCTCAGAGCTGAAGCAATCTCACAGGCTGGCATTGGATCTGTGCAGAGAGGCTCCAGCTTAATTACAGAGTGAACAAGACTTGCCTGTAGAATGGGGGTCTATAGATCATTCTCCTAGGCGGGAAATAGCTTGGGGATGGGGGAGGGTGGGGGTGGAGGTGGGGAGGAGAGCACAGAAAGCTTAGTAGCATTTCAAACTGATTTTTCACAACAGAAGAGTTTTGCAAGAAACCATTTTGCTTGTAGCAGCTGCTTTGCATGCCATTAAACTCCTCTGATGGCTCCTGGGGAAGGATGCCTTGGGGACAGGAGTGGGGCTGGGGGAGGGATGAGATTTACCCATGTGGATCAATGTTGCACAGATCAGTTTCCCATACCTCATGTAGAGTTGTTTTTAAGACAGGGACAGCTGCTGACCAGGCCTTTGGGAGGGAGGGGGGGAAGACTTACACAGGGTTTTTATGTTCAAAATAGTGATGAAGGGGGGAGAGACAATGGGTGTGTGTGTGTGTGTGTGTGTGTGTGTGTGTGTGTGTGTGTGTTTGGTAAGGCAGTTTAGTGAGACAAGGGAGAGGTCCAGGGAGGAAAGCAAGCTGAGTAAATTTGCTTGGGATCTTACATTTTCTTCCCCTTGGAGAAGTTGGCAGCTTTTTTCTTCTATTTGCTTGATTTCTGCCTACTACTCCTTGGGACTAGAATCTTGGGAGTGGGCGGAGCCAGCAAGCAGGGATGAGATAATGTGTATGTGGAAGGACTAATTTACTTAGTAAGTAATCTGTGTGGCTGGCTTTAATTGAACCAACAAGAAAGAGAGAGGAAAAAAAGAAGGAAGGAAGGGAGGAAAGGAAGGAGGGAGGGAGGAAGAAAAGGAGTGAGAGGGGGAAGGAGGGAGGGAAGGAGGGAGGAGGGAAGGAAGGAGAGAAAGAAGAAAGACAGGAAAGAAGAAATGAAGGAAGGGAGGAGGGAAAGAAAGAAGGAAGGGAAGGAAGAAAGAAAGAAAAGAGAGAAAAGGGAGGAGGGAGAAAAAGGAGGGAGAGAGAAAAATAAAGACAAGATGAGAAAGAAAGAAAGAAAAAGAGGGAAAGAGGAAAGGGGAATGTTATCAGGGAAGGAAGAAAGGAATGAGAAATAAAGAATCAGGAAGAGAGGGATAGAAAGAAAAGGAAGAGGAATTCAGAATAGAAAAGAAGAAAGAAAGACCAAAAAGGAATGAGGGGCACCAAGCCAGGAATAATTAAATGTAAACTCCCCAACCCTCGAGCCAGAGACTCTTCCAGCTGAGAAGAGAAGGTGGCCATACTCTGGCACCCTGGCAGAGGCTGCATAATCTCCTTCTAGCACGGAGAAAGAGAAGATGGAGGGCGGGGGTCCCAGGCTGCGGGGTGGGGGCAGGAGGATAGTGTGGACAGCTTTAGGATTAAGAAGTCGGCTCTGTTTCAGAAGCTCTAGGGTCCGGATAAGATGGAACTCTTGTTCCGCAGGGTCTGAAAGGTTTATTTCACCATTCTAGATAGGCTATCGCCAAACAGATGTAGTCTTGTTCCTCGAAAGAAAAGCTCTGACTGGGAGGAGCGGAGCAAGCACCGCTCTGGGAGGCAGCAGCCGCGTTCAAAATTTTCACAGATGCTCCAGGGTTTCTAGAAACCTTTTCAAAAGCCAATTCTCCATCCTTCCCTCCCTTCCTCTCTCCCTCCCTCTGGTCACTTCTCTTATCCCTTGTAGCCAGCAGCCCCACTCCTCCATCCTCCCTTTCTCCTCTCTTTCCTTTCTCTGTCCATGTTCCCCTCCCTTTAAGAATCGCCAGGGAATTCTCTCCCCCTTCTTTCACCCCCTGTACTTTCTCAAAAATGGTCTGAGAGATAATCGCTCTGGCCTAGCTAATAGAATCTCCTATTCTCAAAGGGATCCTTTGCCAGTCCAAAACTCTCCTTTTCATAAGTGGGGAAACTGAGAACTTGCAAGCTGAAGCTTATTCAAGGTCACAAAACTGTTAAGTGACAAGGCTCAATCTTGAAACCTTTCTCTTGTAACTTCCCTGGTGCTTTCCCTCAATATACCAGGCTTCTTCCTATCTAGGTAATGTGACCCCAGGAATGGAACCTCGTTTTGCCGAGAGATGGGATGACCCAGAAACGTGACTAAAATTGGAAAGGTTGTTAGTAGTTTTCTTTGTCTTGTCATAGAAGAGAGAAGGAGACCTGTGATTGGGTTCCCTTAAACCCCCCAAAAGAGGAAAGATAATAGAAGCAAATAAAAATGCAAAAAAGAGAACAGGAAGAAGCCCCGAAGAAAACACAGACAAGCAGGACAGCTTTGAAAGTTAAACACTGAATTTTATTATTTCCTTTGAAAGGAAAACAAGCTGTATATGAAAAGAGATTCAAGGTTTCATCTATAACCCTCTTTTTCTGTTCTACTTTGAATGTAGAACTGCTCATTTTATTTGGTGTTTGTTATGTTCAAAATTTTAAAAAATAAAAATAAAATAAGGATCAATACTTTAGAGATCATCTGGTCTGTTTTTCACCTCTGGCCACAACCCTATTTTGCAACATTGCTGACTATTGTTCTTCCACTTTTAAAAGCTCCAGTGATAGATGCTTCACTACATAATCCATTCCATTTTAGAAAAGGTTTCTATTCAAATCAGTTCATTAAAACAACAAAGCAAAACACAGTTTTAAGCTTCTACCATATGCTAAGCTACAGATTAGATGAAATTAATCATTTATTGAGCACCTACAATGTGCCAGCACTGGGCTAAGAACTGGATGCCCCCAAAAATCCAAAACAAAACAACACCACAAAAGTTCCTGCTTTCAAGGAGCTTACATCTAATAAATCAGTCTATCAAAAGTACTCATTAAGTATCTCTGTGTGACCATGATAGAGATACAAAAGCAAAAATGAAGCTCCTTCTGACAAAAGGTAAATCATTCTACAGAGGGAGGCAACATGTGCAGATTCAAAATGCTAGAAAATTCTTATCAGTAGTATATTACAGGAATAATTAGCTATGGTGTTATTATTAGTTATGGTGCTATGGTGATAATTGCAGTGTTCCTGTTGAGGTACATATTCTTCAACTTCTGATATTCCATTTTCTTTAACTTTTAAATGACTTCATTCAAATGACAATGGTCAGCTATCATTTTGTCATTCAGCAATAGCTGTGATATAATCCCCCCCCCCCAAAGAACACAGAAGTATTTCTCAAAGAAGATAGAAGTATTTCTTTCTGATATTAGAAGATTTGTTCTGTAAATTCTTTAAAATATGTTATCTAAATTTCACAAGCTTAGTATCCCCCATCTGGCAAGGAAAACTCATTAAAAATAAGAAAAATAAATAAACTTCCAAGTCTGGGAAGTTGACTCAACTAAGCAGAAGGTCTGAGTATTTGGTGCTCGAATGAAAAATAATATTTTTAAAAGTCCTTTAAAATGTATCTCTAAGATCCCTTATGGACTAAGGATATGAGCGTTCTGGGGGCTTCATTAAGGAACGAAGAGAGAATGGATAGAAACTGGGGGCCCCGCTCAAAACTCCCTCCTGTTAATTGGTTAACTTTTTCAACATTACACTCTGTTGCCCCCTGGGGGTTAGAGATTCAATCACCTCAAGAAGTCAGGTCATTTAGTGGGCAAAAACTGGAAATGGAAGTGAATAGGACACTTTAGGGAGGGATATAATAATATGAGATAGTTAAATGGGGTCCAAGCAAGCCTCATATCAATAATATAAATTTTGGCGGCCTCTTTTACAGGGAGAACTACTTCCAAATACCAGTAAAATGGCCTTCATTAAGATAAATACTTCTTGATATTAGAACCCTATAGGTCTGATTTTATCTACATGTAGGGTTGAGACAGACTTATATATTAAGGATCTAGACTTACTTTCCCAATCTACAGGTTGGGTTTCCAGAATATGGCTGGCTACATCTTCTTCTCGAGGTGCTCTTGAGAGGCAATAAGATTCTTCTAATACTATCACCTTGAATATTCATTCCTGTCTGTTTTCCCCAACGTGATAACCAATGATTAATATTCTAATATCACTGAATTCATTGATATTGTTTTGATATCATGGATAACCAATTAATACCAATTAGTTATTACAAGGAGATATCTACTGAAAACCTATAGCAAGAACTAAAGTAAAAGCTGGGGCACAATCTCCCCTCTGCCCCTTTAGTCCCTAGAGAGAATGGGTCCAAAATAAAGGGAGCTGTTGCAAACATTTGCCTAGTCAATTTTACTTGTGAATGTGGCATAGAAAGTGGACTGAGGTATTTTCTTCCTTGTAGGGTGTGGTATCTTTGTTGCCCAGTCTGTTCGCTGTTAAATCAAGAAGATTGCTCTTCCCCCCCTCCATTTAATAGTATTTAACCCCCCAATTACATGTAAAGATAGTTTTTTTAGTAAGATTTTGAGTTACAATTTTCTTCTTCTTTTTCTACCTCTCCCTTCCAGAGATAACAATTTGATATAGGTTATAATGTATAATCATTTAAAACATATTTCTATATTAGTTGGTTATGAAAAAAAAAATCAGAACAAAAGGAGAAAGCCGTGAGGGAAAAAACCCAACAAAAATGTGAAAATAGTATGCTTCGATCCAAATTTAGTCTCTATAGGTTCTTTCTCTGGATGTGTATAGCACGTCTATTAGAATTGTCTTGGATCACTGTATTGCTGAGAGGAGCTAAGTTTATCAACTTTGATCATCATACAATCTTGCTATTACTGTGTACAATATTCTCCTGATTAAGCAGATTGCTTTAGGGTCTCACTTACCAATGGGTTTGCCCAATGGCAAATTATAGTATAGACTTCAGAACCTGACCCTCGGCTAATCTTTTGAAGTTCAAGGCCATGGCCTGGCTTTTTTTCTTCTCCCAATACTCATTCATGAGATAGAACAGAAAGAACAAACAAAAAAGGCAAGAAAACAGCAGGTCATGTGTTCTGAGCCACATGGAGGTCTGGGGTAGGAGATAAGGGCTCAAGGTCTCTTCCCACCCAGAGGCTTATAGCATGCATTCCCTTGCCAGATTAGTCTTTTTTTTTTTTTTTTTTTTTTTTTAATACACACTTAGTTCTGGCTCAGAAGCTAATAAAAAAAAGGATTTTATTCACAATTCAATAAGCAGATAGAAAGTAGTTACAGAAGACCTTTGCATGTTCTGAACTGGGGAGCAGTTATATACATGAAAAAACAGGCTGACCATAAATTGGCTACAATGAAAATCTACTTCTCATATTCCCAGGAATGGGATTTTATTGGAGAGACCCTATTATACTTCAAATACCTCAAACATATCCCCTTCTCTCTAGTTATTGAACCCTTTGTCCAAGCACTTACCAATTCTGTACTAGACTAGCATCCTCCCAATGGGTCTTCCTGTCTCTCTCCAACTCAACTTTCTCATAGATGCCAAACTGATGCTCCTGAGTTATTAGGGCTGATCAAGTCATTTCCCTTAGTTCATGTAGCTTCAGGGGATTCTAGTACCTTCAGGATAAATTACAAACCCTTATACTTGATTGATACTCAAAGCCCTCCAAGTCAGTTTTTGTGGACTCACTTTCTCTTAGTTTCCCTCATTCACACTATGTTCTAACCAGACCACTCTTACTTGTTTGTTCTCTGTACAATAGATTCTATCTCCTGTCTCCACATCTTTGTACAGGATATCCTTGAATTTGTTTGATCTTCATTTCTGAATTGGCTGTTTTCAAGGTTTAGCTCCAGACTCTGCCTCCTATAGAAAAAGCTTTTCCTGATTAATCCCTCCCCCACCCTTATAACTTTGTACATTCTTCGTTTTTACTCATCTCTGCACATGTTGCTTCCCCGTCCCTATTCCCTTCTTCCTGAGAACCGTTCCCCACAAGATAAAATTCTTTTAGGTAGACACTGTTTTTACATATATAAATATATTTATTATATATATTTTGCAAATATGTTTTACATAGGTATATGCATGTTTACAAAATAGAGATTTATAAAATACAAAATACATTACAAATATAGATTATATATAAAAATATAGAGAACATATAAAATCTATGTATATAGATTATATACAAAATATAGATTGTATAACATAGATTTTATATAACACTTATTTACATTATAAACTATATTTTATATAAATATATACATGTTTACAAAATATGAATTTATACATAAATATGTGTACATATATGTATATATTTGTATTTACAAATATAATGGTATCCCATTCTTAAAACTGTGCCTTTTAAGTAGGAAAGTGTTTAAAACATATTTGTTGACTTGAATTCTATTATGATATTTATCACTTTTCCTCTTGGTCTTTTACTTAGTCCCCAGAAAGTATTTAGTTCAAAACACCTCATTTTACAAATGAAATTTTGTGTCTCAGGAAAGGTAAATGATTTGTCCCATTTGGGATTTTATTGGCAAAGAGACCGGAATGGTTTGCCATTTTTTTTCTCCGCCTCATTTTACAGATGAGGAAACTGAGACAGACAGGATGAAGTGCCTTGCCCAGGTTGTCACAAAGTTAGTAAATGTCTGAAGATGGATTTGAACTCTTGAAGATGAGCCTTCCTGACTCCAAGCTTGACGCTTTATCCACTGCGCCATCTAGTGCCCAATTCTACTAATGCAATATACCTTATAGCTCATTACCCTCTGTAAAGTTACATTTCAGTTCCAAGCTGTTTCTTTCCTTTTCTCCCGATCCTATACTAGAGAAGGCCAACATTTGACAGATATATACATATATATATACACACACACACACACATACATACATATATATGAAACAATTCAATATATATTTCAACATATCAGTTCTTTCTCTAGAGGTAGCTAGCATATTCCTTTATATGTCCTTTGTAGTTGATTTGAATATTCATATCTCTTAGAATAGCTTAGTCATTCACATTTACTTTTTATACAATATTCCTGTTGCTGTATATAATATTCTTTCAAT
Source organism: Antechinus flavipes (assembly GCF_016432865.1). Taxonomy (NCBI): domain Eukaryota; kingdom Metazoa; phylum Chordata; class Mammalia; order Dasyuromorphia; family Dasyuridae; genus Antechinus; species Antechinus flavipes. The sequence continues at coordinate 66,753,024 of NC_067400.1, read as the reverse complement.
TCTGCTCATTTCACTCTTCATAATTTCATGAAAGTTCGTCCATGTTTTTCTAAAAGGAAACAGTTCACCATTTCTTTTAGCTCAATAGTATTCCATCATAATCACATACCACAGTCTGTTTAGCCATTCCTCAATTGATTGGCATCCTCTCAATTTCCAACTTTTTTCCCCACAAAAAAATCTGGTATAAACATAAATAAATAAATATAAAAACATAAGTTATTTCCTTTTTTACTGTTTGCCTTAGGAAATAAACATAATAGTGGTATTGATGGATCAAAGGGTATATACATAGTTTTATACTTTTTTGAACATAATTCCAGATTGCTCTCCAAATTGGCTGGATCAGTTCACAGTTCCACCAACATTGTATCAGTATCTTAATTTTTCCGCAGTCTCCCCAACATTTCTCATTTTCCCTTTCTATTGTGTTAGCCAATCTGATAGGTGGTGAAATGGTATCTCAAAGTTGTTTTCTGGGGAAAGATACTGGAATAGTTTGCCATTTTCTTCTCTAGAGGATTTTTTTTTGGGGTCAGACAATTAGAGGTTAAATGACTTGCCTCTCATTACACAGCTCGGAGATATAAGACTGGATTTGAACACCTTCTTCTTGACGCCAGGCTTAAGGTTTGAACCCAGGGTTGTTAATCTCAATCTTTTTATTACACCATGCAAATTTTTGATTCTCCTGTCTTTGACTTCTAAGCTTACTTCTGTGCTCATTCCAGAACTCTTAAGATACATTGACACTTTTAAGGGGGTGTTCTAACAAAGAGGATTGTTTGAATAAAATAGTCAAACATTCTTTTTATACAGTCATACACAGAATATTCTTTCTGTGCCCTCTATATGTCTGGCCACACCACATCTACCTGATTTAATCCAGCAAGCCCCTAGAAAGCAGGATCCGTATCTTTCTAAATCACTCCCTATAAAACCTGGCCCTGGTCCACATGCAAATAGGTGCTTGTTAAAAACATTTTGACAACAAAGATGATGAAGATGAGATAAAAATGTTGGCAAAATGCCTGGAATATAATCAAGAGGTGGCCACGTTTCTTCCCCAGCATCTCAGATATGTGTATGTGCCTGCATTTTTATTTTTAAACTTAGATCTCATGCTGTGATGCTCCTCAGTGTTCAGCAAAGAAATTTTCAATCAGGGCATTGGCTCAAAACATTGCTGGGCTAATGAACTTTAGCTCCCCTTGACTTTATGTCCCTCTGGATATTAGGGACTGGGGAAGAAATCAGTGGAAGTAGGTTCCAAATACCAGGTAGGAGAAGAGAAAGGAGGGCAGGAAAGTGGAATCACCCCCAGCATACTCTCATTTTATCCCTTTCTCCCCTGAACTTTTGTCCTTCATTATTTTCTAAGGAAAAGGCAGAGAGAGTGACTAGATGGAAGGCGCAGACAATCTAAGCAAGTTGTTCTTTTAAATGGACTTTCAGTTGCAATTTGACTTTGGAAAATATTTTTTAGACAAGAATCACGAGATCCTCAAGTAAGCAAAAAGCAGAAGAACTAAAGAGGGAATCTTCAGAAAGAACCTCAGTGGCCCTATGTCCTAGTTGAAAAAGAAACTCTCCCACAACTGGTCTTCCTGCCTTTGCCTCAAGATCTCTCGATTGAAAACAATCCCATTACGGCTGAAGAGCTTTAATTTTCCTGAAACCAAGCCGAAATCTGCCATTTTACAACTTCCACCAGTTATTACTAGTTATGCCCTTTGGGGCTAAACAGAACAAATCTAATCTCTCCCCCCTCTCTCCCCCACCGTCCCCCCTCCACAACCCTTCACATCTTTGATAACAGCTGTCATGTCTCCTCCTCCTCTTCTCTTCTTCTTTGAGCTAAACAAATCCCATTTCTTTTGACCGATCCTCATGTGGTCCTTTACTATCATGGTTGCCTTTCTGTGGATACCGTCCAGTCTAACAATCTCTTTCTTAAATTGGTTCCTAGACTTAAACACGTTGTGCTAGATGGTATCTAAGCAGGCAGAGTACTGGTAGACTATTATCTCTTTATTAATGGAAAACTGAATCTCTGTTAGTTCAACATGTGATTTTCCTAGCTCTTTTGGTCTCCCCATCTCACTATTGACTTACAATGAGTTTGCAGTTCACTAATTCTCCCCCCACTGCTTTTAGACTCCCAACCTTCTCCCAACAGTTGTTTTTATCTTCCTCATCTTCTCCTTGTGAAACTGATTTAAAAAACAAAACCAAACCTCTGTTATAAGACCTTACATGTAGCCTAACGCGGTACTTTTCTGAAATGAGAACACAAGATGGGGACTGAAGTTAATCTCTTGAATATGAACAAAGTTAGTGAGCAGGGATTTTGGAAAACTGCTCAGGTCCATCAGTATAGTTTGCTTATATGTAGTATTTTGGATTTACAAAGCAGCTTACTCGCATTATTATACTGATCTCTATGACCGGTGAGGTTGTTAGGACCAAAGAATGCTATACTCAGCTCACAGATGTTGAAGCTGAGGAGTTTCCCCAATATTTTATAATTATTAAAAAAAACAAGCTGAGAGCTGTATCCACCCACGTTTTTGATTATGAGTCCAGTGCAAACATGAACTGGTTCTTTACCTCTACTCCCATTTCTGGGAATCTAGGATCAAGACTAATAGCTTTTTTGAAAAGGTGGACAAAATAATATCCAGAAAGCTGTCTAGTCAAGAGATTAGGATGATGTAAATAGAATGTTAGCCCCGAAGGACAAAATCCTGACATTGTCTCATTTTGATCACCTACAAAATGAACTCGATAATTAAAATCCCTTCTATCTATCTCTAAATATTATGTTCATGAAAAAGTCTCATTTTTCCCGCCTTCTCTCCCCCCCTCCCCCCTTTGTTCTTTCATTGGAGCAAAACAGACTATTGGACAATGTCTTAAACCTCTATATGGGTCCGGATCTTGTTAGTTTTTTTTTTGGGGGGGGGTGCGGGGAAAAGGTGCTGTTGTGATTGAGGTTGGAGACACACAACTTAACCTTACAAAGGCAAGGGATCTTAACGGGGAAACGAGCAGTTGTAGGGCACTTCGATATTAAACCTAGGTAGTGAGCAGTTTAATGGATCTCCAGATATTAGAGCTAAGAATAGGAATTCTTGACAAGGGTCTTTGTTTGAGCCATTCCCAGGGAGTCTGAGAGGTAATTAAGCAGGAGCCTTGCCTGGAAGGAGAGTAGGAGGGATGATTCCATAAATCAAAGTGTACAATGAATGGAGACAACCCTTGTCCATCTGCTATTGTTGGGTTTTGGGGGGAGTTGTAAACGACAGATCCCTTGGGCTTTCTCTTACACCTGGTAGAATGAGATGACCTCTCAAGGACCTTTTCCAGTGCTGTGGTCTCTGGAGTCTATAATCCGACACCAATGACTTCTGAATTTGGGAGCACTGAGGGGAAACTGCCCATTGGAATGGGGGAACGATTCTGTTTAATTAAACCAAAGGAGTACCAAATACCACATAAAGAAAGGGAGCAGGACATAGTTCTTTTACCGCGAAAAATCTCCCTGCATGACCGCGGTGGAGAGCAGAAGTGTGTCAGGAACTATCAGAATTCATGAAAATCCAACGAGTGTTGGTTAAGCACCTACTATGTGCCAGGTTCTATACTTGACGCTAGAAGTACAAGTAAAAGAAAAAAACAAAAACAAAAACAAATTCTTCCCTCCAGGAACTTCCATTTCATGGATTGTAAAAGTTTAAAACACATGGCGGTCCTTGGCGGTGTCATTATGCAGGGGCTTGGCGGGATAAAGTTAACTCATTTCGTACTGAAGATTCAGTATGTTTCAAGAGTAACTTTCTTGCTTATCCAGCTCGAGAAACTGCGGAGAGAGGGGGACCCTAAAAGTGTGAGGCCATTATGGAGGGACTTAGAGAGATAAAATTAGCTCATTCCGTACTGAAGATTCAGGGTAGGGTCCAAGAGTAACTTTCCCGCCCATCCAGTTCGAGAAACTGCCGAGAGAGGGGGACCCTAAAAGAGTGTGAGCACATTATGGAGGGGCTTAGGAGGCTGAAGTTAGCTCATTCCGTACTGAAAATTCAGGGTCGTATCCAAGAGTAATTTTCCCGCCCTTCCAGCTCGAGAAACTGCCGAGAGAGAGACCCTAAAAGAGTGTGAGCACATTATGGAGGGACTTAGGGGATATAAAGTTAGCTCATTCCGTACTGAAAATTCAGGGTGGCGTCCAATAACTTTCTTGCTTATCCAGCTCGAGAAACTGCCGAGAGAGGGGGACCTTAAAAGGGTGTGAGCACATTATGGAAGGGCTTAGGGGGATAAAGTTAGCTCATTCCGTACTGAAAATTCAGGGTAGGGTCCAATAACTTTCCCGCCCATCCAGCTCGAGAAACTTGGGAGAGAGAGAGACCCTAAAAGAGTGTGAGCACATTATGAAGGGGCTTAGGGGATAAAGTTAGCTCATTCCGTACTAAAGATTCAGGGTAGGGTCCAAGAGTCTTGCCTGCCCATCTAGTTCGAGAAAATGCCGAGAGAGGGGGACCCTAAAAGGGCGTGAGTGCCATTATGGAGGGGCTTAACGAGATAAAAATTACCTCATCCCGTACTGAAAATTCTGGGTAGGGTCCAATAACTTTCCCGCCTATCCAACTCTAGAAACTGCCGAGAGAGCGGGACCTTAAAAGGATGTGAGCACATTATGGAGGGGCTTAGCGAGACTCATTCCTTATTGAAAATTCAGGGTAGGGTCTAATAACTTTCTCGCCCATCCAGCTCGAGAAACTGCGGAAAGAGGGGGACCCTAAAAGAGTGTGAGCACATTATGGAGGGGTTTAGGGGGCTGAAGTTAGCTCATTCCGTACTGAAGATTCAGGGTAGGGTCCAATAACTTTCCCGCCCATCCAGCTCGAGAAAATGCCGAGAGAAAAGTACCCTAAAAGAGTGTGAGCACAATATGGAGGGGCTTAGGGGGTAAAGTTATCTCATTCCGTACTGAAGATTCAGGGTAGGGTCCAAGAGTCTTTCCCGCCCATCCAACTCAAGAAAATGCCGAGAGAGAGGGACCCTAAAAGGGCGTGAGTGCCAATATGGAGGGGCTTAGTGAGATAAAAATTACCTCATCCCGTACTGAAAATTCTGGGTAGAGTCCAAGAGTAACTTTCCCGCCTATCCAGCTCTAGAAACTGCTGAGAGAGGGGGACCTTAAAAGGGTTTGAGCACATTATGGAGGGGCTTAGCGAGACTCATTCCTTATTGAAAATTCAGGGTAGGGTCCAATAACTTTCCCGCCCATCCAGCTCGAGAAATTGCGGAAAGAGGGGGACCCTAAAAGAGTGTGAGGCCATTATAGAGGGGCTTAGCAAGATAAAGTTAGCTCATTTAGTACAGAAGATTCAGGGCAGGGTCCAATAACTTTCCCGCCATCCAGCTCGAGAAGCTGCAGAAAGAGGGGGATCCTAAAAGAGTGTAAGCACATTATGGAGGGGCTTAGGGGGATAAAGTTAGTTCATTCCGTACTGAAAATTCAGGGTAGCGTCCAATAACTTTCGCGCGCATCCAGCTCGAGAAATTGTTGAGAGAGGGGGACCCTAAAAGAGTGTAAGCACATTATGGAGGGGCTTAGCGAGATAAAGTTAGCTCATTCCGTACTGAAGATTCAGGGTAGGGTCCAAGAATAAGTAACTTTCCCGCCCATCCAGCTGGAGAAACTGCCTAGAGAGGGGAACCCTAAAAGTATGTGAGTGCCATTATGGAGGGGCTTAGCGAGATAAAGTTTCTGAAGATTCAGAGTAGGATCCAATAACTTTCCCGCCTCTCCAGCTCGAGAAACTGCCGAGAGAGAGGAACCCTAAAAGGGTGTGAGCACATTATGGAGGGGCTTAGGGGGCTGAAGTTTGCTCATTCCGTACTGAAGATTCATGGTAGGGTCCAAGAATAACTTTCCCGCCCATCCAGCTCGAAAAAATGCCGAGAGAAGGAAACCCTAAAAGGGCGTGAGTGCCATTATGGAGGGGCTTAGCGAGATAAAAATTACCTCATCCCGTACTGAAAATTCTGGGTAGGGTCCAATAACTTTCCCGCCTATCCAGCTCTAGAAACTGCTGAGAGAGGGGGACCTTAAAAGGGTGTGAGCACATTATGGAGGGGCTTAGCAAGACTTATTCCGTATTGAAAATTCAGGGTAGGGTCCAATAACTTTCCCGTCTATCCAGCTCGAAAAAATGCCGAAAGAGAGGCACCCTAAAAGAGTGTGAGCACATTATGGAGGGGCTTAGAGAGATAAAGTTAGCTCATTCCGTACTAAAGATTCAGGGTAGGGTCCAAGAGTAACTTTCTTGCTTATCCAACTCGAGAAACTGCCGAGAGAGGGGGACCCTAAAAGTATGAGGCCGTTATGGAGGGACTTAATGAAATAAAGTTAGCTCATTCCGTACTGAAGATTCAGCGTAGGGTCCAATAACTTTCCCGCCTCTCCAGCTAGAGAAATTGCGGAAAGAGGGAGACCCTAAAAGAGTGTGAGCACATTTTGGAGAGGCTTAGCGAGATAACGTTAGCTCATTCCGTACTGAAAATTCAGGGTAGGGTCTAATAACTTTCCCGTCCATCCAGCCCGAGAAAATGCCGAGAGAAAGGCACCCTAAAAGAGTGTAAGCACATTATGGAGGGGCTTAGGGGGATAAAGTTAGCTCATTCCGTACTGAAAATTCAGTGTAGGGTCCAATAACTTTCCCGCCTCTCCAGCTCGAGAAATTGCGGAAAGAGGGGGACCCTAAAAGAGTGTGAACACATTATGGAGAGGCTTAGCGAGATAAAATGAGCTCATTCCGTACTGAAAATTCAGGGTAGGGTCCAATAATTCTTGCTTATCCAGCTCGAAAAAATGCCGAGAGAGAGGCACCCTAAAAGAGTGTAAGCGCATTATGGAGGGGCTTAGGGGGATAAAGTTAGCTCATTCCGTACTGAAAATTCAGTGTAGGGTCCAATAACTTTCCCGCCTCTCCAGCTCGAGAAATTGCGGAAAGAGGGGGACCCTAAAAGAGTGTGAGCACATTATGGAGGGGCTTAGCGAGATAAAATTAGCTCATTCCGTACTGAAAATTCAGGGTAGGGTCCAAGAGTAACTTTCTTGCTTATCCAACTCGAGAAAATGCCGAGAGAGGGGAGCCCTTAAAGGGTGTGAGTGCCATTATGGAGGGGCTTAGCGAGATAAAGTTTCTGAAGATTCAGGGTAGGATCCAATAACTTTCCCGCCTCTCCAGCTCGAGAAACTGCCGAGAGAGGGGAACCCTAAAAGGGTGTGAGCACATTATGAAGGGGCTTAGCGAGATAAAATGAGCTCATTCCGTACTGAAAATTCAGGGTAGGGTCCAATAACTTTCCCGCCCATCCAGCTCGAGAAAATGCCGAGAGAGAGGCACCCTAAAAGAGTGTAAGCACATAATGGAGGGGCTTAGGGGGATAAAGTTAGTTCATTCCGTACTGAAAATTCAGGGTAGGGTCCAATAACTTTCTTGCTTATCCAGCTCGAGAAAATGCCGAGAGAGAGGCACCCTAAAAGAGTGTAAGCACATAATGGAGGGGCTTAGGGGGATAAAGTTAGTTCATTCCGTACTGAAAATTCAGGGTAGGGTCCAATAACTTTCTTGCTTATCCAGCTCGAGAAAATGCCGAGAGAGAGGCACCTTAAAAGAGTGTGAGCACATTATGGAGGGGCTTAGGGAGTAAAGTTAGCTCATTCCGTCCTAAAGATTCAGGGTAGGGTCCAAGAGTAACTTTCCCGCCCATCCAGCTCGAGAAACTGCTGAGAGAGGGGAACCCTAAAAGGAAGTGTGCACATTATGGAGGGGCTTAGGGAGTAAAGTTAGCTCATTCCGTCCTAAAGATTCAGGGTAGGGTCCAAGAGTAACTTTCCCGCCCATCCAGCTCGAGAAAATGCCGAGAGAGAGGCACCCTAAAAGAGTGTAAGCACATAATGGAGGGGCTTAGGGGGATAAAGTTAGTTCATTCCGTACTGAAAATTCAGGGTAGGGTCCAAGAGTAACTTTCCCGCCCATCCAGCTCGAGAAACTGCTGAGAGAGGGGAACCCTAAAAGGATGTGTGCACATTATGGAGGGGCTTAGCGAGATAAAGTTAGCTCATTCCGTACTGAAAATTCAGGGTAGGGTCCAATAACTTTCCCGCCCATCCAGCTCGAGAAAATGCCGAGAGAGGCACCCTAAAAGAGTGTAAGCACATAATGGAGGGGCTTAGGGGGATAAAGTTAGTTCATTCCGTACTGAAAATTCAGGGTAGGGTCCAATAACTTTCTTGCTTATCCAGCTCGAGAAAATGCCGAGAGAGAGGCACCTTAAAAGAGTGTGAGCACATTATGGAGGGGCTTAAGATTCAGGGTAGGGTCCAAGAGTAACTTTCCCACCCATCCAGCTCGAGAAACTGCTGAGAGAGGGGAACCCTAAAAGGATGTGTGCACATTATGGAGGGGCTTAGCGAGATAAAGTTAGCTCATTCCGTACTGAAAATTCAGGGTAGGGTCCAATAACTTTCCCGCCCATCCAGCCCGAGAAAATGCCGAGAGAGGCACCCTAAAAGAGTGTAAGCATGTTATGGAGGGGCTTAGGGGGATAAAGTTAGCTCATTCCGTACTGAAAATTTAATGTAGGGTCCAATAACTTTCCCGCCTCTCCAGCTCGAGAAATTGCGGAAAGAGGGGGACCCTAAAAGAGTGTGAGCACATTATGGAGAGGCTTAGCGAGATAAAATGAGCTCATTCCGTACTGAAAATTCAGGGTAGGGTCCAATAACTTTCTTGTTTATCCAGCTCGAGAAAATGCCGAGAGAGGCACCCTAAAAGAGTGTGAGCACATTATGGAGGGGCGTAGGAGACTGAAGTTAGCTCATTCCGTACTGAAAATTCAGAGTAGCGTCCAAGAGTAACTTTCCCGCCCTTCCAGCTCGAGAAACTACTGAGAGAGGGGGACCCTAAAAGGATGTGAGCACAATATGGAGGGGCTTAGGGGGATAAAATTAGCTCATTCCGCACTGAAGATTCAGGGCAGTATCCAAGAGTAACTTTCCTGCCCATCCAGCTCGAGAAACTACTGAGAGAGGGGGACCCTAAAAGTATGAGGCCATTATGGAGGGACTTAGCGAGAAAGTTAGCTCATTCCCTACTGAAGATTCAAGGTAGGGTCCAATAACTTTCCCGCCTCTCCAGCTCGAGAAATTGCGTAAAGAGGGGGACCCTAAAAGAGTGGGAACACATTACGGAAGGGCATAGCGAGATAAAGTTTCTGAAGATTCAGGATAAGGTCCAATAATTTTCCCGCCTCTCCAGCTCGAGAAACTGCCGAGAGAGGGGCACCTTAAAAGGGTGTGAGCACGTTATGGAGGGGCTTAGGGGGATAAAGTTAGCTCATTCCGTACTGAAAATTCAGGTAGGGTCCAATAACTTTCCCGCCTCTCCAGCTCGAGAAATTGCGGGAAAAGGGGGACCCTAAAAGGGTGTGAGCACGTTATGGAGGGGCTTAGCGAGATAAAGTTAGCTCATTCCGTACTGAAAATTCAGGGTAGGGTCCAATAACTTTCCCGCCCATCCAGCTCGAGAAAATGCCGAGAGAAAGGCACCCTAAAAGAGTGTGAGCACATTATGGAGGAGCTTAGCGAGATAAAGTTAGCTCATTCCGTACTGAAAATTCAGGGTAGGGTCCAAGAGCAACTTTCTTGCTTATCCAGCTCGAGAAACTGCCGAGAGAGGGGGACCCTAAAATATGAGGCCATTATGGAGGGACTTAGCGAGATAAAGTTAGCTCATTCCGTACTGAAAATTCAGGGTAGGGTCCAATAACTTTCCCGCCTCTCCAGCTAGAGAAATTGCGGAAAGAGGGAGACCCTAAAAGACTGTGAGCATATTATGGAGGGGCTTAGCGAGATAAAGTTAGCTTATTCCGTACTGAAAATTCTGGGTAACATCCAATAACTTTCCCGCCTCTCCGGCTCGAGAAACTGCGGAGAGAGGGGGACCCTAAAAGTGTGCGAGTGCCATTATGGAGGGGCGTAGCGAGATAGTTTCTGAAGATTCAGAGTAGGGTCCAATAACTTTCCCGCCCATCCAGTTCGAGAAACTGCCGAGAGAGGGGAACCCTAAAAGGATGTGAGTGCTATTATGGAAGGACTTAGGGGGATAAAGTTATTTCATTCCGTATTGAAAACTCAGGGTAGGGTCCAAGAGTAACTTTCCCGCCCATCCAGCTCGAGAAACTGTGGAGAGATGGGGACCCTAAAAGTGTGAGGCCATTATGGAGGGGCTTAGCGAGATAAAGTTGGCTCATTCCGTACTGAAGATTTAGGGTAGGGTCCAAGAGTCACTTTCCCGCCTGTCCAGCTCGAGGGACTGCGGAGAGAGGGGCATCCTAAAAGGGCGTGAGTTTAGATTTATTTGGAAGCTAGAGGCAGCTTCCAGATTTGTGTCGGAGAACTGTGTTGAGAGTGGAGTTTTTGAAACGAGAAGGAATGGCAGATTTGGGTCTTCTCGAAGACGATCTATAGCCATTCCCGATTCTCTTTCCCGATCTATGTCCTTTTGGTATTGACCCATAGGGAAGACACAGAGAGAAGTAGACAAGGCGAGGGCAGAGAATGGAAGAGACAAAAGACGTGGACAAAGAAGCTGCATAGGTGGAGGGCAGAAGGAGATTGGGGCTTGATGGTGGTGCGAGGTACGTGAGCGCTTCTGGGTCGGTTCGCATAACACTGGTGAAGAGGGGGTGGTCTCCAAAAGGGGGAGGGGAGAAGTTCGGGGGGCGGGGAGAAAAGAGGCCCTTTAGGACCCGGCAGCACCCGGTGGGGAGGAGAAGGACCAGAAGGAGGCGGCTCTAGAGCTCCGGAGGTTGCCACCTGCCTCCACCCCGCCCTCGTTGTCACAATTGCCAACATGCTGCCGAGGCTGAGTGGCCCCGCGTTGCTGCTGCTGCTACCTCTGCTGCCTTCGCTGCTGGCTGGAGGAGGGAGCCACGGGGCCCTAGCCGAGGTGCTGTTCCGCTGCCCCCCGTGCACCCCGGAGCGCCTGGCCGCTTGCGCTCCTCCAGCAGCAGGGCCAGCTGCGCAGCCAGCGGTGCCCCCAGCTGCCGCCTCTGCCGCCGCCGCCGCAGTCCTGCCCTGCACCGAACTGGTCCGGGAACCGGGCTGCGGCTGCTGTCCGGTCTGCGCCCGGCTGGAGGGCGAAGCGTGCGGTGTCTACACCCCTCGCTGCGCCCAAGGGCTCCGCTGCTACCCAAACCCGGGCTCTGAGCTGCCCCTCCAAGCGCTGGTTCAGGGCGAGGGTACTTGCGCCAAGCGACGGGACACCGAATATGGCACCAGCCAGGAGCAGGTTGCAGGTAACGGAAGGAGGAGGCTGTGCAGACAACTATTTTGCAGTGGGAAACTTGAGGGCATTGAGGGGCTGCCATTCTACTCTTGTGGAGAGAATTGGGATGGGAGGTGGGAGAAAAAGAGCCACGATTTCCAAAGATAAATTTTGGTTAGGACGAGGGCACTTAAAACTCTTTTTAGGTGGGAGGGTGGATGGCTAGGGGAATGGCAGAATAAAGGCAAAGGGAGGGAATGAGTACGTATACAGAACCTACTATGTGCCAGGTAAGTGCTTTCCAAATATTTCATTTGGTAAAGACGCGGAAAGAGTAAGGGTTTTTACAATATAATCCTAACCTGGGTTAGTTACTTTTAGACAAATTATTTGATCGCATCCTTAGTTTTCTTATCTGTACAGTGAAGGTGTCGGACTCGTAAAAACGCCTTTCAATCTAACTATCCATGAAAACACACACACACACAAACTTTATTATTTGAGGGAAATATGGGGGGGGGCGCGGGAAGGACAAGGAAGAGTTATCCTCTTCATGTGGGGAGTGGTGCAGAGAGAAATTGGGATATAATTTGGAAATAAAGAACCTTCTTGGATCCGAGGAAGGACCTTAAATACACTGCTTGTGTGGGTGGAGGAAAGATTCTTGCCTACCTCCTTTGGAAGGGATGTTGAATGGGGACAAAGGTGCTCCTTACGCTTTTAAAGGTTTTCTCACTTTTAAAGGTTTTCAGAGTCGGGTGCTCTGTCCACTAGAAAGTACGCTTTGCTCAATGTCCTGCCTAGATGAAGGAAAGCAAGAACGCTTACTATTTACCACTGTTGTAGTAGCAAGAGCCCTGGGTTTGGAGTCAAAAGACTTGATGTCTGCTTACAGCTATTTACTTGTGTGACCTTGGAAAAGTCCTTTCCGCTCACCAGGGCCCTATTTCCATTATTTGGTAAGATGAAAAAGTGCTTACTAGTTAATAGATTTAGATGATAGAGATAGGAAGAAAAAGACATGGCTATTATTTTGGAGGGAGAATCGCTTTTTAAAAAAGGCAAGACTTCTATTTTGGGAGGGAACAGGGAGGATACTTCCTACAATGTTGGAAGCATAGAAAGGAGGAAACATTTAAGTGGGAGAGAGAAATGCTGCTCTTAGGGAAGACAACGAACATTCGTGTTCTGGATAATTGGGTGAACACTCTTGGGAGGTGGTGGGGACAGTAGGGAGGACCAATCTAACTTTTTAATAAAAGTCCCTCCCTTCCAGATGGCAGAATAGCATGTATACTCTGTGGGGGTGGGGGAGGGTGCAGATTAGCTTTTAGGCATATTTCAGGGAGGCCATGTGGCATAGCAAAAAGATCTTCAGATCACAGTCTGAAGACTTTTATTCTAATGTTCACCATGCTTAATTTGGTATGTGACCTTGGGAATAAATGACCTCACCGTTTCAAACCTCAGTTTCCATATATTGAAAAAAGGAAGAATACTGATCTATGTGATTTCTAATGCCATCTTCTAGACTCCCCCAATTCTTATCTATTCCAATCTATGGCTTTGTGCCTCTGCCCACATTTCAGGAATCTGAGAGGTGCAATTAAGTCTCAAACAATTTACATTTATTGTTCAACTGGGAAAGTCCTTGAAGCTTCATTCAAAAGATGAAAGTAACTCATAACTTTTTTTTTTTTAAGTGATGGTGGGAGGGAAACATTTTCCAAGTCATTATCTTCCTTCATTAGAGAGAAAACCCATTTCATTATTAAAACCTCATTTAAGCAATCTGTAAGTGTGATTTTTTTTTTAAAGCCCTCAACCACCCCAAACAATGAAGCTCAGCAACCTGCTCAGGTTAGGTTGATTTACTTATTTTATTTTATTATATTGCTACCTGCCCTAGTCACCTGGAGTAAGATGTCTAGGAAATTGTAATTCTTTTCTCCCCTAAAAAAAAAAAAAAAATTAGGCAGTGCCTACATATCTGCTGCATCAGAACAGAGTGGGAACAGGGTTTCAAACTTTAAAGAGCATAAGACCATGCAGGCTTGCTTTCCCAGACTTTCCTTCCAGTCAATCTCTCCCCTTCTTTGCAATACTCCTCCCTCCCCCACTCCATCCTCCTCCTTCTATTGTTTTATATTTTTTCCCCGGCTCTCTCTCTGAATGGAATTACAGAGGAATTATGGGTCAGAGTTGAAATCTTTCTCCTACTTCTATAACACATTTTGATCTTAACTGAGGAACCATAGGACCTCCTTTTCTTTCTCCCCTTATCCTTTGCAGAAATGCCTCCCCCTTCCCTTTTCTTTGCCTCAACTTTCAAGTAATTAAAATGAACCCTCCATAGTACAGTATTTCTTGCATTCTTTCTTTTTTAAAGGCCTATCCTTCTACCCATTTTACACCTGCCCTGCCCTTCTCTCCCCTCCCCCACCTCCCCCGCCTTGTCCTTCCCCCAGACTCATTCATTTCTCAGGCTCTCTGCAGTTGGGGTAAAGGCACTGTGGTTTATGAATTGCACTTTTAGACAAACTAAACATTTTCATTTGGCAGGTTGAGCTTTACTAAGGACTCTGAATGAAAAGAATTATTTGAAATTTAATTGTTTTAATGATATGTACTAAGTATTTTGTTTTTTTGCTTCTTAAATGTTTAATTACAAAATAAGGTATATTGCCTTTACCCCAATCTTGAAACTAATCTCCCAGTCCCCAAATACCATAAAAAGTTAGGGTGTTGAGAAGGGAACAGATGTAGGCTAATTCTATTCAGCCCTCTTGCAGCAGGAAGGGGGGAGGGGATGAGGATGGGGGTGGAAAGGGAAGGAGGGACAATGGGGTGAGTTCATGGGAAGAGTGTCGCTCTGGATTTTCTGTCTGGGCTATGGGGCTTCCTTCTGCCAGAGAACTCCAGCTGCTGCCTTCTCATCCATCCATCTAACCCTGAGGTCCAACCTGAGATTGCCTTTTGGTCCTAGGTGTCTGTATCTCAGGATGGATTGAGGAGAGAGGCAGCAACCGGGTGTGAAACTGGAAAAGAAGGAAGAGGCAGGGATAGAGCGTTCGGAACTAGAGAAGGGGCTGGGACTGGCTCCTCCGTGTTCCCAGAGTCATATTGTATCCCCATTGTCACAAACTAGGGACACTGAAGAGAAGGGATAGGACACAATAGGAGAGAGCCTGGGACTGGTAGGTACACCGGAGGGATAGACGTTTGGGACTATTGGGACATTGGGCCAAGAAAGGTAAAGGTATAGAAAGGATATCGGAGAGAGAGGAGTTGGGGAATTGATACTGGGATAGAGAGGTTGGAATTTGAAGGAAGAGAGTTCGGATCTTAGGGGAGACCTTAGAAGCAGGATTGAGAAAATGAATACTAGAGAGAAAAAGAAAAACTGAAACTGTGTGGGGACACTGGTCAGAGTCTGGAGATGGAGCAAGGAATACTGGAGGGAAATGGGCTGGAAGGGACACTTGGACAGAAAGAACAGTGGTTGAGAGTGGGTGGAGAGGACAGGGAATGCACCACACTGGGGAGAGAAGGGTTTGGGAGGGGCTGGGCTCGGGAAAGAGTGTATGTGGGGAAATATACGCTAATTGTGAGTGTAGTAAGGCCCAAGGGGCTGAATGGAAGGATCCAAAGACTTCCTAACTCAGGACTGACTGTGAGCTTGGGAAGACATCAAGGTTCAGCCTTGAATACTACTTGTCAGCTCTAAGCCGGCTCATCCTTTCTCCTGCCCCCTCAGAAGAACAAACCCTGGGAGCTTAAATTCCTCTCTGAGCAGGTTGCTTGCAAGAATTTTAAAAATACCCTCTTATTTCCAGGCAGCAAAAACTCAGCAGTTCCGGCTCTGTGCTCGGTTCCTTTGTCTTTGTTCCCAGGACTGGGGGCTGCGGGCGCTTGCTTCCGGATCCCAAGCCTGAAAGAAGAGGACAGAATGGGATAGCGTGGATCTGGGTTGGGCTGGGATAGGACAGGGCTGGACCGGGACCTCATGGGATGGGCTAGGATGGACTAGGATGGGCGGATAGTGGAAAGGGAAAGATTTCAAGCAGAAGAAAGAACAGGGGTGTGTGTGTGAGGGGGGGGGCTTGATAGAGACAAGGAAAAAAGAATGGGGGGGGTCAAGAGGAAGAGAAAGGGAATGAAAAAGGAAAGGTAATCTTTGCGGAAGATGACAGGAAGTAAAGTACCCCTCGGGGAAACTGGGGAGGGGAGAGGGGTCACCTCCTTTAGGTGTGTGGGGGAGGGGTGGGGCAGGAAGTGTCTGGGAGAGCTTTGGAGTTCGGGGCCAGGGTTTTTTGCCCCAGGCTTGGCTGGGTGATTTCACCCTCCCTCCCTCTCTCTCCAGCCTCAGTGTACAAAGGGGGGGATTATGCTGAGGGGAGGAGCCAAGCGAAGTAGCTGTCTGGCCCGGTGCTGATATAAAGGTACTATAGAAATGCTAAGTAATTCAAAGTCCCCTGGCCAGCCTTCGCTTCTGCCGTTGCTGGGGGAGAATAAAAAAAGGGGGGGGGGAAGGGAAGCGTTCTGATTTACAGTGGTTGCAGCCTTGCTTTTCTTTAAAAAAAAAAAAAAAAGGCGCCCGGACTTTTGGCTTAGAATGCTCCTTTACATCCCATCTTGCATAAATTTGCATACCGACTTCTGGAGCTTGTAGGACTTCAAAGATGTGAATGAATGGAACTCAGTGACGCTGACTCCCTTCTCTTCTCTCCCTCAGCCCCCACCATCTCCCTTGTCCTCCCCATCATGGGTTTCCAGACAGGACGCCCCGAACTCTCTCTCGCTGCTCTCCCTGACTCACCACTGCAGGTTGGAAGCGGGCGGAGCTGAAGGCTGCTGCCCACTGGAGAGACATGGAGTTCCTTGGCTGAAAGGACAGCCAGGGTGTGGCCTTGGTGCACTCGAGGGCCGGGCTGGGGCCCGGGAGAGCATCCCTGCCTACACAGCCTTAGGGCAGAGAAGTTCTGATTTCTCCAATTAGGATACTTTGTGTTCCAATCCAGAGACAGCTGTTTTCCTGGTTGGTAGATTAGGCCACCTGTGAATTGTAGCAGGAGAGCTCGAAGGTTTGCCCAACACATAGGTCTTCTGTTGGGGTGGTCAAAACTTCTGTGCTTTGGGATTGAGACAGCCTCGGGAGGTAAATGAAGGTTTTGTTTCATGTCCCTCTGAGCCTTACTTTGCTCATCTGTAAAACAGAGATAGTGACTAACTACTGGGGTTGTTGGGAAGAAATTTGAGAATATAAAGTCTATGACTTTACTGTCATACTACTGTTGTACTGGAAAGGAACTTAGAAGTAAACTCGTCCCTCTTCTTCTCCGTTTTATTCATTTTTCCAATTCAGTAAACAAAGTGCTTGGCATGTAGAAGGTGCTTAATTATTATTATTAATTATGAAATTATGACTATTATTGCCTTCCCTCCTATGTACAATAAAGATACAGAGATAAAAACCAAATAGTTCCTCCCCTCAAGAAGCTTATAGTCTTCTATACATTTAAAGCATAAACTAGAGGGAGAGAGTATTAACAACTTGGGCAGTTACTCCCTATAGATGGCACCTGAGCTGATCAATTCTTCCTCTCTCTATTTTAACCTAGAGCGAATAATTAATAATCATAATAATAGATCATATTTATATAGCTCTTTAAGGTTTGCAAACATCGTGGTTATATTCTTTTGATCCTCTTAACACTTCTGTAAAGTAGTTATTTTCCCCATTTTTGCAGTTGAGGAAACTGAAACTCAGAGCAATTAAAGATTAGCTCTTCCAGCTAGCACTTCTATGCTATGTCACCTATATTTTGATAGGATTTCAGAGGCCATCTGTCCCAACCTTTATATTTTACAGTAAAGAAATTTATCCTAGGTCACAAAAGTAATAAAATGGCAAAGGTAGGCTTTTTTTTTTTTTTTAAACTAGGTTTTCTAATAGTCATTCAATGCTCTTTTATCTGGCTAATCAGATTAGCTAACTGGCATCCAGCAGAGATGCCATTAAAAAGATATTCATTGAAAAGGTAAGTTTTGATATGCAAAGGTAATGAAAGTGATTTATGAAAATGAAGTAATTTACTTGGAGTTGGAGAGAGTAGAATGTGGGCCTTGGGATAGGGAGCTAGTAATGCCAAAAAAGGAAGGGTAGGGAACATAACATAGACTTCACCTTCGTCATTAACATTTATTATCATTATTTGACTTTTTCTTATTGATACTTTTTGTCATTTTCAGATATGTCTACCCCTTCACCCCCATCCAGGGAATCCAACCTCATAACAAAGAAAATCAATTAAGTAAAACGCACCAATGTAGTACCCCACGCTTCTAAAAGTGTATGTCACATTACAAAGTGACAGTCTCTCTCTGCTCCATGGGAAAAGGAGGGAGGTGTCAAGTTGGTCATTAAAATTACTAGCAATTCAAGCATTGACATTAAAAAAAAAAAAAAAAAAGAAAACAGGAAAGAATGATTTCTGGATGAGACAGTGGGTGTCAGGCTGCATGAAAATCTGCCTCTCTTCCTCCCAGCTCCCTCCTTCTTTATTCCTCTCCCCACTGGCACTCATCCCAAATACATAGTGGTCCCTGCTGTGGCCAGTCTCTCCTGGGAACAACTGGTTGGGATCTGCCTAAGTGGGCTGGGACCATTTGCCCCTTCTTGTACCCCCTGTACCAATTGTCTGTTGAGAGATAGAAGTTGAAACTATTTAGTTGAAAATAGATTTTTATATCAACGAAGAATTATTGAGTTATTTCTTTGATCAAGGCGCATTTAGGTGTTAGGTAAAATGTATTATCATTGGCTCAGAGCATAGCGTATTGAGCTTGAAGATCTGAGTTCAAATCTCACCTCAGGTTTTTATTTGCTTTGTGACTGTGGGTCAGTCACTTAATCTTTCTGAACCTCAGTTTTTTTACCTGTAAAATGAAGAAGATGTTTTATGGTATTTAACTCACAAAGCTATGGTGAGCTGTAGACAAATGAGCATACACATAGTCATTGTTATTATATTATATTATTATAATATAATATTATTATATTATAGTTATTGTTCTTCATGAATCTATTTAAGTGTTTTTTTGTTTTTTGTTTTTTGTTTTTTTTTTTTTGCTAGATACTGCAGTGATTTGCCATTTCCTTCTCCAGCTCATTTTATAGATGAGGAAATGGGTTAAGTGACTTGCCCAGAATCACACAATTAGTAAGTGTCTGAGGCTGGATTTGAACTCGGGAAGATGAGTCTTCTTGACTCCAGATCTGGTGTTCTATCCCCCGTGCCACTTAGTTGCCCCCCCCCCCCATATACACAAATATATTACACACACACACACACACACACACACACACACACACACACACACACACACCACGAATGCATATATGAATATAGAAGTAGAAATACAAATGTAAGTTTAATTTATTGAGTGATCTCAAACATCGAATGATCTCAAACAATTTCGGGTGCCTAGATCTACATGACAATGAGTGCCCATTAAGTGAATATGGAAAGGGGAGACAAGACACACAAATGGAGCATGTTCCCAAGAACTCAGACAATAGAAACGTGGAATCCTCATTCATGATTATCTGAAGGAGTGAGAGAGGGAGGAAAAAAGAGAGAAGGAAAGAGAGAGAAGGGGAAGGGAGGGAGGGAGAAAGGGGAAGGCAAAATAGGGAGAGAGAAAGAGAGACAGAGACATAGAGACAGAGAGAGACACACACACAGAGACAGAAAGACACAGAGAGACAGAGACACAGAGACACAGAGAGGACAGAGAGAAAAAGAGAGAGAGAGACAGAGACAGAGACAGACAGAGACAGAGAGACAGAGACAGACACACACACAGAGACAGAAAGACACAGAGAGACAGAGACACAGAGACAGAGAGAGAGAGAGAGAGAGAGAGAAAAGAGAGAGAGAGACAGAGAGACAGAGACAGAGAGAGAGACACACACAGAGACAGAAAGACACAGAGAGACAGAGACACAGAGACAGAGAGAGAGAGAAAAAGAGAGACAGAGACAGAGACAGAGAGACAGAGAGAGACACACATAGAGACAGAAAGACACAGAGAGACAGAGACACAGAGAGAGAGAGAGAGAGAGAGAAAAAGAGAGAGAGACAGAGACAGAGAGAGACAGAGACAGAGAGACACACACACAGAGACAGAAAGACACAGAGAGACAGAGACACAGAGACAGAGAGAGAAAAAAAGAGAGAGAGAGACAGAGACAGAGAGACAGAGAGAGACAGACAGAGAGACAAAGACAGAGAGACAGAGAGAGACACACACACAGAGACAGAAAGACACAGAGAGACAGAGACACAGAGACAGAGAGAGAGAGAAAAAGAGAGAGAGAGAGAGAGACAGAGACAGAGAGAGACAGAGACAGAGAGACAGAGACACACACACAGAGACAGAAAGACACAGAGACAGAGACACAGAGAAAAAGAGAGAGAGACAGAGACACAGAGACAGAGAGAGAGAGAAAAAGAGAGAGAGAGAGACAGAGACAGAGAGAGAGACAGAGACAGAGAGACAGAGACACACACACAGAGACAGAAAGACACAGAGACAGAGACACAGAGAAAAAGAGAGAGAGACAGAGACACAGAGACAGAGAGAGACAGAGAGACAGAGACAGAGAAAGAGAGAAACTATGTGGTAAAGTGGCTAGAGCACCAGTCCCAGAATCAGGCTCTGAGTTCAAATATGACCTCAGATATTAGCGGTGTGAGCCCAGGCAAATCATATAACTCTAATGAGACATTCTGACTTCTAGGCCAGAGATCTTTCAATTTAGCTACACTGTTCAATCTTAAGGAGTCTTAAAGAGCTGTGGGATCTTGCTTAGGTTAGTGGTGGACTAGATCTCAGGGCTTTGGCCCAATTCCTTTGATTGATACGTCCTGCTGTTCCTCACAGCATCTTTACTCCACAACTAGAATCTGGACAGAGCTGATATTTCTTATATTTCCCTCTTGTGTAGATAGAGATGTTGCTCTTCCAACTTAAAGTTTTCTCCTCTTTCTTTTTTCCTCCCTTCTCCTTCCCCCCTCCTCCAGCACACATACCCTCACCCTGCTCTTGGCTCCCTGGCTCTTTAACAAAGCCAGAGAAGGTCCTTTCTGGCTCTGATCCCGAATGTCAGTCACAGCTCAGAGGGAGATCTTGCTCAGAAAGCCTTCTCCCCGGGAAAGGAATACAGAGTCGGCTGCAGTCAGGAATTTTTCCCCCCTTCTTTTTTCCTTGGGGGAGGTGTTTGGCAGCCATGTCCCTCTTTTGGCTTAGAGCCGCCTCATCTCTTCCTGGCTGTTGTGAGGTAGGGCAAGGGTGGGAGATTGGAGAGAGGGGGCAGGGTTGGTATTCTTCCAAGTTTTTCAAGAGGGAGTAGATGAAGAAGGGGGCAGAAAGGAAGACTGGCCCACAGGCTCTCCTATTAAGCTCTCCTTGGAAGAAGCCTGAGGAGGTTTCTAATTAGTGGATGGGTATAGGTGTGTCAGGCTGTGTTCAGGAGAAGGATTTAAGAGCAAAAATTTTCTGCCAAGCTCTTGAGTGATAAGAAATGTTATGGGGTCCACGAGGGTTCTCTAAGCTTCAGTTTTCTTGTCCATAAAATGGAGATAATAATAGTACCTACTTCCATTATGATTGCAAGTTTTGAATGAGATAATACTGTTTGTTCATTTCAGCTCAGGCCAGAGAAGAGAGAGAACCCCCCACCCCCATCCCCCTCTCCTTTTTTTCCTACTTAAGGAAGGATTTTCATTAAATTTTGGGGAAAGTTTTCCTGGATCATAAAATTATCAAATGTCAAAACTACTAGACTATTATTGTAGCTAACTGTATTTATGATATTATTATAGCTAAAAATCATTTAATAATAGCAAAGATTTCTGTAGGACTTTTAATGTATGAAAAGCAGGTTTCCCACATTGTATCACTGAAGAGGAGCAGGTTAAGTTTCTTAAATAACTACAGGTTCATATGTAAAAAAGATATGATATGTGTGTATATGTGCACATATTTAAGTGTATATATATACATACATATACACATACATACATATATATATAGCTATTGGATCATGTATAAAGAGTTTCAAGAGGACTTAGAAGTCATCAAGTTATAGTATATTATTATCTCCTTATATTATTGATGAAGAAACTGGAGGCAGGCCAGACATTTATCCCCATTTAACATAGTAGGAAACTATAACCATGTATAGACATGTATGCACCTTGTTCATAGGAGTTAGATAACGTAGAATATCAACAGACAGCAAGGCTTTGATCTCACAGGTTCTGACACTATTACACAGTCCTGCTTTTCTCTAAAAGGGGATTTTGAAGTGATTGAAGCCCCTCCTTTCTTAGTATCTCAGAAGATGATAATCAAGTCACCATTCCAGTGATGGGTTCATATACATAGGAGTCATGATTCTTCCTTCTTTCTAGTGGGTCTCTCTCTCTTTTTTTTTTTTTTTTTTGAGAAACCAGAGGGCTGGGTCCTTTTGTAAGTCAGGAAGAACAGTGATTCCCATGCTGACTTTAAACAAAAATATTTAATTTTTATATTCTTCTCCCCTGGAAGAACTGTTTCAAGCTTGAGGAAGAATGATTGAGGCAAAACTGCAAGGAAGCTTTCCTCATGCAAACTGGGAAGTATCTGTGGGGTCCATTTCTATCACCTCTGAGTGTGGAAGCCAAGAGGTCTTTGGAGGATGAGCTTTTCCTCTCAGTGCTGGAGATTGATAATATGAAAATAGCAACTCCCCAGCAGCAGCCAGATCAATCTGTAGAGTTTCCATAGCAACTGTGGCAGAAGGTGTATGGGGGACAGTTATGGGGGGGGGAGTAGTAGAAGATCTTATGGATCACAAAAGCTTTTGAAGTTGGATGGGGCCAGCTGGTGGATGGATGACTGGAGTATTTGTTCTTTGTACTGCCTGAGATTGTGATTGATATGGGGGGGGGGGGGAAGATAAGAGGAGCTGAGAAAATGGAGAAGGCCAAGATGGAGATCAAGGATTTGTGGTGAGGGAAGTTATTAGATCCTGGAGTTTGAGAATTTCAGAGGTAGAAGAGATCCTCATGGAGGGCATTTAGCCAGAACAGGAATCTCCTCTATGAGGTAGTGGCTGCTGGTCCATCCCCCCTCCCCGTTTGGAAAGTGGTCATCCAGATTCTGCTTAATGACCACTAAGTAATGGCAAGCCCATTCCATGGGATAATCTTTCTTCTAGTAACTTCCTTAGTCCTCAGACTCCAGACAGCATAAGATCTTTCTTTCATATCTTAACCTGTCAAATCTAGCCATGATTTTGTTTGTTTTCATATTAAATACCACCTCAACTTACCAATTTATGGCACAGTGGAACTCTATCTAAGCTTTGTTTCTTCCCTCTGGCTCATGATGTTTGAGATTTCATGGAAGATTTTTGATCATCTCTGAAAGAAATGAGGTTTTGCTTTTGAGTTTGCTTCTAACATATGAATAGTTTGATGAGGATTGGGAGGAAGAGGAATATACATGATATTCAATAGTCCCTCAATTCAAAGAGAATTGTGAAATTGGAAAGTACCTCATTTGGTCCAAATCCAAGCTGAAGGACGAATCCTCTCTAAAAACATAATGAAAAAATAGTCATCCAGCCTCTGCTTAAAAGGTCTTAAGTAACAGGAAGTCATACCTTATGAGGTAGGTCATTTTTGGGGGGATACTCTTAATTAATTATTGGTTTTTAGGAAGATTTAACCCCTTAATGTTGATTTAGCATCTGCTTCTCGGTGACTTTAATTCATCCATTGGTCTTGGTTCTAACTCTGCAGCAATATAACATGTCTAATCTCTTATACATCTGATAATCCTTAAAATGGTTGAAGATAAGTGTCAGGTTCCTCTAAACTTTCTTTTCTCCAGTCTAATCATCCCCAGTTCACAGGTTCATACACTTAGAAATGGAAGAACTTTGGGGTCATCTATCGCAACCTTTTCATCTGGTAAGTGAGGAAATTAAGGTACAGCTGTGACATCTGTTTTTTTTTTTTTTTTTTTTTTTCCAGGTAAGTACTTGAGAAAAGCAACATGAACTACTTAACTCCATGATAACTAATGTAGTGTAACCACTGAGGCAGATGGTGGCTCCTTGAACCAATCCTTGTAATATCATGCTTTTGAGAGCTTTCCCACTGACTAGCCACCTGAATGTATAACAGACTCCCAATATTCCTCCTCAAATGTGCCTGGAAGAGCTCAGAGAGTACAAGAGAATGAAGAGCCAGCATCCTTATTCTGGATCTTCTGCTTTTATTTATGCTTATTAATCTCTAAAAATTCTAGACAATAATTTCCAGAGGAGCTCCTTAACTGAGAAGTGTTCAATGGGACACATGAAATAAGACACTCTCTTGAGGAGTGATTCTCATTATGAGCTTGTAAGCAACTAATTGCGAACAGTTTCTAATTTATGTCCTACTGAGGTCAGAGTTCTCCCCAGAGTTAAGAGGCTATATTGGTTGTCTCTTTTCTGCTGCCTCTTCAGCCAAAAGAGTAGAAATGGGTGAGGCAACTAGCCTCACTCATTATTTTGAAAGAAAATTAGTGAACTCTTAGTAGCCAAGAATAAAGGAAAAAGAGTGGTGACCCATTTAAAGACACTTATTTATATTCAGGATGCTCCCTGTGCTGGTTAGAGAGAGGGTGCAGTCCTGAACATTTTTGCAAGTTTTCTGATTCTTTGCATTCTCTCTATTCAATTTAATCAGACCAGGGCATCCGGGAGCAAGCTTCCACTTTGTTTGTGGTCATGAAGGAAGCTCCTTGAGTGAGGGAAAGGAGATTGGTTTGAAGGGTATGTGGGGGACAGGAAGATCAATCTAATTTTTCTAAATGTTTTTGAAACTCTTGGTGGTTAGATTGAATCATTAAAGTAATGCTTTATGACCTATGATAGGGATGCTGCCTTAATGTATCATAAGATACAATATAAGATAAGATAATGGAAAAAATATTGGAATTGGAACCCGGAGACCTGAATTTGAATCGTAATTCTAATCCTAAAAATTTCATATCTGTGAAATTCTTTGATAAATAATTTCCCTTTTCTGGGTCCTAGTTTCCTCATTTGGAAAATGAGGAGGTTGGGCGATAGTTAAGATATTCCCTTAAAGTACTTTCCAACTCAAGTCTTCTCATTCTTAATCTAGCTCAGTAGGAGAAGCACTGTGTAGCAGAAAGTGTGTTGGGTTTAGAGTTTGGCTATTTATTTGGGATTGAGTCCTAGTTCTGTTTCTCTATAGTTAGTTGGGCAAGTCACTTAAGTTCTCTGTGCCTCAGTGTCCTTGTCTGTAAAATAAGTGCTTGTAAGATCCCTTTAAACTATTTTTCTATGTCCAAATAATCTCCCTCCTTCTGTCATCAGTTCCTGATAATATGGCTCTTGGGAAGGGGGTATGCCCCACAGTGGAACAATAAGTTAATAGTGAGGAATTTAGAATGTAATTGCCAAAAAGAAGAGATTGGGCTGATAAAGTTCTCTTTTGACAGTATCTTGTGCTCTTTCACACAAAGTCCAATCAATACATGTTTACCAGGTGTGAAGCAGCATGCTAAGCTGTAGGATCAATTGCTTTTTGATGGGGGAAGAGAATGGAGTTGAAACCTTGAAGGAAACAAGAATGAGCGTTTTGAAATAGAAAATCACTTCAGAAGAATCCAGAGAGTGTATAGCAGTACATGCAAACCATTTGCAAACAGGCAACCCTCTCATAAGATCATAGAAATCATATGTTTTCATCCTCAGTTATCTAGAAAAATCTTAGGACATGAATAATATTAGGGAACAATGATTTCTTCTGGACTCAAACTGTATGGTGAACCCAGTCACAGATGCAGGATTAATTGCTCTTCTCTGGCCATTGTCTACCATAGTTTTTGATTTTAAAAGCGCCATCCAGAAGGAGACTCCTTCTTGATGCTTTTTCTACTTGGAGAAGCAAACTCTTTCTTTTGCAGAAAGAAGTATGGGCTTACTGAGGAATGAGTGGATCTTTGGTTCTAGTCGGCCCTGTCATTTGTTAACTATGTCACCTGGAGGGTCATTTCAAGGTTTTAAAGATTTCTTGGTGTCCTCAATCTGTAAAATGGGAATAGTAACTGGATGCTGTGAGGATCACTTGAGATTATAGCTAAAAAAGCACTGGGCATCTTGGAAAGGGCTATTTATAAATGCCCTAAATTGTTATTGAAATCCATTCATAAGGATTTGACACTCAACAATACATTCGGTGTTTTTAACAGATAATTCTATGGGAGTTTTTCCACTTAAGAACCTTCCACTATTGTTAGGAAGAATGGGCAAGGACTCACAAAAGACAGAGCATTTGGTACAGTGAAGAACAGTTCTCTCTCCTGCCTACTGTGGAATTGGAGAAGAACTGAACATGATCTGTTGTAAAATTCCCCCCTTTCAGAGACTATTCACTGTATTCAGCAGGTGCTCTCAGTAATAATTAATGATGCATGGAGATTGATCCATCCCAAAGTTTGTCCTTCTCCAGTCTAAATCCCAATAACTTTTTTCTCATTTTTCTTCCTAAGTCCAATGACTTAGTCTTTCTATTCCACCTGGGGCTTTACTTTGGTCTCCCTTCCTCAGTTTTTTTCCTGGACTCTAGAAAGTCACATAGAACTAACCTCGCAACTGTGATCCTGCCGTGGGACTGGGAGTAAAGGATCTAGCCTGCCCAGCCCAGCCCAGCCCAGCCGTGCATTCACCTTTTAAAAGTTGGATTGAATGTCTTATCCTTTAGCTTCCAGTGTCCTATCAGGGTTGGTATTCAGCAAGCAAGGACCCAAGAGGAATCAGCCTCATACTCCTTTTGCCCATTTGACAGATGGAGAGGTGGATGAAGGGCGTGGAAGGAGTGGGAGAGAGATGGCAAGTGAGCCTTCTCCGGGGTCACCCGGATCGTGGGCAGCATATTTGGAACGAGACACCAAAGGTCTCAGCTCCCCTCCCACTCAGTACTCTAGCACACCGAGTCACCTTACCAGGATTCCTGGAGAGCTTAATTTTAATAACAGCTGAATATCAGGGGGAATCTCCCTCCTTCCACCACTCCCCATTCTTTGGAAGACATTGCAGCTGATAGCACCATTTACCATCTTCATATTAATCTCTCCTAGCACTTCAAGGGCAGAGCAGCCCACAAGGCCAGAGAAGACCTTGGCAGAACCAGCTTGTTTTTGTTTTCCCAAATGACCCAATCTCCACCCCTTTCCTAACCCCTGCCCGAACACCCCCTACCCCCACCCCCATGCCTTCCAATTCCAGGAATGACTCTGGTGTTTATAGAGCAGCCATCTGGAGAGCACCCAGCCGGGCTCCTGAGATGGCTGGCATATTTAGCTTGCTAACTGGGGGGGGGGGGGGGGGGGACTGAGATTGCAGTGAGATAAATACACTCACTAGCAGCCTCCGTAGGGTATGGGCCAGGAAGGGCTTTCTTCCCTCTTTATGTTTGTGTATGAATGCATAGGTTTGATTGTGCAAATCTGAGCTTGTAACACATGTTCACAAGTGAATTATATACATGTGTGTAATGTGGATGGATGGATGGATTGGATCCTTTAAAAAAGTATAATTTCAGGTGATATGACTTTCTGGGAAACCTAGATAGAGGATGATTAGACTTAGTGGACATCAATTTTGCAGAGTTTTAGTTGTGAGGGGCTCCTTAGAAGTCATCTGTTCTAATCCCCTCATTTGTTGGTTAAGACAATGAAAAATTCATTGCCTTGTTTAGGGTCACACTCTGTATCAGTGGCAGAACCAAAATAATACCGAGGTCCTTCTCAGCCAAGGGTGCTCTCTATAAGGGGAAAAACTCCCATAGAATTATCTGTTAAAAACACTGAATGTGTAGTGGATAGAGCACTTGAATTAAAATCAGGAAGGCTCATCTTCATGAATTCAAATCCAGCCTCAGATGCTTATTATCTGTGTAACTTTGGGCAAGTCACATAATCCAGTTTGCTTCAGTTCCTCATTTGGAAAATAAACTGGAAAAGGAAATGGCCAACCACTGTTGTATCTTTGAGTTGGCCATGACTGAAAACAATTGAACAACAACGTGACTCTGATTGGGCAAAAGAATTATAGGATTCATTTCAGTTCAGCAAT
The DNA here is from genome assembly GCF_016432865.1 of Antechinus flavipes. Classification (NCBI taxonomy): domain Eukaryota; kingdom Metazoa; phylum Chordata; class Mammalia; order Dasyuromorphia; family Dasyuridae; genus Antechinus; species Antechinus flavipes. The sequence continues at coordinate 66,725,469 of NC_067400.1, read as the reverse complement.
TGTGCAAGGTTCTGTATCTAGGATTTAGATTGACAGCTGGAAGGGAGTTTAAACATGAGTTCAATCCCTACATTTTCCAGAGGAAACTGAGATCTGGAGAAGTAAAAGTGACTTACTCAGTGTCGCCCACCATAATGATGGTGACTAATAGTGATCCAGTGTCTAAAGGATTTAATGGCCATGAATTGCTGTTACCTTTTAAAGAGTTTCCTTTGAACCTGGAGGCTAGCAATAAAGATGTGTATCTATATAGTCTAACATCTGTCTGAAGAAGAGACTTTTTGCTAGATTTGGTAAATGAATCTTGAAAATTCTGGCAGCACATTGCAGAATTGGGATCCTAGTGGCAGCTAAGACATAAATGAACGAGTGGGATGAGGAGAGGGGCTATTTGAGACCCTAGCTCTTGGGAATGCAAGGCAATGGAAGATAAAAAGGATGAATAAGAGTTGTTCACTTTTAGTTAAGTTGAGATTCTCTTCTTTCCCTTCTCATACTCCCATGAAAGTATGGGTGATCACACAGTAGAGAAAGGACTGATGGTTGAGGATAACTCCAAAAGTATTTTCTAGGTATGAGCTGAGTTCTAAGGGGGACAAACTAAAGGGTTTGACTAGGACTCAATGGAGAAAACACTGGGGGGATAGCAAGAGATGGGGTGTTTGGGAAGGAGTATAGGACATGGGTTAGGAGATTGTCATTACCAGTTGGAATTTGCCCTGGATGCCAGCTTAAACTTAACCATCCAGTCACATACTTGCAAATGCTAACATACACAGTTTGAAATTTAAGGGTGACTGGGTTTTATCTACTGTCACTGAGTGATAGGTTGACTTTTTTTTTTTTTTTTAGTTTGGGAATTATATAAAAGCAGTAAATTTGAGAATCTCTAAGTTAAACTTTAGCCAATGATTAACAAAATCTTTCCTCCTTTCCTTCCCACTTTTTATGGATCCTATACCCTCCTCATCCCTTGTGCCCCATCGACATGAATCAACAATTTACTCTGTGGGTGAGCTGTGCTATTGAATGTAACAGTCACATTCAAGAATTTGGCTGCTCCACTGGGGTGACCAAAGGAACTGTGTCTGAATTCTCGCAGTTTTTTAGTGGCTGGTGAGCTTAACTATAGGCTCCACCCTTATGTGCAAATCAATTTATGAGCTACTCCCTATTCTTGCCCTGTCCTTTTGCTCATTATCTTTGTTGTTCAAGAAATTTAAATTCCCAGTGACCATGTTATCAGAAAGTCCTTGAATCTGACTGTAGAATCAAGAAACTGATTTCTAGTCATTATTCGTTTTCTCTTTAATCTTTCCCTTGATGGTTCAGTTTACCCATTTAGAAAATGGGAGAATATGTCCCTATTCTTTATTGCTCTACTAGAATGCTGGGAAGACACATTAACAACTAACAACAACAATGATAATATGATATGTCCTTTCCAAGTCCCTTGAAAATCTAGAATTGACATCTGTAATTTTTTTAAAACCGTAATTTGTTTAGGCACTAATGGAAGCAGTAGGCCATAGAGGAAAGAGTGAGTCTGGAAAAAAGAGAGCAGAAGAGAAAAGAAACTTTATTTGTTTGTACTAGGGAGGGGGCCATCTTGCCAGGGTCCTGGGGGATGATGGGTGGGTTGAAAAATCCATGGAGGGCCTGGAGTGGATAGTTTGAATTGTTCCTATGCTGCATTAGTAGGCTGGACTGGATGGCCTCCAGAGAACCTTTCTAGTGCAAGGATTCTTTGACAATGAAATGAGTGCTGGCTGCCTCTAAAGGCATCAAATAACCAACCTCATTCTCTTCCCTGAAGTATGGGTCCTTGGAGGGAGGATGTTTCTATCCAAACCCCTGTATGCTCCATTTGTGAAGCTGGGTCCAAGGTCCCAGCCCCAGGTGGGAGAGCTGGAGTTTCCGGCAATGATACCTCTCTAAGGGGCAAGAAAGAAAAGGGGAGCCAAGATAAATGCTGTGAAAATGAGTCTTGCATTTCTCTAATTTGGAGATTCCCAGCTTTTCAGAGTTGCGACACCCTGTTGTTTGTCTGATTTCACCATACCAGTTCTCCAGCTCTGTCCACCTCCCCCCGGAATTGCGTATATTTATTTTGCAAATTAAAGTGAATTATTAAAATTAATCTTGATTGGATAATTTGAGGTAATTGGACACATCCTGGGGTGTTGTGAAACTGGGGTTGGGTAGCATAGACCAACCACTTTTGCTCTGAGAATTTCCATATCCAGGATCTTGGGTTCCAAGTAGTTCTGTCACATGGAGTGGGAAAAAATTATTGCTTTATGTGATAAACGGAGAAACTAAAGGTACTTTTCTAAAGTCTTTTAGCTGGTTATCAGTGGAGTTAAGAATAGAATCAGGCCTCTACATTCCAGTCATAATTCTTTCTCTTATCTCCGGATATCTCAGGATAAAAGGTTATATTATAGAGGCAGTCTTTGCTAATTTGTGGAGAGCTTTTTAAAAAAGCTCTCAAGCACTATTTTGCTTTCTTTATTATCTTTTTTCAATTAGATTTCTGGCCTCAGTTCTGGCATTTGAAAGATGGGAATATTCTTCTCTGATCCCATTTTTGTTGAGGGAATATAGAGACATCATCTTCTACTCTACATTTTGGCTTTTAGCCCCAGGTTAGGGAATTGTACAGATGTCATTACCAACTCTTCTCACATGTGCATCTCTACTGTTCCTAAACTTAACAAGGATCTCATATTCTCACTAAATGTCTCCTTCTAGGGCCTTTCTGAGGCAGGAAGTAATACTTTATGTCCATCCTTGAACACCTTTTCTCAATTGTTGCTTAGTGAAAAGAAAAAAAAAATAAATCCAAGCTGTTGTCCTCCATTATAGTAATCTCTGAAATGACCAGAAGACTAATGAAAATCCCCATGCCTGCTTTTTTTAGGTTAAGGAATTGTAGTTCCAGTAAGTGGAACCAGATAGAGGGCATGAAAACTTGCACTGGAATCAGAATTTGGTAGATGCTACAAATCAGGCCTTAGTTGATTGTTTTGTTGATTGTCTAAGCCAGACTTATCAAACAGGTGTTCTAGTCATCAACACAATAGTATGTAAGCCAGAACCAAAATAGTTAACAAAATAGTAAGAACTTAGATCACATGATATTTAGAAACTAAGTTAATATGCCCAGGGATCTTTAGTCTATATTAGTGGCCCCATTTCTAGTTGAACTTGACAGTTCTGACCTAGACTTAAGAAAGTTATGGAAAAATGTTAATAATTAAATTAAATTTAAAAATATGGATAATCAATTGTCAGATTTTTACTAGCATAGGTCTGGGATGAAGTTCGAAAACAAATATTGTGCCTAATCAGGTTCTCTTAGCAAATTCTATCTATATGCTCAAGTTCTAGAATTTCAAGGAACCAGATTTCACTTCTTTGAGTTCCCTATATACTAGCCAGCTCAGTGCACTTCATCCCTTGTAAATAAAGAGTCTGTTCATGGCTATGAAGTGATGTTTGTAACTGTAATCTGGGGAGCCAATAACACTACTTCAGGTACCATATCTGAAGTATTCCAAAAGTATTAATGACTGAGAGATTTTATATTAGAGCAGAACAAGGGAGTTGGGACTTCTTATTGATGGGCCATTGTAGATTAAGCAAATCTCAAGCACCTTTGAATTCATCCTTTGGGAATAAGCCAGATAAAGCTTAACACTAAGACTGGTAAAATGTCTTCAGAATCAGGGGCTACTCTACTCATGGATATTCAACAGTCATACTAGCTGTCTCCCTGCCTATATTCTAACTTCTCTCTGAGCGAAGGGATCTGATTTAACCAGTCTAGATAAAAATTAGTTTGGCACTGAACATTAGACTTTGGTACTAGGATCTGACCCAAAAGGGAGGAATGCCCTCAGTGCCAGCAGGAATAAAGTTATAGAATTAGAATGAGAAGATTAGAGATCTATCCAAACCCTTCGATTTACAGAGAGGGAAACTGAGGCCTAAAGGTATCCAGTTAACTTGGGCCAATGGTAGTGGTGGGTTTCCACTTTAAGTTCCCTGACTCTGAGACCATCACACCTCAGCTGCACCATCTGCTTCTCAGACTAAACACTGGCTAGATCTCAAGAAATTTTCAGATGAGGGAACTGGTAAAGGGATTACTCTCGAGCCAGGTGCCCTCCACGAGACTGGGAGTAAATTTGTCCTTCAGCCCAGAGATAATGAGGCATCTCAGAATAGAATACCAACATGTTAGTCATGTGAAAGGTTGGAAGCAAAAACTGGGCTGGGGATAATGATAAGAAGTTCCGTATGTCCAGCACGCTCAGTATTTGAGTTTGGCAGACATTATTTTTGTCTTATCAACAAGCAATCTTGTAATGATGAGTTGGGGGGACATTTTAAGGAAGGGCAGTAGACTATCTACAGAAGACAGGGCCCCAAAGCTAAATTTATAAATGGACAAAGGAAAGTTCATGGGGAGAATTACCTAGGTGAGCTTTTGAAATTTGAAAACTGCAATAGCTAGAGCTGTCAGTAATTGAAGGAGAAGAAAAAAGAAAAGAAACACATTGAGTGAGCAGATTTTCAATCATCCTTATCTCTGATTATGTCATCTTTTAATTTGATAGTTGCTAGTCTGGGAGGGTCTTATGAGTACTGGGAAAGGTGTTGAGGTCTCCCAAAATTGTTCTCCTCTCCCACCACAAAGTGAGATAGTGTTTGAAACTGTCTGGGCAAGGGGTGGTGGTGGAAGCTGCATGAAATGAGGTCAGTTGAGGATGTGATATCTGGTGGTTGAGGTGATCATGAGGGTTTTTTCTGCACACAAGCCATTTTAACATAGGGCACGTATTCTGAAGAGATAGTCCTAAATTAGCTCAAATAGAAGAGTTTGAATCCTAGAGCAGGGATAATGCTTTTCCTCCCAAGTTCTAGAGTTATTCCTAAGAAGTTTCAGTTATTATCTGCCTAGGAGCTCCTACTGGTGTGCTTTCCATCTTCATTATTAATTGATTAGCAATTTGTCAGGAAGGCTTAAGTAGTTTTTAGAAAAAAGTATTTATTAGGATTGTATAATAAGAAGAGTTTGTATAAATAATTTCCCCAAAAGTCAGTAGCATCCTCTACTGGTACATATAGAACCCAGGGGAAAGTGGGCTAAGTTTGGGGAACATGTGTTGCAAGGAGTAAAGGTCCTGGAAGTCCTTTTGTAGGAGTCCTCAAGATCTTCCCCTTAAATGTTATTTTCTCCTAAACTCTTAGACCTTTGAATCTGCATCATTCTTGGCTCTCAGTACAGCTGGGAAGATGGGAAGTCCTCTGGCAAAGCTCATGAGATCCTTCTCTGATTAAAGTGAGGAGGAAGGAAATCTGGTATCAAGGCTTAAGGGAAAGGTAATCTCCCCTAAATAGTTTTACCTCTGGGGCTTTCCTGGAAAACTATCCTGACTCGTGGGTGCTCTTGGATCTTCCTTGGACCCAAACTAGCTTGTATCTTCGAGACAACCCCTAGAATACGATTGAATGTCCTCAGCCAGTATTCAGACTGTTCTATCCAATGTCACTTCTAGTTCATCTAATGGTTCATTGGAGACATTTACATTGATAAGGTCTTTTCATACTTATCTGCATTGTCTTCAATCATTTCCACCCAGCTAAGGTACTGAGTATAGCATTTATCATTTTCCTTAGGGAGAGTAAAATATTTGATTGATTTACTCAGTTGATCTTTAAAGTCTTCCCTCAGTTTAGCTAATTTGCTGTTCCCAGCAAATCTACTGGAGTATAAAGTTTCAAATGCCTTTCTCAATGCTCCAGGAAAAGTCTACATGGCACAGTTCATAATCAAATTTGATAATTGACATTTTTTAATTCTTTCAAATACATGGTGGTATAATTTAACAAATTAATGCCTTTTTACAACTCATAAGTTACTAACCATGTTGGTACTTGTAAAAAGGCCTTCCCTTAACTAATACGATTAAGAAAAAAAAAAGGAAAAGAAATCAAACATTTCTTATCAGAGAAAGCCTAGTTCTTTATAGCATTTCCTTAGGACAGGGGGCTCTCCCCACAGGAATTAGGAATCCTAGATTGACTGGAAGTCACCCTTTCTTCTTCATCTGGGAAACCAAACAAATGTGGCTTTGAGCTTGCATAGCAAAATTGGCTTAATGCATACATTTGGGGCTTCCTTGTGTTCTCTCTTTGCTTAAAGAGAGCAGAACTCAAGGTTAATTCAGCTGCCAAGTGCTTCAACAAAAGTGGTACCAGGTCTCAGGGGGACTGGGGTATTTTACTCTCTCCCTTTCCCACTAAAGGGCTTTTTTACTCTAGAATTATGAATAAAGTTTGTTTAATTACAGACTAACTTAAAAAGAAAAAGAAAATCAAGTTTCCTAATTCAAAAAGAAAAGCTTAGTTCCTAAGGATGAATTAATGACCTGGTGTCAATTGGAAGTCCCTCTCTTCCTCAGGTGAGAAGCCAAATTGTCCTGCCTAAGAACTCTTAGATGAGGCAGTCAGTCAGTCAGTGAGCAAACCTTCATTAAGCATCTGTCATGTTCCAGGCACTGTGTTAAGTTCTGGGATACAAAGAAAGGCAAAAAGATAATTCTTGTTCTCCAGAGGCTTGTCCCAGTGGGGGAAAAGCAAACAATCATGTACAAAAAAGCCACATAAAGGTAAATTGCATATAGTTGGTAGTGGGAAGGTACCAGAAATAAGAATGTTTGGGAAAGGTTTCCTATAGAGCAGGTGTGATTTTAGCTGGTACTTGAAGGAAACTGGGAGACAGGGAAGAGGAGACATATATCAGGCATTGGAACAGTCAATGAAAATGCTCAGAGCTGGGAGAGGGAGTGTGTTGTATGAGGAACATCAAGCAGAGGCTAATGTTACTGGATTGAAGAAAAGAGAGAGAGAGAGAGAGAGAGAGAGAGAGAGATAGGTAGATAGATAGAGAGAAAGACAGAGACAGACAAAGACAGAGAGAGAGAGAGAGAGAGAGAGAGAGAGAGAGACAGAGACAGAGAGATAGAGAGAGACAGAGACAGAGAGACAGAGAGACACACACACAGAGACAGAGACAGAGAGAGACAGAGACACACAGAGATAGAGAGAGATAGAGAGACAGAGACAAGAGAGAGACAGAGACAGACAGAGAGATAGAGAGAGAGAGATCTTCATAGATTTTCTGCTTTGGTGTACAAACCACCAGAGCTTCACTGAAATAGATTTCAAGAGTCCAGAATCATTTCCATATGATGACTAGATAAGTAATGATGTAAGACTTTGACAGAGATAGATGGAATTCAATTGGCAAAAATGTCAACCCACACTTAGATTAAAAAAAAATCAACTGGACTAATACAGTGTGTGGGATCCTATTGACAACTCATGAGGAAGACTTTAGTGAAGTACAAGCTGCATGTGAGACAAGAGTGTGAAGTCATTGTCAAAGAAGTTAATGTGCTCTAAGCTTGTATCGGTGTAAATAGAGTGTTTACCAGTGTTTACCAGGGGAGGTGATATTGTTCGTTATTCAGGCTCCACTGGATAAATGGCAGATAGTCCATGGAATCTAAAAATCGATGAGTGTTTCTGGGCAGTGATCAGCACATTACCAAGGCCCTGGGTTTGATAGCCTTCCTTTTCCATGTTCGATCTTCACTGTCTCTTTATGGTTGATTATGATGTTGTAATACTAAAAGATGACCTTCCCTGGCATAAAAAATTAGAATTTAAAGGGCTCTGGTTCAGGTTTTGACTTGTTCTTTCCAAGGTTGAAAAGGTAAGGGTTGAAAAAGAATCTCTATACTCATCTTCAGGTTCAGCAAATATTGTAAGGGGTCCATGTCTTTCTGCTATACACCCTGCTTCCAGGGATAGAAAGAAGAAAGGAATACTGGGATCTAGCAGCAATTGATAACTTGGTTTACATTCAGTGGAAGGAGACCAATAATACCTTGTAAAGGGATTCAATCACATATCGCTTTCAGAATTACAGGATCACATATTTAGAAGGGAACTTAAAGACTTTAGCACATTATAAGCATTCCGATCATATATATATATATATAATGTATTTCACAAATTAAGAAACCGAGGCCCTAAGAAGTCAAGTGACTTTAACAAAAATAATAAGAGAGTTGGGATTAAAATTCAGATCTTTTCATTCTCAAACCCAGTGCTCATGGCATTAAAACATACTGTTTGTCTTTGATCTGGGGTCCTTTTCCTCCCTTCTTCTCACTGTTGTACTAATGGTCCTCCATTGAACAGCTTGTTAGTCAAAATCTATTAAATGCTAGGCTTTGTGCTGTGGGCAGCTAAGTTATTCAGTGGATAGAACACCAGGTCTGACATCATGAAGATCCAAATTCAAATCCAATCTCTGACCTATATTAGCTGTGTGACCCGGATCAAGTCACTTAACCCTGTTTGTCTCAATTTCCTCATCTGTAAAATGATGTGGAGAAAGAAATGGTAAACCACTCCAGGATCTTTGTCAAATGAAATCATGAAGAATTGGACATGACTGAAAAAATGAAAAAAAAAAACCCAAAAAACAAGAGGCATATTGTTAAATACCAAGCATACAAAGAAAGGTAAAAGATAACTCCTGCCCTTGAGAAGCTCCTTTTCTTTTTTACTTCCCCCGCTTATCTATGGTTGAATGAGAAACTAGAAACTAGAAAATTTTGGAACTATCTGTATTAGAACCATATACAAATACCTGAGAGGATCTTGAAGGAATAAATTATGAGAGCTTCAGGCAATGAACTTTGTGATGTCTGCCTTGACTGAATTTTTAGTTCTTGGAAATCTTCTGAGTAAGTGAGGTTGCCATGAAAATTACATTAAATAATGAATGGGAAAGTGCTTGCAATAGAAACTATTGGCATTCCTATTATTATTTACTATTATTAAATGAGCCACTTATACCAGGGCTCCCTTGTGTCAGCAATGCCCAAAACTCCTTTGAGGCCCTTCTATATGTCAAGGCTAAATTCTATATATTAAGACCAATGTCAGTAATGACAATACTTTATACTAAATTGATCAAAAAATGGAAAAGTGAATATATCAAACAGATTAGAGGAAGAAGAAACGAAAACAATAAAACTCAGTAATAGAGTTTAGTAAAGTTAGGATTAACAATTCTTGGAGAATTCCCTATTTGATAAGAATTGCTGAGAAAATTAGACAGGATGATTGTTAAGTTCATAATAAAATAATTTCAATAAAAAAGAAAAATGGATCTGTTTGGCAGCGACAAGGTTTACAACGTACTACAGCAAGGTCAAAATGGATATATAAATTTAATATAAAGACCGCATATTTTTAAAATAGAAGAATATCAGATCAGATAATTTTCATAGCTATGTCTAGAATAATAATCATTAACCAAACATGGGACAAGAAGTGATCACAATGTTGCATGAGATTAAAAAGCTTTAGCGTAAGCAAAATCAGTAAAACAAGGATAAGAAGAGAAACTGTCCATTGGGAAGAGAGAGAGTAGGTGGGGAAATGAAGGGATGGGATCTTTGCATCAAGTATCCCTGAATGGATATATGGTTAAAAGATTTGAACAAATAGTTCCCAGAAGAATTACAAATCATTGAAATTATGTATTCCAAATCAGTAATAATGAGAACTACAAATCAAAACAACTCTGACGTTCTGACATTTTTATAGCCAGCAAATTGGCAAAGATGATATTAAATGGACAGAGTCAAGGTTGGAGGGGCTGTGGAAATACAGGCACCTTAGTACACTGTTGGTAGAATTGTAAATTGGAGCAACCATTCTTGGAATTATACTAAGAAAGTTTCCAAAATGTCTATATACTTTGACCCAGATATATCAACATGAGATATGTATCCCAAGTAATTCAAAATATTTATAGTAGGACTGTGGTAGAAGAAACTGAGAATGAGGGGATGATTAAATAAATGTTGGCACATAAATGAGTAGGAGAGATAGGAGAGAATATGTCTTGAGATGAAAATAGTATTAAAACAGAATTTACCAATTCAAACTTAAAATAATTAATACTTATTGCTCACTTTACAATCCATGAAATACCTTTTTTTAAAATTACATAACTGTGTTATAGGAAGGTACTACTCGGTAATTCTCATTTTACAGATGAGGAAAGTGAGGCTTGAGGCTAAGAAGTCACTGATCTGGAAGACTCCAATTCAGGTCTTTTGATTTTCTAGGTTTTTTCCCTTTTCATACATCACATTGTATCCTAAATCTTTTTCTCATAATCTATCTGTAAAGAACTAAAAACTAGAGAAAGAAGGTGGTTGAGGAGGAAAGAAAAGGTTTAAGAGAAGATGTACTTGGAAGGGCAAAAGAGTCTACCACCAAACTGATTCCTTTTCCAAACTTGGTTTCTTGTTGGGACCTGTCAGGAGAGCAGATCTGGGTGGAAAGTCCTGACTTGCTCCCTTGCTACCCATCCTGCTGCTTGGACTAGGGGAGGGGGCTGGGCTAGGCTGAGCTGTTCTCTTCCTCACATTTTTCATGGGGACCTTTTGGGCCTTGCTCAGGCATGTTGTCCCCAAGTTGTTTCTGGCACATATTTTGCTGTCAAATCTTGCCCTTTCTCACTACCCTGGGAGTTCAGAGCCAGAGTGAGCACTAAGAGGCAAGGAGAACACAGATGCAAATATCTGATCCTTTCCTTGTTTCCCTAGAAGCAAGACAGAGGCAGTGAAAGGTTTCTATCCTCATTGAAAGGCTGAGGTTGAAGAAAAGTCTTGACTATGACTTTATAAGAGAAAAAAATGAATGAGAATGAATATACAAAAAATTCTGATGGAAACTTTAGGGAGTGAATGATAAGTTGTTTTTACATATATGGGTATTTTATAAAAGTAAATTTATCCAATAATAAAAAGGCACAAATTAAGTTTAATTAGTTATTGAAATTTAGTATTATTTATACTGTCATTTAAATAATAATAATAATCACATAAAAGTGAGGGATGCAATGAAAGAATATTAGAGATATGTCTCTTCATTCCTTCATCTTTTCTACCTTTTCCTTATTCTTATCTTGTGCTCAATAGTCCCAAGATCCCCATCTAGCAAGATATTATTTCATGAATTCACTCAGTTGCTGGTCAGCTAATGGAAAAACATTTATTAAGTGCCTATGGTATATAAAGCATTACCATAATATGGAATCATAGACTACCAAAGGTTATCTTGTTTAAGTCCCACATTTTCTGAGTGGGAAAGTTCAGCAAGGCTAAACGGCTTCTTAGTGGCATGATCAGGACCAGAAGCTGGGTCTCCAGATCCTCAGTTCCATTTCTCCCATGCTGTACTGCCTCTCCCCTTGTTCCCCCTTTCCTCACATCCTTCCCTTTTGCTGTAACTCTGGAGAACAGGCACAAACGAACTAGCCCCGATGGACATGGGGAGGACATGAATTTGCTCACAATGGTCATATGACCAAAGAGGGTCTAAAACCCAGATGTGCTTAGAACAATCAGCCACACAAAGTTATTTCCTTTGCTCAATAATGTGCTTTGGGGAATCTCCTGTGGCTGAATCTTGCAGTTTTCCTTTAGCCTCAAGATGTTTCCCTACAGATTCTTGGCCAATTGGAGGATGATGTTCAAGAATGAGAAAAAACAAAACAAAATACTGCAATGTTGTTCTATGTCTGAATGTTTCTTTGGGTTCATTGAGTTCCCATGGATTCAGTGATCCAGGGAATAGGATAACCTAGATTAGAAACTCAATTATCAACCCCTCTTTTCCCTCCTTGCTCCATGAATTTGGATTTAAATGAGGACTTAAGCATTATAGGAGAGGGCAATGGATGTGCATAAAGATTGAGATGTAGGCTAACTATAAGAGGGGAAAAGAAAAAAAAAACCTCAGTCCCCAATTTTTTGGGGGAGAAAGGGAGTCTACACTTGTGATATCATCAATGTGGTTAACTCCCAGTATGGAAACATCTTCCATGGAAGAAGCAAACTTTCTATGATTTCAATTATTAGAAGGTGGCCTTGGATACTGAGAAATTAAATGATTTGTTCAGGGTAATTTACATAGTCTGTTTCAGGAGCAGCTCTTGAACCCCGATATTCTTTAGGTACTTCTCTATCCACTATACCAAAGGTATCAAAAACAGGATGTATGGCATTTATCAACATTCCCAAAGTTTTGCCTGAATCAGATGAAAATGCATTTGGGAAAAATTTAACAAAATAAATGAAAATATAATAGAATATAGATAATGTTCATGTGTGGTTTTCTAAGTCAATCCTTGAAGAGCCTTCAAGGATTCCTCTGTAAGATTTAGTGTCTTCCCATTAGGCTTGACATATATACCATGCTGCCCTTTGAGATTTTTTAGACTGGAGAAAAAGTGATGGGAGAGTTTTTAAAATTCAAGGTGTTGAGTGGCTGCTCCATCAAAGATTGATCTATAATTTATTTTACTCTGAAAAAAGAGGCAATGTAATCTAGTGGTTGGAGAATTAGATTTAGGTAGTCCTAGCTTGAAGTTTAATTTTCAGTACATTTTAGATCACTAAAATGACTTTTTTAAGCCTCTGTTTGATCATCCCTGAAACTGAGGTATAGAATCATTGTGGTACCCTCCTGAAAGGATTGTTAGAAAATTGAGATAATATATTTAAAGTAAATGCTGCAAGAGGAAATTGCTTTATGTTGTCACTTCCTTTGCCATAAAAACTTTAATTCCCTTTGGATTAATCAGTGGCACCTTGTAGAGTATGGAGGGCACTTCATCCATGTCATTTACTGATTGAATTGGAATAGGATGTGTTTCAATTAGACATAAAATGTAAGCTTGACAAAGGGTTAAGAGATACCAGATCCAGGCAAGGAGTTAGAAAAATTGTATAGTAAGGTAGTTCTTTAAGAAGAGAACAAAACACAAAAACATCTCAAGGGGCTTACGGTAGGGTCTTCCTTCCCTCAGGGTGGTGGAGGAAAGGAAATCCTTACCAATTCTCATTTTCTTTTGAATTTCCTTCTCCCTCTGCTTCCCTCAAACCCTCAGAGGACTTCTACCAGTGAGAACAAATAATTCTGGTCCTTAATTATCTCCCCCTTAGAAATCTTTCATTCTTGAGTACCTGTCCTGTTCATTACCAATATTTGTTTTCAAAATAATTGTGTTCTGAAATTCAGAAAAGACCACTCGGGCTGCTGGTGAGACAGTGAGCTCTACCTGTTCCCACATCTTCCACTTAATATCTTGCACACTCTATAACTAGGAGAATCACTATGACTCTATTGTTTGGCTCTCCATTGAGGGCTTTGAACAAGGGAACCTAGAAAGAGATCATCTTTAATTTTTAGGACATATATTGATGGGTTTATAGGTTTTAGGAAGAACAATATCCCTAAGTGAGACATGAGGCAGAACTTTCTGATTTTGACATTTGAAAAACCCTGGAATGGCTTAATCCAGAAATCTTTAAGAATAGGATACCAGCTCTTTCCCTTTTCCCCTAATCTGTCTAAACCCATGTTCTTAACTTTTTTTTTTTTTTTTTTTTTTTTAAGTAACATGGACCTTTTTTGGCTAATTGGAGAAGCTTATGTACTCTTTTGCGGGATGTTTTTAAATTCATAAAACCAAGCCTATAGAATTGCAAAGAAAACCAATTATATTGAAATAGTTGTTCAAATAAGAAATGAAAATAACTTTACAGATGGGAAGGTAAAGGTCTAGACAGAATGCCAGAAGTTGGAGAGGATGATGCCCTGAACAACTTTTAAAGCTACCTACATATACAAAGTAACAAACAAAATAACATACTTATTATAAATCTTGTTTGGAAAAATAGGAGTCACATTTTTCCTTTCTCTTTCCTCTAGATACCATTGATGACTCGGATGGCGGACTGGCAGAGAACCACGTGGATGGGACCGTGAGCGTGCTTGGGGGTGGCGGTCGCAAGCCCCACAAGTCGGGCATGAAGGAGTTGGCAGTGATCCGGGAGAAGGTCATAGGACAACACCGCCAGCTGGGCAAAGTTAACATGCATCATCATATCCATGAAGACACCAAGAAGCTGCGCCCTCCTCCTGCTAGGGTCAGAGGAGAGGGGAGAGCAGGGTGGATGGGAGAGGGGAATCGCATATTGTTAAGAATCTCCACACATAGACAAACTAAATTTCTCTGCATTAAATGTCATATGGATGGTGTACCTGATAAGAGAATTGTGGCAATAATGTACTAGGAAGACTAAGATTCTAACTCCTCTCTTGGTCATTTAGTGGAAGTGTGACTTTGGGCAAATTACTCTGAGCCTCAATTATCTTTTCTGCACAGCTGGGACAATGATAGATCCCGCTGCTGGATCAGCTACTTTGCTACTTGTGTGATCTTGGATCCCAGCCTCTCTGGGATCCATGTGTAAAGTGACAGAGCTTTACATTTGTTATCTCATTTGATTCCCGTCACATTCTTGTGTGGGTGCTGTTGTGGACAACGCCAGATGTGGAACTTGAGCCTTAGAATAGTGATTTGTCCAGGGTCACATGAACGAGCACATGCCCAGGGTAGGAGTCCAAGAACTTTGTTCTGACTCTACATCTCGTGCAATATGCCATATGACAGATGAAGACACGCTAGTTAGCCATTCAAACTCTTCAGTTATCATTTCTTCCTGTAAATGGTTTTTCCAAGCTTCTGTAGCCTCCCAAGCCCAGTCCTTTTTTAGTCCACCAGAGCCTTTCCCCAGAGCTGTGGCAATGCCAGGGAGGGGAGAGAGAACTCAAGCTTGTCCCCTTGTCTGCTGTGTGGGAGTTGGCTCCCCTCCTTGTCGGTCAGCAGACAACTTCTCCACCCCCAGCCTTCTTTTTCTCTGTCCCTTCTCTGAACTTCCTCTCTTTCCTTCTTGGCTCTACATAGACCCCCTGCCAGCAGGAGCTGGACCAGGTCCTGGAGCGGATTTCTACCATGCGCCTCCCAGATGAGCGGGGACCCTTGGAGCATCTCTACTCCTTGCACATCCCTAACTGCGATAAGCAAGGGCTCTACAATCTCAAACAGGCAAGTGGGCACCTAGAAAGTAAGGATGGATTTGGGGGTACCATGCTTAGCCCTCAGGGTGGCCATTTTCTATCCAGCTGGACACTTTAGAGGCCAAGAAGTTAGATGGGAAGATAAAGATCTATAAATAAAGTAATCCTGATTCATCCCAGCCCACCTTCCTCCTCTCTCCCAACTTCACTCCAATGTTATGTTCGCTCAAGTTGTTCCTCGTTAATAGAATTCAGGTGAAAACACTTGGTGCATCTGAGGAGGAGGTTTAACTTACTGACCACTGGACGGAGTTTCAGAGAGCTAGTCTTCTAAGAGTTGTTTGAAATCTTAATGGATGATGCTGAAGGTGATGATTAACTCTCTTTCCCATCCTTCCTCCTTTTCTTTCCTCAGTGCAAGATGTCTCTGAATGGTCAGCGTGGGGAGTGCTGGTGTGTGAATCCTCACACTGGCAAGCTGATCCAGGGGGCTCCCACTATCCGAGGAGATCCTGAGTGTCATCTGTTCTACACCGAACAGGAGGCTCGAGGGGCACATGCTCAACGAATGCAGTAGTTGGGAGCCCACTTGTGCCCTGATGCCATCTCCTCTCAATCTTCCTCCCCAAAAATCAGCAGAGAGAGGAGAGTGGCTGGGAGGGTGGGAATACTGGTGGTGGTTGGTGATGGTGATTCTTCCACAAGTTTTGACATGTGTATTTATATTTGGAGAGAGACCAGCACCTTGCTTGGCATATACCCTAATTTCCCCCTTTCCTGCATGAAATGCCTGCTCCCTGTCCCCTTCTCTTTTCCCTCGTTGGGGAGGGAAGGAGGTGGCTGGGGGTGTGGAAGCCAGTGAAGGTCTGGGGAGGGGAGGAAGTTTTTATTTTTGAATCCCTGTGTCTCTTCCACTTAAGATTAAAGAAAGGAATAAAAAAATAAAAAAAAAATTGTGTCTTGAACATTTCTGGGACTGGGAGAAGAGGCTATCTCTAGACATGGCAAAGTGGGACCAATCTGGGAGAAGGAGGATTGGGATGGGGTCTTCTCTGAAGTTGTACAACTTCTCCAGTAGGCCCCAGCATATCCAAATTTGAGATCAAACCATACCTAGTCAAGAAACTTATCTCCTTCCCTCTTTTTTGGACTATGGGATTGTGACCTCTAGCCCTATTTTGCCCTATTTGTCCTACAGGAAGATAGATAGCTTTATTTATGGTAAATAATCATTCTCACTTTCTTTTTGCTCTACCAAAAAAGAGAAGGGAGAATTTGAGGACCCAAATTACAAGAACTTGTTTGTGAAAGGAAAATGGGGAATTTGGAGGTAGTTGAGGAACATGAAAAATAAGAATCCTCAAACACTAAAATTAAAGTTATACTCTTGTTTTATTACTTTAAGAGCCTGAGAACCAATCAACAAACAAATAAACAAAACTATTTCCCTATCATCAAAATGCAGGGTTTGGGGTTCTGGGGCACGTCAGTGATGTAGAGGCAATCTATCCAAGGGGGCCTGGATGGTAGGAATGAATGAGCTGATTTCCAGTAAGAGAGGGAATGATACCCATTCAGGCTACCAAGTGTGCCCTCTTCATTGCCAGCAGGAAGTAGCATTGCCATTAGGTGGCATTATTAATTCTACTGCCAAAGACAAATCAGCCAGGATGCCCTAGGATAAGAGGAGTGATGGAATGGATTCTCTAATGGAATCATTTTACATAGGAGGAAACGGGTTTAAAAAGAGGAAGGAACGGGCTCAGAATTGTACAGGTAGTAGGTAGCAGGACTGGATTTGAACCCTGAATGCCCCTTGACAATAAATCCAAGACTGCTCTAGACTAACCAGGTCTTCATTCTTTCAAGCCATATTTGGGGGGAGGTTTACTAGCCTTCTTCTTTCTTCCTCCCTCATCAAATCCGATATCTTCTCAAATCATAAAAAGCTGGAAGGAACTTAGAGCTCATCCCACTCATTTTACAGATGAGAAAACTGAGGCTCAAAAAGGAAATTGATATATCTACAGAATAACAGCAATAACAACCAGTGTTTATTTTGTTAATAAGTTTAAAACTGCATCAATAATTTTGAGGCACCCTATATAATGCTTTAAGATTTGTAAAGCACCAGCCCTGAAGTCAGGAACCCCCGGGTTCAAATCTGGTCTCAGACACCTAACACTTCCTAGCTGTGTGACCCTGAGCAAGTCACTTAACCCCAATTGCCTCAGCAAAAAAAAAAAAAAAAAAAAAAAAAAAAGAAAAGAAAAGAAAAAAAAAAGATTTGTAAAGCACTTTATAAATGCTCTTTTGTGTAGGTGCTTTTATTATCCCCACTTATAAATGCTCTTTCAAATTGTCCTCATAACAACTCTGAAAAGTAAGTGTTGTTAATGAAATGACTTGACCAGAGTCATACAGCTAAGTGTTTGAGACTGGATTGGAAATCAACTTCTCGATTCATTTTGTCACCTATCTGCCTGCCTTCTAGTGGCCATGGAGAGAGGACATTGTTAAGGACATGTTTTGGGTACCATTTTTTTTTTTAAATTAGTTCACCTAAGCCCATCTTATCACCTCAAGGGTCAAACTATTTAGCAAAAAAAAAAAAAAAAAGCTATATCTTCCCAATTTCATCAGTCCCCTTTGGAGGGGGTCTCCAATGAGTTGAAGGGTGGGAAACTGAGTATACTCTGGTACTTGTAAGTGTATGTAGATAGTTTAAAGGGATAAGTGTACATCAGTGGTAGATTTTGAAATTGGAGAAGCTTCAGCTAGTGAGACGACTGAGCCAGAACACAAAGTCCATGAGGGAAAATGCTTGAAAATCATTTATACAAAACTAAATCTAGACCTTCTGAATACTCAAAGTGGGACTGTGCTGCCATCTTGTGCCAGGATCAGAAACTCCAACTGCAGTTGTCCAGAATTCAGGACTATTTGCCTTTATTGGGGGAAATGGTGTGGGGTGGAAAGATTGACAATCTAAAATTTTTTGGTTTCCATTTTTGATCTATTTCTTTAATCCTCTTCTTAGAAAAAAGACTGGGCAAAAAAGAGAAGGGGATATTCAGATTTATTTGTATTGGTCTGTAGAGGTTTTTAGAGTCCCCCCCCCAAGCTTACCTTGGGTTAGAACCTGAAATATAATGGAGAATCATTTAAGCCAATGGTTCCCAACCTATGCTATTGTAAGAGGTCAAGATTTTGATAAGGTTAAAAGTGTTCCTCACCCCAAAAAGTGATTAAAAAAACCATTCCAAACCTAAAAAGTTATGGGGCAGTATAGCACAATGAGATGTGCATAGAATTTGAATGAGAAGACCAGGATTTCATTTTTCCCTCTGCCATCTACTTTCTATGTATTTTTGAGCAACATAAATTTCTTGCATTTCTTTTTCCTCAACTCCATAAGGCATCAATTGTACTAGATGAGCTTTATAATCCTTTCCAGGTCTAAATTCTTTATTTTATGATGATTAAATGGAACAATTGACTCTCCCTACTGGAAGAATCAAAAGTTGAATTTCAGAGCTGGAATGAATCTCAGCAACCATCTGGTTGTTTGTCCTTCATTTTTCAAAGAGGACCAATGACAGTACTGAGGGATGTCTTGATGGAAACATGATTTTGAGTTAAGTGAGTCAGTTGCACAAAGGTGTTAACCTCACTCTCAAATTCAGTGGCAAGACAAAAGTCAAAACGACTGGTGATGGTTGGGAGAGCTCTTGATGTCTTTGATGACTAATGAAGCTCTAAGAGTGCCACGAGACCTATTTTGGCTGCCTTTGTGGCCACTGGAATAAATTGTTCTCATCCACCCATTTTGCCAGGGCAAATCTTCACCTACTTGGGGTAGACACCCCTCTATCACACCAATGGGTTTGTGGTTATCGCCAATCTAGTTTAATCCACCTCCCAAGGCAGTTTACTAGGATTTGGCCATGTGCATGCCATAGCTTCTTGGAGCCAAAGGTGAGAGTTGGGTAACAGATGGACACCAAAAATGGATGAGCAGCCCTAAAAAAGGTTCAACAGTCCTCCCACCAGTAATACTTCCTGAACATCCCATAGATCCTATCAAGTCCAACTTAAAACTCCCAAATAATTTCTTCTATGATATATCCAACAAGTTGTCATGCAACATTTGTTTGAAGATGTCACTGTTGCTATATACTGTTGAGACACATTTCACTTTGGGGCAATCCTAATTAATAGAAACTTTTAAAAAATGAAATCAAATCTAAATTTTTCTCTTTATAACTTTTCCCTTAGTTCTAGTTTCTGGGATCAAATAAGTCTTATCCTTTTCCCTGATGCCATGAAGATTGATAAAACAAAATAACAAAAGCAAAAACCTATCAATCATCTTTCTCCTGAGTCTTCCCAAGTTCCTTCAACCAATCCTTGTTGGATAACAGCAACTGGAGCTTCTTCATATATTAATTACCCTCCCTCTAGCTTGTGATTTCCTTCATGTAACCTCTCAAATTAATAAACATATTTAGATGTGTTTTGGTTAGGGTAGAGTATATTTTCTAGGAAGTTATGCCTCAATTAAAATTGTATTTGTTTAGCGTTTTTTTTCCTACAGTCAAATCATATTATTAATTCATATTGAGCTTACAGTATACCAAAACCCTCAGTTTTTTTTACAGATTGTTGTCCAACCATACCTCCACCATCTTATATTTGTGAAGTCAGTGTTTTGAATAGAAACCTAACACTTTGCATTTTGCCCAGTTTCATCATATTAGATTCAGCCCAATGTCCAAGCTCGTTAAAACTGTTTTGGATCTTGACTTTGTCACTCAGTGTGTTAGCTCTCCCTCCCAATTTGTGTCACCTGCAATTTGATGACTGTACCATCTATGCCTTTATCTAAGATATTGATAAAAATGTGAAACAGTATAGGCTAGGCTCAGATCCCTGAGATACTCTTCTTCATTCTAATGGACACTTCCTAAGTTGATCTTGATCTCTTTTCTCCAACTTCTTCATGGTAATTTCCTGGTGGCTTCGAGCCCTCCTTCAGTAGAGGGATAGAGTTTGAGAGATTATATGGTGCTAGTATAGCTGAAACTACTTTATGGAAACAATGTTGTTCTGAATCATGTGAATAGGGGTTCAATGAGAAACTTTAGTTTCTTGGCTCCATTTCCCCCATGAAATATGTGATAATTCATATAATGGATAATAAATATATAATTGTCAAAATTCTTCTTATGTGCTGTAAGAGAAGACTGTTTCCAGTGCAATGGATAGAGTGCTCAGGAGGACCTTAGTCCAAATCCAGCCTCAGATACTTAACTGGCTTTGTGACCCGGGACAAGTCACTTAACCCCTATTGATTGCCTCCTCCCCATAAAAAAGATAAGAATCTTAATGTTTCAAGTTAAGCTTGAAAATAAGTTTCTTCTCCATGATATTCCACCAAAATTTTCATAATTTTCCTTTCTCCCCCTTGTTCCAAATGGCATATCCTTACCTCCATACATCTTGGATCAGCATAAATGTGTTACAGCAATAGAATTTGAATCCCCCAGTGCCTTGTGGTCAGCCAGGGAAAACTAGGAAGAGTGAAAGCACTAGACTTGAATTAAACTTGGGTTCAATTCCTGGCTCTTACTAAATATCTCTCTGTGTGAATAAATCACATGCCCAAGGTGACTTGGGATTACTTGAGTATTAGTCAGGAGACCTGGCTTCAATCCTGCCTCTGCCATTTGCTATTTAGGGCACCTTGGGCAAATAATTTTCTGGACTTAAGTTTCTTTATTTGTAAAGTTAAGATGATAGGATCTTTTAGGACTCTTGCAACTCTAAATCTATTTAGATTCTGTAATTCTTTCAGCTTTTTCATCTATAGAATAAGGGGATTTGATTAGACTCTTGGGATCCTCATACTGCTAAATTTATGGCCTTTCAAAGCTGTGATAGCGATTTGTTGAATGTGTTGTGGTGAGCACTCTTTTTGTGTATATACTAGATTAATGCCAAATTAAATTTCATGATTCTGATTACTTCGGCAGGCCTTGATTTCTTCATGTTTAAAATAAGACTAGATACGTACTTAAGATGCTTGTATCTCTAAATGTAGGACCCTGTGATTTTTCTCTGTCTCAGTTTCATCATCTAAAAAAATAAAGAGATAACAAGTTGTCTTCTGTAGTACTTTCCTTGTTACTCTGAAAGATTTAAGCAATCTCAAGAATGGTATAAAAAGGGATTTAGAAACCTGAATGGAGATGGAACTAGTTGAGCTCTTTCATTTCTGACAATTGGGGTGATCTCCATGCCCCATTCACTAGGCAATTTCATTAAGCAAGAATTCTCCTACAGTCATTGTCCCATCTGCTTCAGCATCCTGAAGACAGGAACCTTGTGATGGGATTAAGAATTCATAGTTTGGAGCAGTATATTCTCTGCAGTCTTCCACAGAAATGGATGGATAAATGCTTCCCATTTCTGGGCTTTGCTTTCCTCAAGGGTTTGGGAAATTCTTGAGGGGACTAATGATAGTACACATAGGGAGAGATAGAGGAAGTCATCAAACTGAATGTGTCAGATTTTAGGGTCCATAAAAGGAAGTAACTGGGGAGGGGCAAGGAGATATGGCGAGCCTCTGAAGAAAAAAACTTGGGTGATTCAGTGTAAAAGAGAGTAGTTTAGAGGATTCAGAGAATGCACAAATTTATTGTCCAGTTATTTCCAAGACTTTTTGACCCATTTGGGGTTTTCTTTGCAGGGATATTAGAATAGTTTTCTATTTCCTTCTCCAGCTCATTTTAGAGAAGAGGAAACTGAGGTAAACAGGGTTAAATGTCTTGCAAGGGTTACATTTTAACCACTGTGTAACCATTTTTACGAATGAGTGGATGTTTGCTAAACCTGTGTAAGATAACTATGCAAAGGGTAAAATAGTATCCTTCCAAGTGAACAGGAATTTAGAATGGATAGAATTTCCCAGTTAAGCAATAGAGTCTGTGAAATGACTTAGTTTCATTTAGAAACACTGGGTTGAAATTGGTTAAAGTTAAACCAATCACTTAACTACTCTAGGTTTCATTTTCTTTAGAAATAAAATGGTAAAAGGGAGGTTAAGTAACCAAGAAAAAAATCCTGATCTGCCTGCTATTGTTGCCAAGAACACTTTCTCTAAAGAAAAAGCCATGGAGGTCTTCAACCAGCCAAAAATGTTAACTTGACTAAACTGAAAACTTATCTACTTTTTTAGTTAGAGTTAGGTGCAATGAAAGCTTTGCCATTTAGTTATAAACCTTGGGTAAATTTTTGAGTAAATTAGCCTCAATCATCTCTAAGGTCTCTTCTTCCTTCCAAATCAATCAGTCAACAAGCATTTCTTTATTATAGTTTTAACATTGGATGACTAGCCTGCCCATTGAAACCCAATTCAGGAGGAGATAGGGACAAATTACCCACCTCTGCCTCAGACTGAAATGGTTTTTTTGTTGTGAAAAGCAAATTAAGGGCAAATGGTTCAAGTGATAGAAAAAGAGCTTTGAACTCAATGTAAAGCAAATACTTCTTCACTGATATGGCTCCCAAGTATCAGGCAACACTGGATGCCCTCAGGCTGAGGTTGGATTCATGATTTTGCCAGATGTTTTGGGGATTTCGGTACGAGTTGAACCATGTGACTCCCTTTTCCCTGTGAGATTATGTGATGAGATGGCCCCTGGAATCCTTTCTAGTTTGGCCATTCTATGATTCTAAATGTTAGAAATCTGAGGAATTGTGGGATCTCCTTTTGTTCTTTTGAAATGTATAGGACAGATCTACCTAGGGCTGAGGAATTAGATTAAGTCCCACTTGCAATTTTTTGCCTCCTTGGGACACCAGGCATGAGAGTGTCAGCACTTCCCAAATTCAGGGATTCAAGATACATTGGATTGGTCCATTTGAGTGACTTCCTAGGATTCTGAAGATCTTTGAAGGGTCTTCTGAGCTCTATTTTATGATAACTGGATTTAGAGATGGAAAAAATCATGTAGTCTCACCTTCACAGATGAGATAACTGAATCCCATTTGAAGTAGTATACTTTGCCCCCAATTCTTCTACTCATCTGATTTAACATATACTCTTGGCTTGACCCTCAACCTTTTGCCTGTCCTGCTTTTCCTAAGTCTTTGGAGGAAGCTGACGCAGGCTAACTGAATGCATAACTTTATTAAATAAATGCTTTGTCATGACAAAAGACAAAGATCAAAGAGTAACATAAATTATAAGTTGAATAAATAGTATACAGCAATCTTCACTTTTTTAATAAAATGTGAGATCCTTTGTTTTTTATTTTCTTAAGTACAAAATGCTAAAACAGGAGCTAAGCTCTTCCACATTCAGGTTTTTTTGTTTTGTTTTGTTTTGTTTTATTATCCACACATTGAGCTTTTTTTTTTTTTTTTTTTTTTTTTGTTCATTTCACGTTTCCATCCTTTTCACTGGTAAAGATTATGAGTATTTCTTTATTTTAAAAAATTGGAAAAAAAGAAGAGAGAACAGAGCTATGGTACGTATGTAAAAAGCTATCAAGAACTAAAGTAAAATGTGTCGTGGTTATTGCTATCTTAAAAAAAAAAGAACCAGGTTGAAGACTCGGAATCTGAGGGTGTGTTGTCTGATAACTGTACTATCCATATAGATGCCTAGATGGTGGTGCTGGGAGGAGGAGGTGCTAATGATTGGGGGCTAGAAGTGGGCTGGGGAGAGTGAAGGGGGACACACAACTATAGAGAAACCAATTTCTCTTGACATTTCCTCCCTCTATCCCATTACTCTCTCCTCCCCCCTACAATTCCCCTCTGCTTGCCCCCTGCAGGTCTGGAGAGAGAAAAAGAGAAAGAAATTGGAATCTATGAAGAATGATTTAAAGACACACTCTATTAGAAAATCAAGAAAGTTTTTTTTTTAAGAAATAAAAAAATTAATAAGGAAGCAGTGGAGAGATAGTGCAATATAAAGCCTTGCACACTAGTGGTTTTCTTTAAAAACAAACAAACAAACAAGGGCAGTATAAGGCCCAGATTGCTGGTTGGTGGAAATTCTTCTCCCCTTGCCCCATCTCCAACCCTTCCATTTCAAAATTCTCCCTACCCTAATATCATGCCCAGCACACCAAAAATTTGCTTGAGAAACCAGAAGTCTCTCCTATGTGACCAGCTACATTCATGAATTACTAACCTTTGAATTGTATCTTCCCAGGGCTAATGGAGTTGGAGGAGAAGACTCTCCTCCCAATCTCCTCAGGGCTGTGATAACTAGTGGAGGCTGCTTGCTATAACAATTGACCTGCCTGAGACAGGAATGGGTCGTTTCCACACTCCTAATTTTTCCTTCCCTTCCCCTATGAGTCACCATGGAGACGTCATGGGCAGTAATGGTGAAGGAGAATTGGAGTATGGACAGAGGACCTGGTGGGATCTCCCTATACCTCTTCCCCCTTTTAGGGATGAATGTCTCCAGGTTTTGATGTACCTGGCTGTCAGTTTAAGCTGTGCATATGCATCAGGTCTCATTTTTTTCCACACTCCCTCATTGTCTAGGGGATGAGATGGGGAATTGTGGGGGACAAAGACCAGCTCAAGCCAATCCTCCCTTATCAAAGTAGTGGAGGCAGGAAGAGTTCTGTCCTCAATTTTCAAGAAGTAGGAGGTGAATTGGAAACCTGCCTAACTAAGCAAGGTCTATTGGGAGGCTGGCAGTATACCCTGACAGCACAGAGCATAAAGCATCGATGATGAGCAAAAGACTTGGCAAATGGCCAACCTCAAGAATGAGGGTTGAAGACTACATAGGAGCCATTAACTCCCGAGTCATTTCAGACCTGTCTTCCCTAACTACCTTCTCTCAGGGGCATAAGTACAATGGGAAAAGGCAGTGTCCTTTCTGTCTCATCTTTATTATCTCTCAATCTACTTTTACTGGGCTCAGGTCAGGCTACCTGTTTGAGACACTCAGTTCAATTAGTCCCAGAAATTGTGGCCACCTTTTTGGAACTCAACAGTTGCACAGAAACATCCTCATGCAGTCTCTAAGAACTAGGTACCTCAAAAGGATAACAGTAGACTTGGGCTGTGTCACCAAGCTGCTCCACTTCTGCAGATCAATTCCCAAGGTTTTGATGAGTTTTGTTTTTATTTCCCCAAATAACCTACAAAAGTGGACTGAGGAGTTTGGGAAAGATGGAAGAGGAGATCAGGATAGACTCAACTTCTCTTTTGGAGCGAAAGAAGGACCCCCTCTCCCCCACTGAACTAACAGTGCACTGACTTTCCATAGTATCCTCATTTCTTTGTTTCAAAAAATTTTTTTTAGCAACTTACAGTGCTCACTCAAAAGACCTGGATGAGTTTATGTTCAATCTCTAGGGATGGAGCAGAGGATGGCAAGAGTGGGGAAGCATTCCATTCAATGGGGCAAAAATTGGGGATAATGAGGCAGAGAGACAGGAGAAAAAAAGAAAAGAGAATCAAAGACAAAAGAGCAGAGAAGAGAGAAAACTCTTAAAAAACAGGATAGGGGAGTGTGGAAGAAGGTGGAAAAGGAGAGGACAGAAGTAAGATTCCTGGCTCAGTCTTATCTTAGGGGAAATGGCACCCCAGCATCTGCTTAGCAAATCCCAGACCAATGGATTGCTCAAGATCCAGGGAGAAAAAAATAGAGAGAGAAGGTTGAAAACAAAGTGAGAAAAGATTAAGGATACTGGCCTATGTAGACATGGGGAATATCCAGGGCAGGGTGGGGTGGAGTGGGAATAAGGATTGATGCAGAGAGATGGGGGAGTCAGAGAAGGTCCAGGGATGGCCCTACTGCTGCCCTCTCCTTCTGGCTCTTTGTCGCAAGTATAATCATTTCCTTCTCCTCTCCCTTACCAAATGTTTTACTGGGAAGTAGGACCAAAGGCCACTCCATCTAGATTGTTTCCTTTATTCTACAGCTTTGCGTATTTCCTTCACTGGAGCTGTACACCCGTGCTTCTCTGCCATATTCTCTCCAGATTAAGTGGGATGAGTTTGAGGTTGGTCTCCTTGGGATTGTGACACTAGGTAAAAGGTCTGTGTTTTGAAGGGATGTATCCATAAAGGGATGGATTCTCTGCCAGTGTCATGTGTGTTTCCTTGTCTCCCTCTGACCAACATTTAGCTTCAAAGCTATTCTATTAAGGAAAACCAATGTCTTTTCTCATTCCTGTAGCAGAAGAGGAGGGAGAGAAGGTGAACTTGGGTCAGAAGTCTTGTTGTTACCAGCCCAAATGACCCATGTCAGCCAAAATGTCCCTAACATCATCCTGTCCCTCCCTTCTGAGGAAGGAAGAAGTAACCGACCAGAGCAGAATCAGAGACCGAAACTTGCTTCACCATAGTGGAAGAAGGAATTGTTGGAGGCTGAAGGGAGCTCCTCAGCACAGTTTTGTCCCTTTGAACCAAAGCCTCTCAGAAACACTATTCTCCCTCTTCTGATCCTTTAGCTTTTTTTCAGTTTTCTTTAACTTTTGGTACCTATTTAAGCCATAATCTGCTCTTTCTCTCTCCCGGTATCTCCTTCTTGTTCAAAATGTCTGGCTTTGGGATAGCTAGAAGCAAAGGTGTATGTCCTTTTCTCTCCTCTCTTTTTATTTCTGCATCCAGGATGGGGAAGGTATTCTGGGGAGCCTACCTCTTCCTTCCTTGTGTTCTGATGCTACAATGAGATAGGCAAGGAAGTACTCTCTACCCATCTCCAAGGCACTGGGGAAGGTCCTTGTTAATTTTTGCTTTCCCAAGAAGGACAGAATGAACCCCAAATTCTGATCTAGGACCTCTCTACTTTTCTCCTTCTTAGTTGCCTCTCATTTCAACCTCCTTGCCCTCTCCCAAGGTGAAGACTGAAAAAAGGGTTTCAAAATGCAGTCTCTATTCAGCTGAAACCAAAAGGCTGAGAAACCACAAATCTCCATCTCATAACCTGTGGCTTGGGTTATGGTTATGAGCTAACGGGCCCAACTCAGTTCAGTGTAAAAGTCAGAGAGTTATTTCTGGAGGGCTATAAGAAATTTTAAAAAGGGAAGTGTGAGGGAGAGAAAAGCATGTCTGTGTGTACACAGGCACGGAATAGCTTGGGTACATGCCCACCCAGTCACACAGACCAGGAGCCACAGGGTCATGGGAAAGCATTGATGCAAAATGTCGATGGGTCTATCTTACAACTCCACAGGAAGCACACACTTGAGCTTTTTAGGAGAGACCCCCAAAATGGCAGGCAGATGATGCTGGTATTTCGGTTTGTGTTTGGGGAAAAAAATCTGGGCTTTTCTTGGCTTTGCCAGCCTGGGAAGAGTTCCTCATTGCCCATTGAAACTACTTTTGGAAAGTCAATGCAAACCATTTAGAGAGAGAGAGAGAGAAAGACAGAGAGAGAGAAAAAATAAAAGATATAAAAGTATATATCTCTATATGTAGACATACAGCCTTGTGGATAAATACAAGCCCACACAAATGCTTTGCCAGTCCATCCTCCCCTGTGGAGGCTACACTAAGAATTGAAAAATAAAATCCATATCCACACCCTTGGCTTCTTTTAGTCACCTTGGAAGAGAAGGAAATTCCAAGGCTGTGTATGTAGTAATGACTGGGTATGTCTGTATGTAGACTGAAAGATACCCACGGACATACATGCATATAATGTGTCAATATATGTCTGTCCAGAAAATCCTACCAAGCTAGGATCATTCAGAAGTTTGGATTTAAAAAAATAAAACAGGAATGGAATGCATTTTCATTTTTAGACAAACCTTAAAAGAATTAGGGGGTGAGGAGAGAGGAATAAGAGACCTGATGAAGCCTTAAGAGCTGACTGGAGGAGGAGACACAGGAGAGCAAAGCCCTAATTTGCCTTTTCTTCTTCCACTAAAATCTCTTTTCCTCTTTCCACCAAAACAAACTGAAAAGAACCTCAGCAAGCAGTTGGATCCCACCTAATAGCCCAGGCCCTCCCCAGGCAAAACTATTTCCCAGCTGAGGGTCTCTTGGTAGCAGGATGTGGGCCAGTACAGGTTACTAATGTTACTTCTTCTCTTTTCTTTGTTGCTTTTCTTGATTTTATGTGTCCTTCTCAGTGAGTTTCTTCCGTCACATGCTCTCTATCTTCCTCTTCCTCTCTTCCTTTCTCCATTCATTCTCCTTACCACCCCACTCTTCACCCCATCAACCAAAAAAGGGGGTGTCTTCTTGACTTATTCTGTCTCTGTTGTTTTGCTTAAAAACAAAAGCTTGAGAACTTGCTAAAGATTCCGAGGTCCTCAGTTTCTTCAAATATTTTTTTTTCCCTTAAATGAGATGAAATGAGTGGCTTCCTCGGGGTGGAGAGGGGCACTGGCTGGAATTGAGGGGGGAGCTGGGGAAAAGCTGGGGAGTAAGGGGTAGGGTAGAGGAGAAAGAGATGAGGGATGGGAGGGAAGCCTCACTCAACATTGCTGCTGTCAAAACTGTGACACTGGAAATCTCCATCGACATATTCCATCCCGGGCAGCTTCATCCCATATTTATCCACACACCAGCAAATGCCACGTTTGCGGCCCCGAGATGGCTTGCACTAGGGAGAGAGGGTAAAAAAGATACAGGTGGGCTTGGGGTGGGCAAGTGGAGGGAGAGTGGGGGAATGAAAAGAATCCCATCTCTAAATCCTGAATCCTGTTCCTTCTCTTCCACAGCTTGTCATGACCCACTACCACAGGTTAGCATCCTTCTACCTCACCATCAACATTTTCTGGTCTCAGAGGAACACTGTTAACAGACAAGGCTAATTTCTCACAAAATGCTTATCTTGTGTTTCTTCCACTCTCCCTTTCTCTCATTATCTCCCCCTTCAGTGTTCCAACCTGCCTAGAGAGTCAACACTTTACCTAAGTCCTTCAAAAAAGTCGTTGAGAAGAGCTCAATTAAGTTTTACTGCCACTATCTGTTGTGTTTCCATTTTAGGAAACTACAACTTGGGATGGGGGGGGTGTATGTATGTGTGGGTGAGTGAATAACAGTCATTAACCCAAAGGAATGAACATATTCTTTATGATGGTGACATCCCAGACCCCATGTCACTGGGTAGGGGGAGATGGCTGCAGAAGGACAGGTTGAGGGGTTTCTCCAAATCCCATTGTTGACCTTAACTATTCATCAAACTGGTCCTGATAGGTAGCCAGAGTAAGTGAAATTTACTTGTCCACTACTGCCCTACCTTTGACCACAGACTATTTCTGTATGTGGTGTCTGGCATAATTGTGCCTGACAAGGGAGACTTGTAAATTGGCTGAAATCTGCACTCCTTTGACTTTTACCTCCTCACACAACTCCCACTCTTCCCTTTCTTGGATGCTAACTTCCATCCCTTACCCAGCAAAAATTCTGAGCTCCTGTTCTGTGCCTTCCCATCCCAGCATCAAATTGAAAGGGGTTTCTTCCTGTCTTGCTATCTAGTAGAATTTGTTCTCTAGAAATCATATTCCCCCAGCCTTTCCAAACCCATTAGGGTTATAATTCGGACCCTAATTGTCTGACCCATGATCCCATGCAATTTCTATTCCATTAATGGATAGAGAGAGGGACAATGTTTACCTGTTTCCTCTTGTAAAAGCCTTTACGGTCACAATTTGGCAGGTAGACCGTCCGGGGAACCATACGAGGGCTGGTTTTCAACTCTTGCAGGGAAGCTTCCATATGTCTTCGGCAGGGACCCTAGAGGGAGAAGTGATAATTACAGAGGTCAGGGCAATCATTTGGAATTACTAAGGGATAAGGTCTTGGGGTACTTCTGCAAGGGTGCTTAGTCCTAAAGACATAAGGCATTTATAAGATTCGAGTCTTTTGATTTTTTTCCTCACATCAATACCAGATCTTACCATGTGGCGCTATGTTAGATGAGGGTTTTGATAGTGTGTAAAGCCCTTCTTCCTGGCCTTTGTTCCCTTTTCCTCTCTCTACACATATTTCTTCACCTTGTCTGAACTCCCTGTCCAAGCTCTTCAAGCACAGGGTCCCAATGTTGAACTAGGTAGGGGTGCCATTGTAGTGGAAGCCACACAATCCTGTGGACCATGGAGGTAACTCAAGGCTAGTTTTCTCTGGGGTGGGCTGCTAATTCAGTGGGCTGATCCTAACTTCTGAAATTTCTGTCTGGTCCAGACAGAATATAACTCCCCACTTCTGAGTGGGGCTGATGGGATTCTTTCCAAGGTCAATCATGAACTTCCCTCCCCACCCTAGCCCATAACACCTAGTTGGGGAACTTAGCCATCACAAGGAAATGTCAAGAATAAGGCACAGGTGATGGAGTAAACCAGAAGCTATCTTCATAAGGACTCACTTGCTCAGACTCCTGTCTCATTTCAGGGACCGGGATGACCCGGGACTGGGCGGTGTTCTCAGCCCCACCAACAAACTTGGACTGGGTCATCTTCTTTCGGCGATCTTTCTTCAGGGCCTCAGCCTTCATCTCAGACAGGTGAACGTGCTTGGGCCGGAAAACTTTTGGGGAGTAGGTCTCCTCAGCCATTTCTGAAGTGGTTGGTTCCTCATGTTCCCGGGATTCTCTCTCTAGGAGGAGAGGTTAAAAAGAAGGTCAATACCAGGGCCTACAGAGCCCTTTTGGTATTCTAATTCCTATTCTCCAAAGGAAGAAAATGGGGCTCAGAAAAATTAAACAAGTTTCCCATGATTGGAAATGAAGAAGTAGTGAATCTGAAAGCAGGAGATCTGGGTTTGCTTCCAGTTCTTGTATTATTGTATTACACTGTGTTGTATTGTGTTGCAATTGTATCACTTCTCTTTCTAAGTCTGTTTCTTTTTTTTTTTAATATACTAACAGCTTTTTATTTTTCAAAATACAAAGATAGTTTTTAATATTCATCCCTGAAAAACATTGTGCTCCAAATTTTTCTCCCTCCTTTCCTCCCTTAGACAACAAGTAATCCAATGTAGTTAAATGTGTAATTTTTAAAAATATATTTTCACATTTATTACGCTACACAAGAAAAATCATATCAAAAGAGGAAAAAAATGAGAAAAAATAAATAAGCAAGCAAAACCCCCTCAACAACAAAAAAGGTGAAAATACTATGATTCACATTCAGTCCCTATAGTCCTCTCTCTGGATGCAGGTAGCTCTCCTCATCACAAGTCTATTGGAATTAGACTGAATCACATCTCAACCTCAATTTCTTGACCCACAAAATGGGAATAAAAATACTTGTCCTGCTTATCATCTTATGTGGCTGCTTTAAGGATAAACCTTAGAAGTCTCCAAAATGTGATGTTCTTTGCTACTTGCTTTATGTGTATTAGGGAGGAATATAAAAAAGAGAGAAGATAACCTTGAGAACTTAAGAGTCTGATGAAGAAGATAGAGTGGGTACATCAAAGAGAGAGACTGGAAGACGAAGGAATATTGAACTTGAGGCAGGAGTCTAGAGGCTTGCATTTCAGTTTCAGAGGGCTCTAGTCACTGGAGGCTGATGCAGTTGGGTCAAGGAGGTTTCATGAGAGAGATGTGTTGGGATCCAAGAAATCTGGCAGAAATGAGGGCAGAACATTCTGAATGCAGACAGGGTGAGGGAAAGGGGCAGGGAGGATGATGACAGGATATAGCAGGCTCAGGCAGAGGCAAGAACAGGCCCTTTGGTACAAAGTGTGACAGGTTTTGTTTGACTAAGGTGGGGAGTCTGGAGAAAGGGGCAGTTACAATTTGGTTAGCAATGGAGAAGTCAAAAAAAAAAAAGGAATGTATCCTTGAAGGTCATGCTGAGGAGTCTGGGACAGTCTAAGGAGACTTGGAAGTCATAAGATTTGGATTTAAATTTCAACTGATATTGATGATTATGATGATTATGATGTGAAATCATGGGAAACTTGCCCCAGTTTCTCCCTTTGGGAAATAGGAATAAGAATACCTATGACATCTAATTCACTATTAAACTTGCAGTGGAATGCAAGCTGAAACTAGAGTCAAGAAGCCTCTGAGTGTAAATCCAGCTTCAGAAACTTCCTCGATTTTTGATGCTGGAAAATAATTTAATTTTTGTCTGCCTCAGTTTCCTCATCTGTAAAAATTGGGAGAATAATCTCATCTGCCTCCTAGGGTCTATCAATTAGCATTTAAAAATGATTTATTCTTTATTCTTTATTGATTTTCAACTAGCATTTATTAAACTCCAACTATGTGCCAAGCACTGTGCTAAGGCACTGAGAATATAAAGAAAGGAGAAAAGAAAAAAAAAAAACAAATAAGCAAAACCAACCCAGTCTTTACTCTGGAGAATAAAATGAGACAATATTTCTAAAGCCTTTTGCAAATCTTAAATCACCATATAAATGCAAGCTCTTGTTTTCATTCGTGAGTGAAGTGCTATTTTAATGTCAACAATGTCTGATGGCTAGAGATATGGAAAGTAGGTTAGTTAGTCCTCTCTTTGGCTGGGAGAGAAACTTATTTGAGCACGGGGAGTAGGTGATTGGGGGATATAAGGGGCAGAGAAGGGTTGAAAAAAATACCAAAGAATGCATCAGAAAGAGGGATAGGGGAGGAGCCCAGGACTCCAGACATAGGAGTTAACCGGAGAGAGGAACAGGGAATGAAAGTCTAGGCTTCTTTCTTTTGCCCTTGCCCCAGTCCTCATGTCCCAACCTGGCGCTATGATCTTTGTTCCAACCAAGCTAGAGTGTTACTTAGGGATCCTGGTAGGCCGACAAAGACTGACAGCTGAACCGTGGCTAAAGCAGTTATATATAGGAGAGGGCTGATGAGAATCTATACTTAGCTGACTTATGACCTTTAATTAAACTGGACTTTCTATTTCTTTTATTCTCTCTGTCTCTGTCTCTGTCTCTGTCTGTCTGTCTCTCCTTCCTTTCCTCTCTCTTATTGCTATTTTCCAGATGAGGTTGTCAGATTAAGTTCATCTTCCCAAACACATTATTTATCACCTTCTTTGTGTTACATTTACATATCATTCTAAGTTTACAAAATACTTTTATATTCATGATTGCATTTTGATTCTTATGACCTGTGAAATAGGCAAGGCTGGCATTATTTACCACCCCCCCCATTTTAGAGGTAAAAACAACTAAGGAACAAAGAGATTAAGTGATTTATCCAATGCTACCCAACCAATAAGGGGCAGAGCTCTCCACATTTTTAACTTCAAGTTCAATGGGTGTTTCATGATACCACATTGACTCAACCTGCTATGCCACTCTGAACCTCTTATTCCCTTCAGCTGAGGTTAATTCAAGTTGTGGGAAGCTAAAGGTTCTGCCTGAGATCACTGAAACCCTTTGTGAATGGAAAATGACTAGCTTCGGTGATAAGAACAGGAAATGAGAATGATAATAGGATCCACTTTGGATTAGAACTAATCATTAAAACGTTTTTCCTTAGATGGAGTCCAAACCTGTCTCTATCCATGAAATCCACTGCTCCCTTTATGGGAAGTTAAATGGTTCAGTGGATTGAGTACGGGGCTTAAAATTGGGAGGACTTCTCTTCCTGAGTTAAAATTAGTCCTTAGACACAAGCTATGTGATCTTGGGCAAGTCACTTAACTCTGCTTGCCTGTAAAATAAGCTGGAGAAGGAGGTGACAAGTCAGCCCAGGATCCTTGCCAATAAAACTCCAAATAGGGTCATGAAGAGTCAGCATTGAAAATAATCAAGCAGTAACTAGCCCCCTATATGAACATTTAGGTCCCTCCCTTCTTTTCACAGTCAGTCTTTTCTCATCTCTAAAATCAGGGAGGAAAAAAAATCACATTCTTGGGGGAGTTTCTAAAGGTTCAGTAGGAGGTGAAGGCCAACAATCCCATCTTCAATCGTCTCTGTAATCCCAAACCCCTACAATGCATTGGTTCCTAGTCAGCATTGCAGTTTAGCTTGGACACCACGAGGTGGCCCTTAGCCACATTCTCTAGCAGTGGTTCTCAAAGTATGGTCTAGAGAATCCTGGGGATCTCTGAAACCCTTTTAGAGGGTCTAAAAATTCAAAAATGGTTTTTATTTCCAATATGGTAAATGCCTATAAATATAATCCAGATAAACAAAAACACTTTAGAGAGATCCTCAATAATTTTTAATAGGATAAAGATGCTGAAAACAAAAAGTTTGAGAACAGACTATTCTAGACAACAACTAGGAGTTGGAAAGATTTGGTAGAGTAGGAGGTAGACAAGAAGCCCAGCCAGAACAACGCTGGAGGAAGCACTATTGGAGGGAAATTTCTGGATAGGTTGACAATAGCCCCAAATATATCTGTTCCTTTAGTCTATGTAGCTCAGATGCTGAGCCGAAGAGCACGGGGCTTCTCCAGAATGGAATCCCGAGCTGAAAGGGCCAGGAGTGCTCACCTATAACCAGATCTCTAACCGAAGGAACGGAACCTTTCATTGCTCCTGTCTCCAGGAGACAAGATCCCTGAGCAGACTGGGATGATGGTTCTGCTTGGTTCTGGTTGGGCCACTTAATAAAGGGGAGACATGTGCTTTCACATGAAAACCAGAAGGTGGCAGCATGGACCTATAGTATATTACACTCAATCTCTTCAATCTCTATTCTGTCCCTGAGTTTGAAGCTGATTGGAGGGAATGAGGTGAAAAGACTGGTGAGCAATGTTAATTTCTACACAATTAATTTTTTTCTCCCCCCCTTTTTTTAACCTTTCCAACATTCAATACCTTCTCTTTCATTAGTTCTAAATTTTATTGCTTTTGTCACCACACATTCACATATAATTATTTTTAAAATAGCTTTTTGTTTTTCAAAATATGTGCAAAGATAGTTTTTAATAGTCACCCTTACAATCCCTTTTGTTCCAAATTTTTCTCCCTCCCATTTTTCGCTCCTCCATCCCCTGGATAGCAAGTAATCCAATGTAAATATCTTTTTTTTATAACAATATTGTGTAAACTATTTACAATTTAAATGCCTGACGAGGCTTAAAAATACAGTAGAATGAACATAATTGTGAAATTGTATACTTGATGTCTATTTTCAGATGTGTGAGCTTTTAAAGGAAGTTGGAACTCAGGACCTGGGACTATTTGTAATGTAACTAACTTATCTGTGGAGTGATGGGACTTTCATCTAGATCTAGAATTGAGTTGAAAGTTCCTATAGTCCAACTCATTCTTTTTTTTAAAGAGTTGGAAACTGAGACTAAGGAGGTTAAATGTCCTGCAGAAGTTCATAGGTAGAGGGATGAGACTTGAATCTAGCACTGGAGAAGGTTGTGGCTGAGCAATTGAGGCGATATCAATAGCTAACCATCCATTCTTATTCTTAGAAGGCAGCTGGATAATGATGGAGAGCAACTAGCTCTTCTGAAAGAGTTTAGGAATATTCTGGGAGTCCAGTTATAACGAGTGGGGGAGGTGAATACTCCCAGTCTCCTGCCTAAACCAGTTTGAAACTGGAGTGGGTGAGAAGCAGAAAAGGCTGGGAATATGTGACTGAAAGACAAACAAAAGAATGGCCTGCCTTCCTCTGGGCTTGTGCCAGCACCTGGCCCAGGCAGCTGACAGATTCTCCTTCGCCAGATGCACCTGTTTAGCTGGGAGCTCAAGAATGCTGACCTCTGTAAGAAGAGAGCTCAGGGGTGAGTTTTTTTTCTGCACCACCTCCAGCTGGCAAAGGGTGCTGACTGATTTCAATGCCACAGGCTATCTTCTCTACAAGTCATTTATTCTGTACAGTATACCCAACCTGATGAAGTACCCTCCCTCCTCATCTTACCTGTCCTGAATGTTTTTCTATAAAGGAAAGCCCACAGCATATCTGTCTACCTAAATCGATATCTTTCACCCCTCAACTATGAGGCACATCACCTAACCAGTCCTGCTTCTTTCCTCTTCTTTCTTTTCCGGAGAAGAGCTCACAATTACTCATCAGCCTCCTAAGAGTGAATATCCTTTTTCAGGAATCTGTAAACAATTCATCAGTTCAAGGTAACCCATCCCAAATTTTCTAATTTCCCCATAGGGATCTGCTGAGTGTCTTTTAGTTAAGCTTTTCCTGGGGAAAGAGGGTTTTAAGATTCATTGAATAAGTCCTAAAGCTTATTTTGAACTCCCATCTCTCTCTTTTACGCATCAGGGTTCAAGCAATGATGTGCAATTTGAACATTCCTCCCTCTTCATGTTGTAAAGTCAGTACTTCAAGGATTATTTCATAATTCATCTGTCACCACTTTGGGGACAAGTGAGATTTATGAGTGAAATCCACATGATATAGTGGAGAAAGTACTGGATTTGAAGTTAGTTATTATTACCTGGGGTCCAAAATTATTCCTGATGCTTACTTATTATATGGGTGAACTTGGATGAGTCATTCAACCAACTTCAACTTAAATTCTTCATCTGTAAATTGTAGCTGGTCTCTGAAGTTCCTTTCAGGTCAAGATCTATGAGCCTATGACCCTTCTAAACCTCAGTTTCCTTATCTGTAGAATGAGTCAGAGGAGATGACTTCTAAATTCATGATTTGGCTCTACTTTTTATCTCATGCTTTTTTGTTTTACCTCCTTCTAGATGCACATTCACTGTGGACCTTGACTCCACAAGCCTCAGGCTTTGGAGAATATGAAGATAGAGTAAGGTGGAAATCAATAAAAAATAAAGTGCATTTTATTAAGCTTCGAGCTAACAGAACAACAGATTCTTGGAGATATTCTTGGGATTAAGAGAAAAAGGAAGAAGCAGAGTCATGATTGAAAGTATTGGAATGTAAGAAAAGAAATGATAGAGTAGTTTGAAGAAAAGCCTAAGTGATACTGAAGAATTATAGAGGAACAAGTCCTAGATTTGGGGCAAAAAAACTAGTTCTTTGAATCTGCATTACCCTTTGGAAAATGAAAGCATGTAGACTAAATCTGGAATTCTTAACCTGAAGCTTATGAACTCATTTTTAAATAATATTCTGCTAACTATTTCATGTTGTACTTTTATTTGTCATTGTAGTTATTTGATTTTGTGTATTTAAGCCTTTTTTGCAAAGAGGTCCATTTGTTTCACTGGATTGGTACTAAAAGGGTCTGTGAGAGAGAAAATGTGAAGAATCTCTGGAGTTTCACTCCAGCTCTAAATTCTAGGGTACTAGGACCAAAGCTAGAGGGGGAGTAATTCAGGTGAGGAAAAAGAGCTTTTTAGCCTGTTCTGTTGAACTTTCAAAGGACAATTAGTTAAAGATAGGATAGGGCCTAAGCTTGGTCAGTAGAGGGAGACAGAGATACATGGCAGGGAAAACTAGAACCAGCCCACAGCCTTCTGTATGGGGTCAGAGCTGAATTATAAATTATTATGAATATAAACAACTTCTTCAACCTGGAATTTGTGGGCCTGCCATGCTCACACCATCCAAATTTTCTCCTGCTAGCTGTGGTTCTCTCCAGTAATTAAAGGATCATGGAGATATGTGAGCATTGGAAAGGGTTGTTTAAAAGGGGTTGAGGGGGGGGCAATGATAGAAATTTGGGAACAGAAGAATGGGACAAACAAGAGAGCTGTGCAATGCATTTGTGCAACCTTGTGGCTATTTCTGATCACCTGGAACAGAAATTGTCTTGGAGAAGGGAAAAAGTACACACATGCCCAGAACTCTCTTCCCCCTGTCTAAATTCTTTGGCAAGGTGGGTGGGGGGAGGAGGGAGAGGGTGCGTGCAGAATGCTTACTATTCCATCCTTGGAAACCCCAGATCAGTCTGACAGACTTAATGGGCCCCCATGGTCTTATCCTTTTGAGGGCTGGATTTTTAGAAGATGGGACTTTCAGTTTCTCTCATATTGCGTCCAACTTTGGGGTGGAGGAGAGCCCAAAAGAGAATCTAATAAGCATCTCTGCCCTTTTTTCTCCCCAAACTTCCAACCACAGCCCCTTTAATTTTGGCTTTCTGACCCAGTTTTAAGGCTCTTCTGTCTCCCTGGAATCAGATGCCACCTATGTCTGAACAGAGGAGGACAGAGGGCCTCAGACAATTGGTTCCAAAATCCAAAGTACTTGGGGGATTTGGGGGAACAGATATTCCCTGTCCTGAGCCCTCAGCAAATGTGATAATCCACAATTCGCTGTTTCCCCCCCTTCCTGCAGGATTTATATTTGGGGTTTTCTGGTGAAGACTAGTTCAGTACTTAGGGAGGAGATTTCTATATTAGTTTTCTCCTTTTTTCCAACTCCACCCCCCTATTTCTTTCTCTTCTTCTTTTTCTGTCCTGCTTTCTCTTCCCTCTCCTTTCTTCACTCCAGTCCCCACTCAGCTTTTCAGTGGCTTTCCCTCACACCACAAGACTTCCCAGCCTGGTGATTCAATTAAGGTCTGAACAATCTCTGGAAAAGACAAGGAACAGTAACCCTTTCCTGATCAAAGAGGGGTGGGGAGAGATCTAATTTAGTCTTGGGCACTCTCCAGTCCTAAGAGCACCAGGACAGCTAACTCAAGTTAACTTGAGTTGTTCACCTATATATGAATTTGAATAGATGGGGCACAATTCACAAACCTTCCCTGACCCTTTTTTCATTTTGTCCCTGCATTGTACCTTCCTCTTTTCCCCACTCATTGTTGCTTGGGTCCCATGCCTTCAGAACCAAATGGGAACAAGGAATTTCAGGAGGGATTCTTTAAGAAGAAGGGTAATCTCGGCAACCATGTCTCCAGAAGAGAGATTAATTTATTCACAGTCCCCCACTCTAGTTAAGTCTCCATCTTCCTCTTTCTTCTATTATGATATAGGAACAAAGACCCCAGTGAAGAGGTAAGTCTAAAGCAAGTAGAAGAAGTTGGCCACAGATATTTATTAAGCTCCAGAGCTTCCTCCTTCCTCTAAGTGAGTTGGAATAAGTGTATGAGGAGAGGGTGTCTAGAGCTGGATAAAAATAGGATCTGGGCTTTATACCCCCTACATTCATAGCCACCAACATCTATAGGTGTGTTCTTTTTTATCTCATTCTCAGAGGTTCCACTTTTTATTATCTCTGTTACATGACTTTTGATACAGCTGCTCCAATTACGTGAATATGAGAGAAAAAGCAACAATAAAGAATAATACCTGACTGGTGACATAATCCTAAATAATTATTATCCTCAGCCCCAAGAAACAGTGAGCCCCAGAAGATTCTCATCCTCTGTTTCCTAGGAATCTAGGATACATCAGAAGTCTTAAGTGCTTTTGGGGAACAGAGTGATTCAGTAACTCAACTGAATTCCATTTCAAGTTCAAATTCACTTTCCAAAGATTTGTGCTTTGTACAAAGAACTAATGATTCCCCTTTAGTGTTTTTAGGGAGATCTAATGGTACAGAAGACGGTGTGCTGGTTCGGGACTGAAACCCTGCCATTTGCTATCCATGTGACCTTGGACAAGGAAGTCAACCTTGGTTCTTATTATGAAATGAGAAAGCTGGTTGGACTTGACTGAATACCTTCCAACTTTAGGACCCCAAGGCCTAGCAAATTCTTTCCTCAAAGCAACTCTGTAATAAAGTCAGAAATACAAATATTACCTTCATTTCTACAGAAAATGTAACTGAGGCTCAGAGAGTTTAATTACACATTTCTGGTCACAATTCAAGCTCATCTAGAGAGTCAGCACTTCAAAAAGCATGTTAGCCTCCTATATCTTGTCTGCCTTTCACCATTTATCCTTGGCCCTGAGCCTAACTCTCTAGCTCTGGAAACCTTTTTCAGGATGTCACTAAGGGCTTTATTTTTGGTCCCCAAGCTCTTAGGAGATGCCCTCTAATCCTGAGATAAAATGACTTCACTGATACAAGGCTTAATTTTACCCTACTCTGTCTGCTCCCATCCCTCTGATTTACATATGACTATAAATAATTCTCCTTTTTAGGCCTCTATACCTAACTTCTGATCGAGAGTCTTATGTAGCCCAACAGAGTATATATATATCTAGGCTCAACCAATAGTTTTGGGTCTCCTCCTAAACAACATTACCTCTAACTCTCATGATGTCCCAAACACCTGCATATAGCATGAACACACCTTGAACAATCTCTGTACAGGTTCATCTCACCTTTCCAGGGAAAGCAGTCTTCAATTCAATTTAACAAGCATTTATTGAGCCTCTAGGGCTGGGAACTAGCCTAGGCTATAGAGAAATGAATAGCTCCCTTGCCCTCAAAGATGCTTCCATTATCACATGCCTAACTACAAGGTAATTCAAGAAGATTGAGAGTGCTAATACTGGGGAGGTAGAGGAGACTTCCCTACACAGGAACTAAGCCTTAATGGTAGGCAAGAAGCTGATAAGGGGTGAATTCCAGATATGGGTTGGGGGGTAGGGACACTAATCTAAGTGTTTTGTGCATGGAGGAGGGAGATGGAATGGGGAGCTGGTAATCTAGTTTGGCTGGAACACAAAGTACATGAAGTAATTTGAGATAAAACTGGGAAGGTGCAAGTAATAACTAATATGACAGAAAGCTGGAAGGTAGGTTTGGAGCTCAATGGTGGAAGTCCTCTAAAGTTAGGCTGTTTGTATTTTATCTTGGAGGCAGCAGGGAGCCATTGACCATTCTTGAGCAAAGGAGTTAACATGGTTAGACTTGAGCCTTGAAAAGACTGTTTTGGCAGCCATGTGCATATTAGATCGGAGCGGAGAGAGACTGGAAGTTACTTTGATGTTTCTGCTGTTTTATTCCTTTGGCAAACAGAAAGACCATAGGCAGCTATCCATTCACTCTCACAATTAATTTTGCAGAATTGATGTGAAGGAATTTCACATCAGGAGGCTCTTCCAGGAGACGTGTAGTTCTAAGCTTGGCCTGCCATTCCCCAGAGGAAAATGGGAGAAAAAAAGAGCCATGCTTCTTGGCCCTACTCTTGGTAATATCAGTCAACAATCTCTGGAAAGCCCACTCCTTGAGGTCCAAGCCCATTTCTGCTGCCTGAAGCTCTTCCAAGTATTCTACCATGAGAACATGTCTGCCACTCAGAGGCAGCCCATCCGCCTCCACCCTTTTCCCAAATGCAAATGGCAATTCTGACATCCAGGGTCATTGCTCATAACGTGGTTATGGGCTCACAGTCACCGAGAAAGAAGGTTGAGATTGACTTTGAATTTAGAGCCGAGACCACACTTGGTGACACAACTAAAGCATTGAGTGACCAACCAGCGCATGAGGAACATGAGAATAGATTGGGTTTCCTTTGAACCTTGTTCCTGCTTTCTCTATCATAACAATCACAGGAACTAGATTATCTTGAAGGTTTCCAGTTCCAACAGTCCATGGTTCTGCGATTCTAGAGATGCTACTAGAATAGTTTACAAATTAGCCATAATAAAACTAAAAATGGACTAAGTTTTAAGCCTCAGTGGTTGATGTGACACTGAAGTTATTGACCTACTTGCTTTAGAAAGCAGAAAAAGGAAGAAATCCCCAAGTTTTGCTGGGTTCTTCTTCTTCTATACCAAAAGTACCCACCTAAACTTGGGTTTAGATACAGATGGTAAGGCATGAGCTGGTGAATCATCACCTCTGTCCCCTACCATTCTAGCCAACCAGTCAGCCTCCTGCTAGGACCTGGGCCTGGGAATATTGCCACCACTTGGGAGACCAAAAGACTGGATGATGACTGTGAAAATAATATAAAAAGCGTCTCATTCTCCTGAGGTCTGACAGTTTCCTAGCCCGTCATGCCAAATGACTCAATGGCAATTTGCAGAAAAAGAGAAGGTGTATGTGGGGGGTGGGGAGGGATCTGGGTAGGACTGGGTGGAGGTTTGTCACGCTCCTCCCTGGTTCCTCCTCCTACCCACTCTCTAACTGGCCAGAGTCTCTTTCCCCAGGCTCCTGGAAGGGACTGTTTTCTTTCCCTTTGTGGTCAGTGTCAGACGCACATGTTCTGGGCTTCTTTTAACCTGAATTATAGGCTGGAACGGAAATGGGCACCAACCTTCCAAGAGGAAAACCAACCGAGACAACTGTCATGTTGAAAGGAAGAAGCAAGGGGAAAATTTGCTGGCTTGGGGAGGGCAGATTCGGGAAACTGTATAGACCTGTTAGAGCTGGAGAGCCTGACTCCCTCTAACTAAGTGCCCTTTTCTCTGTAAGAGGAGATGAGATGGTGTATTTGGGGCTGAGGCTGTGACCAAAAGGGAGTTGAGACCTTCCTGTGCCTCAGTTTCACCATTACGCACAAGGGTACAGTGGGAAAGAGCACTGGGTTTGAAGTCAAAAGATTCCAGTTTAAATCCCACTTACACTCTTATGACCTTGGACCTCAACCTGTCTGGATCTTATTTTCCTTGTCTTATATAACTGGAGGATTTGACTAGAAGATTTTTCAGGGTTCTATTCCAGCTCTAAATCTATGACTCGACGAACAGGAATGACACATTGGGCCTCTCTATTACTCAATCCATCTGTTTTAGTAGTCCCTGCTGGTGGCTAATTTAGTAGTGTTTTTAGACGGTCTTCAGATTCCTATCTGATCTATCTGTATAGATATATAGAGTGAATGAGAATACAGTGAGAGTAACTGACTAATCTTTCCTCTCTCCCATATTGTTCTCCTGATCTTCTATTGTTTCCTTTCAGGGGCAAACCCTAGGTCTGTTGGAAAGTATGGGTTAAAAGAAATAAAGGAGAAAAGTTTTGAGAATAATGATGATTAGCAGAATGATTCAAGAGCATTTTAGTTATGGCCAGCTCAGTTAAATAGGGTCTTCAGGAATGGAAATCACATGCCAATTTACCTGTAAATCACTTCTTCCCAACACTTCCAATGGGGAAACCTAGTTCTGGTACAATTTTGGTAAGTCTCAAATGGAAAACTAAAAGAGGAAATGGTACTAACTTCCAGGGCCAATGAGGAAAACAATTGGAGAATATCCTAAGTGGAATTATCTTGAATGACACTTTCCTCTCTTATCAAGTGTTACCCTTCCCCTTTATCTCCTTGAGTCCCAATGTGCCCCCAACTTTTGTTTTTCGTGAAGTTCAGTACCTGGCTATTTGAGATAGATGGGCCACAGTTATAATCGAAGAATACTGGGATTCACTTCTTTATCTTCACCTACTTCTACTCTAAACAAATATTATGCCCAATCATAGTCAAGAAGGCTGATGGGAAGAAGATTTTACAACTCTCTTTTGAGACCAGTTAAAACCTGGACAGCTCTCATCACAGGCAAGTTCTTTCTTATGTCCTCATACTTCTTTTTGGCTTTAGAAAAGATGAAAGGTAATTGGCACCCTTTAAATAGAAAATATTCATGTATTTGAAGACCTAAGTGCAAATTCAACCTCTTAGAACAGCATATTAATACTTTTCTACCTCCCAAATAGTTCTACTTTGTCTATGTGGGATGTCCTAAAAGTTTTTGGGCAGTTTGAAGTTATACTTTTAAAATGCACTAAGACTTTTGGGATACTGTATTTTGTACTGATCTCTCCCCCTCTCTCCATACATGAATGCATATATGCATACGCAAATATATATTCCACTCAGTGAAACTTAAGTTTTTTGAGAGCAGGGGCCGTTTTGGTTTTTATCTTTATATTTTCAGTTTCTGGCACATGATAGGGACTTAATAAATGTTTATTGAATTGCTAGTTAAATTATCCTTCTCAATTTTTTTCCTGGGTAAGCTTCTCTCCCCTTCCAATTCTCTTACCACCATGTTTTCTGCCTCATCTTTACTAAGTGGAGATCTGATACACAGACAGAGGCAGTGATAAACCAAATAGGTTTCCTTTTCACTTTCTAGGTTCAATCCCTAAATTTGGAAGCTGAGACAATAGCCTTTTAGCATGTCTCTGTCCCTGTTCTTGGCTGTAATGGAATCCTTCATTACATACATATATTATATATCCCCATGTACATGTGTATAACATACATCCACGTGTATTTTGTAAAAACATATACATGTGTGTGTGTGTGTATATATATACATGTACATACATACATATACAGAAAACTGGGAG
This sequence comes from Antechinus flavipes, assembly GCF_016432865.1. NCBI lineage: Eukaryota > Metazoa > Chordata > Mammalia > Dasyuromorphia > Dasyuridae > Antechinus > Antechinus flavipes. The sequence continues at coordinate 66,681,462 of NC_067400.1, read as the reverse complement.
GGTTGGATAGCAGGGACATAGTAAAGTTCTATGAGGAAGAAAGAGGAGTGAGAGAAGGGGGAGGAGAAAAGAAAAGAGGAAGAAGCAGTCTAGTTCTCAGTTACACATTTATTTATTTCTCTGACCTAGCCCTGGGGACATTTCCACTCATGACTCATCAGAACTCGAGCTGCCCAGAATGGAGCAGGGCAGCCCATACAGCACTGTACACTAAGGCAAGTAAGTGTATCTCCTCAACAATCCTCAGTATTGGAAGGAAGAGAAAAGCAGGGATCAAGTGAATATCTTTTCTTGCCCCATGATACCTCCCCTTCTCTTGGGTTGTGCCTGGTTTGGGTCTGACAAGGGGTCTCTAGTCTGGAAATCAAAGCAGAAGATGAGGATGAGGAAGCAGATACCTACCTCCCTGGCTCTAGCTCCCTTCAAATGTTCTTCTGGGAGTTGGAAGTGGGGCGAGGAGCTGAGCAAAGATGATCTTGAGTTGTTTTAGTACTGGGGGAGGGAGGGGGCTGAAAGCTGAGATCTCCCCCAGAACACTCCAATAGAAATCTCAACCACTGGTGGAAGCAGAAATTGAAGGAGGAGAAAATTATAGCCTAAAATTATTGGGAGGAGACAGCTCTTGTATTATATTATTTGGGGGGGGTAGGGAAGACTCCTCTTTAACCCCCTCAGCCAATCTCCCTAAGATAATACTGTCTTTTCCCAGATATCAAACTATAAGGAAATCTCAAAGCCTCAAGCATAGGCCCTGCGTAGAAGTATAAATTCAGCCTTTTGGTGTAGTTTCAGAATTTGGCAGGACTGGGGATTGCAAATAGTCCATTGAGGTATTATACCAGATTTCTGGGAAGATTCTGGACTAATTAGAACCATACATTGTTATAAGTGATTATTCGTTTTTCCAGATTGGGGGGAGGTTTTTTCCAAAGATTTATCTCATGGTGCTAAGCCACTGTATAAATAGGATTCCTTCTCTCGTTTTTAAACATCCCCAAAGAAAAATTCAGACTTTGGGAGCTCATAGGTCCTACTTCCATTAGACGCCCCCTAGTGGCAATTCAGGCTCTACATCTCTGTTTACAATACAGGTTGAACATCACTGTATATTTGCTTTGGTTCTGGGAAAGAGCAAGGCAATTCTGGTACCTCTAACTTGACTTTGACCTCATAGTGCCCTTGGCAGATCCAACATCTTCCCTTCTCCCAAGAAGAGCACAAGATCAACTTGGCAGGAATTTCCTTCCTTTCCTGCTTAGGGACAGTATCAATGCAGCATAACTGGTTGGATATGCCCTTTAGTTTCTCAACCAAGTCTTTTGATCTTTAAAATGAATATTCAATAAAATAAAATGAGTTCAGGCTCTTTATCTCTCCACCCATGTTCTTTCTCCATTATCTACTCTCTTCTTCTTGTTCAATTAAAAAAAATCAAAATTAGAAAATTTAAAAAATTTAAAAATTAGAAAACCTTAGCTAAGAATTCTTTTGCTAATCTGGTGATGGCAAGGTCCTTCAGAGTTCATTTCATCCATCCCCCTGTTTCTGAAGAGAAAATTCTTTCTCCTGATAATAAGAAATGGTCCTATTAGCTCAGAGAATTGAAGAAAGGAAGGAAGAGGACTGGTATATGAAATAGGAACTTTACTGCTTGTGTATGGGTACACACACAGGATTCTCCAGGATTGACATTAGCAATGGCAGATTCATCTTTAATATTTTCCCCCAAAGGATTATTTGTCTTTGCAAATACAAAATAAGTTTTTTGGATTCTGTATATAAAATGACAATACTAGCAAAAATACAAATTTGTTTCTATCTAAAAGTGTCTACTATTTGCTTAGTTCTGTGGATTTGAGTTTGGCCTTAGATGCACTGTTTAGATCAACTCCATAACCAGTGACTTCAAAGAAATATTCTGTGACAAAAGCAAAACTGTTGAAACCTCTCCTTTATTTCTTCCAATAGCTGCCCTCTTCTTCTCTCCCTCCTATCCTTGCCCTCTCTCATCTGGTACCTGATCTGTTTCATCTACATATTTAAAGTTCATTTTAGATGAAAACTATTCAAATTTAAATTCATGGTCTGGTTCTAGTTTCTAGGACATAAAGAGTCTAGAGTTGGGCAATTTCTTCTCCAAAGTTGAATGAGTCTCATTTATCATTCATATCAAGAATGTCAGTGGTCAATGGGATGTTCAGACTTTAAACAAAGATTACATACATACATTCATTACATATGCATATATACAGTATGTATGCATATAAATATGCATCTATTCAGACATATAAACATAATAAACAAACAACTTATGTATACATATATATTTTATATATATTATGTATATGTATATATAATATATATAGGGTTTGGCGATTTCTTCACCAAAGTTAGATGGGTCTCATTATCATTCATATCAAGAATGTCAGTGGTCAATGAGATGCTCAGATTTTAAGTAAAGATTATATACATACATATGCTATGCATATATACATATATTATGTATGTATATAAATATATATACATTATATATAGTGTATGTATGTATATAATATATATTATTTTCCACATATATATTCTCTTTCATACATACACATGCATCAAGACACATACATGTACATATTTTCTCCCCTTTTCCTCACAGGCTCTCCTGATCTTTGCTCTCATCTTCACCTTGACCCCTAATCCAGTACAATTTTCCAGGCTACTGTTATGAGTATACCTGACCCCTCTTCTTCCTCCCCTTCCCCACAACTCAAGTTCCTATCTATCAAACTATAGTTCCCCTGTGTCTGTGAAAGCTGGAGCCCATCTGGCAAAACCAAGGATGAAACCCAGGGGAGGAGACAGAAAGGAGGTGGGGAGGGAGGCAGATAGGGAAAAAAAGAGGAAAGAAGTATTAGGAGAAAAAAAGAGAAAAAGGGAGAAAGATAGCTTTCTTTGACATGCTGCATATTTCTCTTGTTTGAGCTGACAGGGTGTGGGGGGAAGGAAAGGGGAGGAAAGGAAAAAAAGAGGAAATTGGAAAAAAGAAAAAAATCCAGTTAGAATTTAATCTGTCTGTTGCTCTCCCAGTTCTAGCTATGGTTGGCTCACTAGGAAACCTTTCAAAGGCTTTTTTTTTTTTTTTTTGAATGGAAAGGAAAGGAAGAAGGAATCTGGCTCCTTCATTTTCCATGAGCTTGTTCAACTGAATGGACATGAGTTTGGCTAATAAAGCCAGCTCTGGAACTCAGTTTCCACATGGCTCTTGGACTAGGCAGGGAAGTATGGATAGGCTGACCATGAATCCAGAAATTGAGGGGGCTCACTGCACCCAGCCCCACCCTTCCCACCTGCTGGCCAAAAGGCTGTAAATTTCATGCCCTCAAATTCTTAATCAGTTTTTCTTTTGAATTACTCGACGATTTTTCCCTCTGTGTCCCACAGATAAAAATCAGTGGGTCCTACATGCAACACTTGCTAACGGGTGACAGTGAGTGAAACTGATTCACTGGATTCTGTTTCCTCAGCTGTATAATAGGGAAATAAACACTTGCTCCTGCCTATCTCGAGTTGTTCTGGGGATTAAATTTATGTAAAACAATCCATAAAATGACATTAGATATAAGCTATTCCTTTCTGCTCCATCACCTGAATAGATTGAAAGCTTGAATCTATCTCCCTCCCCCACTGCCTAATTACCTCACACTAGAGCTAGCCCAGTGCTGAGCACACAGTAGGTAGGTGTTTAATAAAATAGCTGTTGCGGATTAATCGCACTGTTTGTATCTGTATAGAGGATAGTATCTTGTGATTGTAACTCTGTCTCAAGTCTTGACTGTCTAGCTAACTCAACACACTTCTGTTTCAAGTTCTCTGTGCCTTTGGACTGGGGGCCAAATGGGTAAGAGCAGCCCAGCTCTTGAGCTCCCTCTAGTTGCACAGCAACAGGCCTATGATGATAAACTCTCCTAGTCTTTCTTTTTCATTCTTACTCTTTACGTTGGAGAAGCCATGGCTTATTTCTACTTCCCTGGTTCTGACCTAAGAAATGCTTATTTTTTAAATGGATTTCCACCCACTCCACTCTTGGGACAAACGCAGTCACTTCGGACATTTCTCCTTCCACTCTCACTCACACTCCCGTTTCTCAAAAGGGCGGAAGTCTAGGAGGTGGCAGAGATAGGAGATTGCAGAAAAGGAAACTCATTTCCCCCTCTACCAGTCTAGCTTCTCTGTGCCATCAACTGCTTAAAGCTATTCTAAACAACCCTGCTCTGTCCCTAACTCTGTTAACTTTCAAGGACCCCCTTAAAATAAAATGGTGGGGGGGAGGGCGAGAAGATAAATGTCCACGTTCCCTTTCAGAACGTTCGAACATTCGGTGCTTCTAAAATGTGGCCAGACTCCGTTCCTAGGAGAAAGAAATCTTCAGGCAAAGCCAACCAGCTCACGTATATCAGACACCTGCTCCACCGGCAATGGAGGTGGGGCGGGAGGGGCGCCCGAAAGAAGGCGGAGCGAAGGGGCGGGGAAGCCAGCCCCCGGGTTCGCCGCGTAGCACCAGCCAGTTGCTCGAAGGCGTGGGGGTGGGGAAAGGGAGCCGCAGTTTATGGTAGCATCTAGCTTAGGAAACGACCTGGGCTCCAAGCTTTGGGGTGCCAGGGTTCTTCATATTGTTCTCCTTGACTGGGCTGTTTCCCCAGACCTTCCACCAACGGATCACCGCCCCTCCTCGTCGTCCCCCGCCCTCCTCCCCCCACTCTCCCTCCCTCTCTCCGTCTCTCCGTCTCTCTGCCTCTGTCTCTCTCCCCTTCTCTTCTATCTCTGTCTCTCCCCCTTTCAATCTCTTTCCTTGTCTGTCTGTCTGTCTGTCTGTCTGTCTGTCTGTCTGTCTGTCTGTCTCTCTCACACACACAGAGGAATAAAAGAACGGCGCTTGACGCTGTTTGGGGATACTTTGCATAGTTTCAGTGTGACCAGGTTATTACACTGTGTGCTAGGTTCCAAGACAGGAAATCAACTCATACCTTTTCCCCGGCGCTAAGCTAGTTCAAATTCACATTTCTGAGGATCAAGGCCGGTCGGGCTGCCCCCTCCCCCCCCCTTTTTTTTTTTTTCCTTAGGCTCCTAATAAAAATAACTGGATTCTGGGCTACCTTCCCCGCGCCTCGCCCTCTCCACGGTCCCCACCACCTTTCCCAAGCCCTGGAATTATTTGCTGGACCAGGCTCATTGAGGAGAGCTGGAGAGATGGGAACGGGGAATATGGGCAGAAAATCCCTAGGACATTCAAGCCACAAGACGTTACCTAGGAAAGCCATCCTGCCTCCAGGCGTTTGGCTACCTCTACCACCCAGCTCCCGGACACCACAAGTCCTTTATATTGCACTACGGAAAAGTGTGTGTGCCGGGTTAGAACGTAGGAGAAGGTGGTGGGGTAGGGGTGGAAGGCAACATGGCTGGGGGTGGGCGGATGGGGGTGGGGAGGGAGGCACACCGGGATCCGAGCCAGGAGACTTCTCCGAGTTCAGTATTTCTAAGCGCAGTTTTCTAAACCCTCCTGAAAGGAGTCAATTACAGTCAGTCTGGGCGGGACGTGCCCGTGGCCTTGATCTGGGACCTTTAGCTCAGGTTCCTCTCTCTTTTTTCCTCCCTCCCTCTGTTTTTAAAGATCAGGTAAAGTCGAAAGGGAATGGGAAAAGGAAGGAGTCTCAGACCTTTCCCCACTGAGCCCCAAGCCTTGTCAATTACTCAGACCAAGGAGTCCAGGATGCTCTACGGAGGCGGGCGGGGGGATCCAAGGGGAATAAGGAAAGGGAAGACGTTACAGGTTGGGAGTCTCAGTTGCACAAACTCCGACACTTCTGGCGCCCCCCCCCCCAATTTCTTGAATATAATATCGTCTTGGCTCCCAGTACACTTACTCTCCAACCCGTAGGGATCTGCCACATACTCGGTTGGAAATATTATGGATGGAGGCGGGGAAGGGTGGGGTGGAGAGCAGCTGGAGGAGGTTGGATTTCGCAGTCACTAATCTTTCTCCCGCCACCTTCCCACCCTCACCTTTACCCCGCGGTACTATTCAAATTTTTGGTGGGAAAGAGCGGGTAGGAAAATGCTTAGAGAAGCAGTCCAGCTTTCCGTCTTTGCGGATGGAGACTGGGCAGGCGGCCAAGCCCAGGCTGGAAGGTGCGCGCCGAGAAGGTGGTGGTGGCAGTGATGTGGAAAAGAGAAGGAATTCTGAATTTTAAAGCCCATCATTCATCCCAAGTTCAAAAGCGCTTATTTGGCATGAGAAAAATTAAAATAAAACAGCCCTTTAGGAAGCAATTTGCCATTGGTAATGAAAGTAGGGTCATAAGAATTATATAAGTGGACAGAGAAGGGGCGAAGGGGGCATGAGAAAGGGTGGCAAGGGGTGCAGCAGAGAGGAAAAAAAAGACACCCCTCAATTCAAGAAGATTCTCGGCGGATCTTTTTGTTTTCTGTTAGGAACAAATTGCGAAGGGGATGGGTAGGAAATTAATAATGGAAAGCCCCACCTCAAACCTGGAGGTCTGGGGGTGTCAGGGGCTGAAGTAGAGAATTCCAGCTGAGATCAGAATTGGGAGAAGGGAGGAGGGACAGCAAAAAGAAAATGGGGGAAGAGAGGTGTGTGTGGGGGGTTCCGTGAGGTTGCGAAGCAGCCTAGAACTGCAGGATTGGGCAGGTGGCTCCAGTGTCCTGGGGAAAAAAACCCCAACGCCCAAGCCCAGGCTGGCTCCAAGCCACTTGCAAAGGAAAGGAAGATAGTGGGTTTCAAGCAGTTCCCCGCCAACCTCCCGCCGCGCAATGAATGACCCGGAGAATAAGGCTCCCTCACCGATTTTGGCTTGCTCTCGGTAGCTCTTTTCGTTGAGGCAGACCCCGCGTCCGTGCAGGAGGGCGTGCAGGGGCTTCTCCTCGTCCTGTCGGGGGAGGCAGCGGAGCCCTTGGGCGCAACGCTCGGTGTACACCCCGCACGATTGCCCCTCGTTCAGCGCGCAGGTCATGCAGCAGCCGCAGCCGGGCTCTTTGACCAGCTCGCAGCCCAGGGGACTCGGGGGGCACATGGACAGGGCTTTCTCGTCGCACGCTTCGCAGTGCACGAAAGAGCCCAGGCCTTGGGCTGCCCCGATGCAGGCGGACAGCAGCAGGAACACCGTAGGCAGCACCATCTTCCTAAAGTTCCCCCTTACCTTGGGGCACGGTGCAAGGCTGGGGAGACTGTGGGGGCAGGGTGTGTGTGTGGAGGGTAGAGCCTCAAAATCTGCCCAGCTACCTATTGTATTGGGATCAAGACCAGGGCTTTCCTCCTTTTCCTCTCCCTACCGGGGACTGTTTTTTTTTTTTTAAGTGTTGGGGGGAAAATTGAGGTGATGGGAGAGCTGGTCTCAGTTGCAAGAATCAAAGCTTGCAACAGTTTGGGGCAAAAAGAAATCGCCAGGTGAGAGGAAAAAAGAGGAATGGCAAAATAAACCCCCCAAATCCCAGCTCACCTGCTTTTTTTTAAAGTGAAAAAAAAAAAAAAACCCTGCAAGACAGGTCACCCTAAAACAAACACCAGAAAATTTACTTAAAGGTTGGGGAGAAGTTTCCAAAAAATTGAAGATCACACCCAAGTGTGAACTCCCTGTCCTCCCTATGAATGCATCAAGTGGATCGGGATTGCCACAGAGCAGGTAGAACACTGCCCGCTAGAAAAAAAAAAAACAAATTGAAAAAATAAGCAAGATTTTAAAAATATATATCTAAAAACCCCTTTTCTCCCGTCCACCACCTCTTCCAAATCGCCAGGTTCTCTGCAAAGCACGAAGAAGAGTCCTGTGGAAGGAGGAGGAAGGGGAAAAATATTATAAAAGCACCAGCACTTTGTAGCTCTCCCAACACTTTTCCCCCGGAGAAGTTTCTAAAGAGACTGATTATTGCCGAGCAGGCTGTCTTTTTTAAATAGACGTCCCCCTGGCTGCCGGCCAGCCGTTCGCTGCAACCCGAGAGCACACGACACCCAGTCTGAAAAGATGCCAGCAACTCGCGCAATATTGCAGCGCACACTCACACAGGCTGGGGGGGTGGGGCGAGGACTTCGAGACACCGAGCAGACTCCCCCTCTAGTCTTGAACACCACCCCTCCCCCCCGGAATGTAAGGAAGGGGCGCAGGATTTGGGCTGCTGGAAAGCGGGTCAAGCAGAAAGGAGAACCGGTTCTCTTGCACAGATGGACACAAAGCCATGGAACTCTGGCTCACCCCCTACCCCCACCCCAAGACTCACACACCCCGGGCTCAGGGAGCTGGAGGGAGAAGCAGTTTAGTTTTTAGCCAACTCTATATATACAGAGAAGAAGAAAATCTTTTCTAAGCCTTGCAAATCGGCTGTTTGCTGATGTCTATTTAAGTTACCATGTAAGGTTTGGGAAGATGGGGATGGGGTTGGGGTGGGGAGAGGCGGTGGATGGAGATGGTGGGCTGAGTTTTTTTTTAAAGCTAAAGGAAAAATATAGCTTCTGGAAACTTTGCAACTCTGTTCACTTGGTTCTCTTAAATGATCATTCATTCCCTTTGGGCTATATTATTGGTACAGGGGATGCTTATGTGAACCCCAATTCCCCCTTATGTTGCCTGTGTCTCAGTGTAAGGGCAGTGCATGAATGGGAAGGTTATTTTTTTGAGGCAGCACAAATTTAATATTATCAGCAGTGAGGAAAGAGTTAATGTAACACCAACTGTTGAGGAAAACCAAACAATTAAGATTATAGGTGAGAAAAATCTAGTTATTTCTAAATCTACTTTATGAAGTATAGAATAATTTCAGGATGTTCTTCTGAGTGAATGGACTTGTATTTATACTGTCACCCCTTTTGGGTTTTCCAAGGGGGACCTTCAACTAGATAAGAGCTTGTGTGTATGTGTGTGTGAGAGACAGACAGACAGACACACACACACACACACACACACACACACAGACAGAGACAGAGAGAGAGCCTGCCTTTTGGAATAAAGATAACCATCTTACAGATATACTATGTAAATTAGGGTCCCTGTTGCATGACCAGAAATGTTATGAGAACAGCTAAAATTCACTACAACTGAGACACATGCTGACTTATTTCACCCCCCCCCCCTTAACTTTTCTTAATAAAATGCAAGGCGACCTTAATTGGAGCAGAGGTATTTAATTGGAGCTGAATTGAAATTGATTTAGGAAATGCACTTCAGAAGCCCAGAAAAGAAACAAATGTCCAGCATTTTTTTTTTAAATTTCAGATTGAATTGAAGCTATCCCCCTCTGCCTTCTCTTTATGAAATTTCCTTCAGACCACGGACTGTATTTCATAGAGTTTGCCACTAGACTGCACCCTTATCTATGATTAAAAAAACTTCAGCAGAGTTTGCTTGAAAATACTTAACTGGCTGGCTCTGTTGAGTAGATGGCCATTTTATGTTGCTAACATTCCCACGATTGTTCTCTCCCTTCACCTGTATGTTTGCTATAGGGGTATAAAGGAACGAGGTATTAAAATTTTAAATTGGATTTTTTCCCTTTTCTTGCCAAAGTGATGGAGAATATAGACATCTATGTACATCTTTAGTTTTAAATGGCTCCAACGTTTTCTCTTTTTGTTTCTCCCTTGTAGCTGAGATTTGGAAGAACTAGGGCACTCTCCCCTTCCAGGACTATGCATTTTTTCTCTTTTTTTTGGTCAGCTACAGATTAGATGAAAAATAGAAAAACTTTGTTGTATACTATTTTCACATCATCTCAGGGTGGCACTGGCAGAATTTGGGCAGAATGGAGAACTTGTGTCTTTTTCTTCCAAAGAAATATGAGCTACCTAATTTCAACCATCCTATATTCCTGGGGTGACTGCCATAGAAGATGTATCTTTTGGTCTGGCAAATTTCCAGTGGAAGGAAAAATAACACCTCTGAGGAAAGGTGAAAAGAACAGGGAATGATTCACTCTGAAGAAAAGAAAACTTGATGCTGGGGGTGGGGAGGTATATGTTGGAGGTGTGGGGATTGGCTGTCTAAGCATTGATTTATAAGTAAGTTCCAGCAAACCACCGTCTCCTTCTCTAAGGAGAGAAGTTTAGGGGAAATGGACTATGGTGGAGTGAAAAATTGAGGTTTGTTACAAGGAAGACCAGCCTTCTCAGGGAGAATTTTAAAGACAATAGAAAAGCTGTCCAATAAAAACTGGAATCATCTTCCCAAGAGTGTTTGAAAAATAGATCATTTCTCTTGTCTAAGTCTAATGTGGATTTATCCAAAAGCCAGTGGATGGATTGGACCATCTCTGATCCTAAGATTCTATGGTATTGGAGAACAATGTATTCTACTTTTGGCTACCTCCCAACCTGAAGGTTCATACTCCCTTTCTCCCCTCCCACCACTAATTTTTCAGGTTCTTTTGTTCTTCTTCATTCCAGCACCACTGTACTAAAGTACAGGCATAGATTCCCTTAAGAGTGCACCCTGATAAACAGTGCTTCAGGGGAAAAAATCATCTGTTTTGCCAGATTCTAATTTCAGGGGTCAGATTCACCACTGAGGTGTTCTTCTTTCAGTTCCCTTCAGTATGCACAAGTCAATTTTGACATACTTTAGTCAAGATTTTCTCTGTAGAGGATAAATGTGATTCTTTTGTTCAGTGTCCCTCCTTTTAGGGTTCTTAAGGGTTTAGCTGCAGATTGAAAGGAGATTTCAGCAAATTTAATTTTACAAGGATTGGTCTTTGTGGATTAAAATTTTAAAATATCAATAGCATTTGATATCCAGTATCTGCCACTGTCTTCTTGAACTGAAGGAAGGAAATCAGAGAAAATGATAGGATGTTTGTAGTGAAGCCAGGGTTCAAAAAGAAGGTGAGATGAGGGAAGAGATCTGATTTTCTCCCACAGGTTTCTAAGACTAAAGGGAGGCAATGGGACAGATAACTCCTTTCTCATTCTTACTTCTAGGACAAGGATGGGCTCTCAAGAGAAGGCTCTTCCTTTTTTTGAGATTTTCTTTAAAAAAGTTCTCCTTTCTTAGAACATGGAACTCAGCATCCACTGTGAATCTTGTTCCCACTTACTCCTCCCTGAGCCTTAATGATCCCAATGAGGGAATCTGGCTTACTTTGCTTCTCTCTACATACCCTCTCACCTTTCTCTGAGACAGGATTGCTTCCAACCCCACCAAATAACTCTCAATCTCTGCTATTGCTACAGAACTCAGAAGGCAGAGATTGATTACTTTCCAGGACACAAACAAGATACTGATTCTTTTGCTTCACGCCTGTCCACAACATGATTTTTTTTAAAAGAAAGATTTTACAGAAGGTGGTAGTCACTGAGTCTCTACCAGAAACTAAGGAAGAAATTCTGAACAGTTTGAACTTTTCTCTGTTTAGCCTTTCAACACAGCCTGGCTGTAGTGAAGTCATTGAAGGCTAGGTGGCAGAATGAATACATTATTCAACACATGCTTCCTGAGAACTAGAAGAAGGAATTGAACTCCTTGGCCCTTATCTCTATTTGTGGGGAAGAACTGAAATATTATGGACATATGCCACTGGGAAGTAAATTGAAATCCTCTCTTTCCCCAAACCCCCATCAGTACCATCAATGTAGGAATTCATATTGTCCCAACTAACTTTTGGGGAGGGGCAGGAGTGGGAGTGAGGGATGTGGGTCCACTGTAAGAAATTCCTGGAAATTCCTGTTTCCCCACACACAGAGGATATTGGCAACTGCTCTGTCTTAGGGAGCAGTTTAGGACCACAAGAAGTTAAATAATTTGTCCAGAGTCACCCAGTTAGCACAAGACAGGACTTGGACAAAAGTTTTCAAGACTACAAGGTAGATTCATTGGAGTCCACTAGGATCAGCTCTGCCATACTGTTTCTCATGCTCAGGTCAGCCTTGAAATGTTCTTCAGGTATTTTGTTTCATGCTCTGGGATCAATAATGTCCTTTGGTAATAGGACGAAGGAGCATCAAATGAACATGTTTGTAAAGTGCTTAGCATGTGTTAATGTCTATTCCCTTCTCTTCTCGTCTTCATGGGCTTCTTACATTCTAGTCCTTGCTTTCCATTACCTAGCTATGTGACTTTCAATAAATCATCTCAGCTTTCTTAGCTTTAATTTTCTCATTGGAAAGCTAGGGGACAGGACTATATTCAAACATTCTGTGTTCTATTTTTCAAATCCCTGGCCTTGTAGAGACTGGCCCATTGGAAATGAGTTATAAAGAATGCCAGTAACCCCAACTGATTTAATCCCATCCATAGATAGGACTTGGCCATTCTGGCACTTTTGCTCATTAATATTAGTATAACTATGTAGACAATGAACTAGGGAGGTTGCAACGACCAAAAAAAAAGACTAGGTCAGGGCAGAATTAAATTGCTTTTGGCCAGAGGCCAAAACAAAGTCAGAACAGAGGACAGGTATATTGTGAGCCCAAACACAGATAGAATGGGTTTCCTCTGACAATATTTCAGAGTTAGTTTCACAAAGAAACTCATCAAAGCAATAAATCTCCGTGTGGATTTAATGACAGTGTCTAAAATAACCTTAGCTCATATTTCTAAGCTCACATGTCCAAAAGGAGAGTCACTAAAAGTTAGGGATGTAGCTGACAGTAATTTATTTTGTCTGTTATTATTCTTGAGTGGCTGATCACTAGTTAGATTCATCCCAAAGAAGATTCTTGAATAGTGTCAGACATAAAGGAAGGAGTTAAAAGATAAAGGAAAACTTCTAGTTCAGAGGTTCTACAAAATAAGGTGTCCTGCAGAGCTAAAAGGTTCGTATCTGCTTTATAATCATGACCCTAGGATGGTCTGGAATAGGATTGCCTTAAAGGCTTTTCTGAGCTTGGAAAAAAGCATGATCTGCTAAGACCAAGAAGTGAGATATGATTCCAGTCTTCCCAGGGTCAAGAAAAGGAGGGGTAAAAAGGGGCAGGAGGGGCAAAGGAAGGTTGGGGACTAGCCCAAGAGAAAGAGGGAATGATGGAAGAAATATCTGTCAGAGACCAGTTTTATGGGATGGCAGGCAGGGTAACCCTTTAGAAAGCACTGACCATGCTGACCTCAGAGGTGATGAGATTTTCACTTGGATTTTCCCCAGGATTAAGCCCTGGTCCACAGAAAAAGAAAGATAACCTATAGAATTCTCATGCTGTTTTGCATATTTGTCAGTGCTTTGCTTAGGCTTACACAGACAGTGCATTCTATTCTTAGAATATTTGCAAGTTAACATGTGACTGTTTTCTCCAAAAGCTGTCATTTCTTGACAGAACTGTAACTAGGGTAGGGTCAATGGAGCTTTGCTCCAAGATGTGGAAATTTAATACATGGTCCCCTTCAGCAGAACATCTGCCACTATGCTGATTAATTTACCTCTTCTACTTCAGTTTATTGTCTCAGTCCCCTTAAGAATGGAGGCATCTCCTCTCTCCACACCCTTTCCTTTCATGATTTCATAAGCTCTCTTAGGTTAATTATTATCTCTATACAAATAACCTCCATGTCTATATATCAAATCCCAATCTTTCCCTTAACTCTGTTGCCATTTTTCCAGCTCTCTGCTAGACATTTTCACCTGGATGTCCCTTCAGCATCTTCAACTCAGTATTTAAAAAAATTAAAAAAAATATGTTTCCTCTCACTAATCCTTCTTTCAAACTTTCCTATTTCTATTGCTAACACCCATCATCATTCCCTCATAAAGTTCATAATCTTAGAATAACTTGACTTTTCCTCCTGGTGTAACCCTCGGTTGCAAAGACCCTACCTCCCTAATATCTCACCAGCGAATCCCTCCCTTTCCCCCTTCACATGCCCTGGTCAGATCTTAATCATCTCTTACCTGGCCCATTGTCCTATCCTCCTAATTGGTCTTCCGGCATCCACTTGCTTCCCTCTCCAGTCTACCTTCTAAACAATTGACACTCTTATAGATAGATACTCTTAAAACACAAATCTAATCAGTTCATGCTCCATTCAAAAATCTTCGATGACTCACTATGGCCTCTAGATTAAATACAAAACTCTCAACCAGGTGTTTAAAGCCCTCCCACTGTCTGGCTTCCACTGTCATTCTGGTTCTTATTCATATTACTCCCCACCATGAATTCTAAGCTAAAATCTCTTTGGTTTCCTGTAAACAAATTCCTTTGAAGACCTCCATGCACTTGTATGAATACCCCTCTTCACCTCTTTATTGTTCCCTTAGTTTCCTTCAAAACATAGCTCAGGTGCCAAGCCTTTCCTGTATTTTCCCTCTCTTCTCTTTTAGTCCTTTCTCTCTCTCTTGAAATTACTTTGTTCTTTTGTATACTTCTTACGCATGTACCTGCATATACATTGTTTCCCTCTGCTGGAATATAGACTTACTGAGGGCAGACATTTCTCTTTGTCTTTGTAGTCCTAGTCCTAGGCACACCTCCATTCACATGGATGGAGTTTAATAAACTTAAAATGAATTGAATTACTACTTGGCAGTATCATGTAACAGAGTCCTCACCTTGGAATGGGGAAGCCTTGGTTTGAGGGAGATCTCTGAAAGTAAAAGCTGTGTGACCATTAGCAAGTTACTCAATCTTGAGGTGCCCTGAGCAACTTTCCAGGATTATTAGCTACCAATGGGCTGCCAATTTGCTTTGGTAGAACGGGTTTCTGCACTAACACATCTCTTCTCCCCTCTTCTCTGAGGCTGTCTTTGTGTGGTCGCTAGTAGACAGAGCACTGGAATCAAGAATCAAGAAGATAAAATTAAATCTAGAAGTTCACATTCAATTCAGATATTTACTAGTTGTCTAATACTGGGCAAGTTATTTAACTGCTTTCTGCCTTGGTTTCTTCAACTGAGTAGAATAGTACCTGACTCCTAGGGCTGTTGTAAGAATAAATGAGATTTTTTGAAAGAGCTTTTCAAACCTTATAGCATTATATCAACATTTATTATTATTATATGTATTCATATCAAGTTGAATTAAAGGAACATTTCCTGCTGATTGCACTGAGCATCTTTCAGACTGTTTTGCCTGACTTGAGGGTGAAAATTGATGATTAAGACTCTTGTTTCTTTTAGCTAGCCTCTCATATATACTCAGCTCTTGGACATCTGAAATGCCAAAGAGAGAGGGGAATCAAATGAAGTGAGAGAGAGAAAGGAAATTGCCAAACTAAATCAGACCAATGCTGGAGATGAACACTTTCTTTAGCTACAAGTGCCACCAGAGGAACTCTACAAAAAATCCATAGTGAAGCATAAACAACAGGGATGGATGTGGATTCAGAAAGATCTTCCAGATTCAGATATACCTTGGTCACTGACTATAAGTGTAACTTGCACAAGTTATGAGTCTCAGTTTCCCTATGTGTAAAATGGAGATAGTCATACTCACATTACCTATGTCATGAGGCTGTTTATGAAACCAGCAAGTAAATGGTCAAGCCCTATATAAATGTGAATTAATAGGATTATTTGTAAGTCTAAAACATAGTTAGGTATAAGGAAGAAAGAGAGACAAATGGGAGAAGTGAAAAATCAGGAAGGCAGAAGATATAGCTACTTATACAGGGGTGTGATGGTAAATATTTAACAATGGGATATCTAGTGGGAAACAAACCTCCCCCCCCCAATAATATGTTTTTAGATTTAATTTGCATGAACATTTCCCTGTCACTTTCTAAAGTCTTGGCAATTAACAAAACAATAAGATTAGACCTTATTTGTAGGATTTGGTGATTTCTGAGATATAAATGTCCATACTCAGAATATAACTATGTATTTGGGAGCCAGTGCAAGTTGGCTCTAGCAAAACCTTGGCAGCACATTCTGTATGTGTGTATGTAAATGTACATGTACCTTCCTGCACACACACACACACACATATATATGTATATACATTACCTTTGCCACCTACTTTACAAGGTTGGTTGTTAATAGTACTTAGAACTGAAAGAAACTTTAGAGATTATTTGGTTTAACACTCTCATTTTACAGCCCAGGAATCTCTTTCATCAGCCTGTGCATCCTGGAAAGAAAACGTAATTCACCTAGGGCTACACAGGGGAGCAGATACCTTCTTCCTTCCCTCCCTCACTCCTTCCCTCTCTCCTTCCTTCCCTTTCTCCTTCCTTCCTTCCTTCCCTCTCTCTCTCCCCATCTTCCTTCTTTCTCCTTCTCTTCCTTGCTCCTTTTCTCCCATCCTTCCTTCTCTCTTCTCCTTTTCTTTCTTCCTTCTTTTCTTCCTTCCTTCCTTCTTTTAATTTTTATTTTCAATTCTAAATTCTTTCTTTTATGTTACCTCTTGAAAAGGCAAGAAATATGAAATCCATTATACATATGAAGCCATGTAAAACATATTTCCACATTAGCCATTTTTTGGTGAGTCACAGAGTTAAAACTGAAAAGACCATTCAGATCCTCATCAACTTATTCAATTCCCTTATTTTACAAATGAGGAAACTGAGGTATAGAGAAGCAGAATCAAAATTTGATCAAAGTCACACAAGAAGTAAGCAGCAGGGCCAGGATTTGTACCCATATTCCAAAACCAGCCTCCTTATGCTGCCCCACATAACCTGAGTAGGAGAGTATTTTTAGAGAAAAGAGCTTGAAGGAAGACTCTTGAGATTCATTTATTTCTATTTCTTTATCTCAAAGATGGAGATTTAAAAAAAATATGCCTTGGGGAATGGAATTCTCTTTTTTTGGAGGGATGGTGGTGGTGGCAGTAAGAGATAAGTGACTTTTCCAGGGTCACACACTAGTGTCTAAGGTTTGATTTGAACTGATTCCAGAGCCAGTGGTCTGTCTGCTGTATCATCTAGCTGCTCCTTTTAAAAAATTTTCTCTCATTGTCTTACTTGGACTTGCAACTTCCCTCTTTCAGAAAGAAAGGGCAGGATAAATCACATGGAATGAAGAATTGGAGGAAAGAAGTCCACCTAAAATTTCTATGAACATAGCAACGACCAACCCAAATGATGTAAAAGCATTTCCCAATCACAAAGAAAGGCTTGGTTTGCAAAAATAATCTACTGAATCAAAATGCTACTCCCCCAAAATGACAGAAGACACCTAGCTAACTCCCTAGAACTTGGAAACTCTATTTCTTGTGACTACCACCTATAGTCATGCCCCTATTTTACCTCTTTCTGGGCAGTGTGGTGTAATGAGTGAGTTACTTGGAATCCTGGAGCTTTAATTCAAACCCTAGCTCTGCTTCTTTTTGTATTCCTCAGGGAAATCACTTAACTTGTCTTAGCCACAATTTCTTCATCTCTTTAATGATAGGATGGCCTTAGATAACCTCTGAAAATCCTTCCTTCTAGCTTCTCATGATATGTGGTTGTAGTAATGACAAGAAACTCATTCTACCAGAAGACTAGCTCTATTTCCTCTGTAGGGGTTCTAGTGAGAGACAGGAAGTGTCTTTATCAAATGTTATCAACTCAAGCCCAGATTCCAGTGTTCCTACCACTGCTAGTTAGTGTCTAGCAATTGGATTAACTTCAGGTATATTTAACAAACTAACATCAATTAACTTTTATAAAAGGATATTAATTTTGAAGATACTAGAACAGAAATATAAATATTCTCCTCCAACTGGAACAGAAATACATCCATCCTTTTCTTTTCCTCACTCTCTCTATCACTTTAGTCTCTGGAGAGAATGGATTCCTTCTTATTGGAGTTTCTACATGATGTTTGCCTCACTAATTCACTATTCGGCATGACTGATGAATGGTTGAATCTGCATCTGTATTCTGGGCTATATGGAAGAAGTCAATGGATCACTCAAGTCTTTGGTCCTCATCATTTGATTTTTGTCAAATCCTGACATGGGCAAGGAACTGGAAATTTCAGGCATGCTCATAAATTTGGAAATCGCTAAACAAGTTCTGGAATATGATTGTGATGGAATACTAATGTACTATAAGAAATTATGATCTTAAAAAGCATGGATAGATTTGCTTGAAATAATGGAGAGTCAAAAGAACAAAATCAAGAGAATGTTGTATAGAGTAGCCGTAATAGTGTTTTAAGAACAACTCTGAGTGAATAAATCATTTTAACTATTTTACATACTGAAATTAGCTACAAAGGACATATGAAGAAAGATGCTATATGCACCTAAAAGGACTGATAAATAGAAGCCTGCACAAAATGATTATACACATACATTTGTGTGTGTGTCTAAGGGTAGCCACCTCTAGGGTAGGGATGGGAGGGAAGAAAAAATGAAAAAAAAGGAATTCACATGATAACTTTATTATACAAAAAGAATAGCATTTAAGCAATAGCAAGTTGTACATAATTGGTTTTCAGTTTTATGTGTATCTTTTATTTTTTAAAGCTTTTTATTTTCAAAATATATGCATAGATGGTTTTCAACATTCACCCTTTCAAGACCTTGTATTCCAAATTTTTTCTCCCTCCCTCCCTCCACTGCCTGCCTTAGATGGCAAGTAATATATATTAAACACTATGTAATATATTGCTTATATATCTTAAAAATATATTAAATATATGCAATTCTTCTATACATATTTCCACATTTATCATGCTATACAAGAAAAATCAGATCAAAAAGGAAAAAAGTGAGAAAGAAAACAAAATGCAAGGAAACAACAACAAAAGAGTGAAAATATTATGTTGTGATCCATACTTAGTCCCCACAGTCCTCTGGGTACAAATGGCTCTTTCCATCATCAAGCCAATAAAGCTGGTCTGAATCTCCCCACTGTTGAAAAGAGTCGCGTCCATCAGAATTGATCATCGTATAATCTTGTTGTTGTGGTGTACAATGTTCTCTTGGTCCTACTCACTTCACTCAGCGTCAGTTCATGTAAGTTTCTCCAGGTCTCTCTGAAATCATCCTGCTGATCGTTTCTTATAGAACAATAATATTCCACAACATTCACATACCTTAATTTGTTCAACCATTCTTCAACTCATGGGCATCCACTCAGTTTCCAGTTATTTGCCACTATAAAAAGGACTGCCACAAACATTTTTGCACATGTGTACCCTTTTCTCTTTTTTGTGATCTCTTTGGAATACAGACCCAATAGAGACACTGCTGGATCAAAGAGTATGCACAGTTTGATAACCCTTAGGGCATAGTTCCATATTACTCTCCAGAATGATTGTATCAGTTCTTATGTGCATCTTTTTTTTTAAGTATGCTATTGTTATGGAAATAAAATAAATAAAATATTTTAAAAAATCTAACATGGGATTCAGCTCCCAACCTGTGGTGGTTCACTCTACTGACTTTTGGAAGTTCACAAAATCATAGCGATCTTTAATTTTCTTTTCCTGAAAAAAGCTTATTCCCTCCTTCTTTCTCCCTCCCATGCAGGAATGTGCCAGAACCAGCTTGAAATGGTACTTGGGAGCTGATTGTTAAATGTTCAGTGTGAGCATTTACACCTTAGAAATCAGGAAGTAATACAAATCAGGTCTTAATTTATCATTTTGTTGATTGTTTAGATGAGAAAAGTCATAGAGAAAATGTCAATGCATACTGTATTTAAAAGTGTATGATGTGAACATTTTTTCCTTAGAGAGAAACAGTTGTTAAACATCTACAAGTTCCACTGGTTCCATGGCCCAAAGGAGATTATAATGTAAGACATTCAACTTTGACAGACGGAGATAAAGAATATGTAGCCCCCTGAACAAGCCTAAAACAAATGCATGAAATAAACAGTTAACATTATGTACTAATAGAAGATCAAGTCCATATTACCATATTGCCTTCCTTCTAGCCCCTGGAGAATGAAATTGGGGCAGAAAACTGGACTGCTTATTAGTCAGGAATGACTTCTTAGAAGATGTATTCTGCAAGTTATTTCCTGAAGAAACAGCAACATTGACACAAACACAGAAACAAGTCTCACACACAGATAAATTTGCAAAGAGTTAGGCAAATAGCATATTTCACAAAATAGAAGAAAGACAGTAACAAAGATGAGATGTGAATTATAAAACATAGAGAATGTACAAATGCACCACCTATATTTATGTATGTACATGTATATGTATGAGAAATTTCTCTGAGTCCTGATTATAGAATCCAGTTATCTTCAACTGAAACCAGTCGCATTCTGGTAAGGTTCCCCCCACCACCATCACTTTAACATGGATGATTTTATAGTCAGTCTTTGGATTTCCTGTCCCTCTCTTCTGTGTCTTCTAAGCCTTGGTTTATCCCCCTTTCAATTTCAGGCCTTTTAGTTCCTTTTCAACTGTCTACTTAAAAAAAAAATCTGAGGCCAGGATTTCTCCCTGGTTACCTTTTCTGGGTTGCCAAAAGGGAGTGGGGGGAGAGGGGCAAGAGAAACAAAAGCCAACCCATTGTAATCTCTCTAGTTTACAATTAATTAAATTCCCCATTATCATTGCTCTCCAAAGCCAGTTGGGAATCTTACCAGATGGAAAAGGTGGTCCCTTGCCCAAGAGAGGTCTGGTTCTGTGTCATTGCTTCTTAATTCTGTGTGGGAATCTTGGGTTCTCGGACAGAGCTTCAATCTGAAGGGTATGAAGACAATACTGTTCCTTCTATGGACCCAGAGTGGGGAATTAAGGTTATATTAAAAAGCTCAGCCATCATGACTGTGACTCCAGGACTATGAAAGCCTCAGGCTTAATACTGTATTTCATTTTGATCAGTGAATAGATTCACAGGATTTAGGAAATGGAAGGACCTACTTTAAAGATTTTCTATATTAGAGATTCTTAACCTGGGGATCAGTGTACTTGTTTTTTAAAAACATTTTTGGATAACTGTACTTCAATATAGTTGGTTTCCTTTGTATTTTATTTTTATTATTTTAATTTCCTTTGTGTTTTATTTTATGTAGTCAAAAACATTGTCCTGAGAAGGAGATTCACTAGGAGAACCAAAAGGGCTCACTATCCTCCCCAAATGTTAAACATTACTGACCTGGAGTAATAATTATTTCAACCTTTTGTATTCATACTAAAAATATTTATTAAACAATGGGCTATGGACTGTGATAGGTGTTTACACAGATGCAAAAGGGCAAGATCTTTGCCCTTCCAGATTTACTGTAGTAGGAATGATATATGTAAACTAATATGTGGACTACAAATTGTAGTGTAAGTACATTAGAGGAGCAAATTAGAAGGAGTCTGTGATAGTAGATGAAGGGCCAGTCTTAAAAGTACTTGAATTCTGGTTCTGCTTTTGACACAAAAGCTGAAGGATTTTAGATAAGCTTAGAGCCTCAGGCAATGTTCTAAAAGTTGTAGGGCAGATGCTAACTAGTCTGCATTGGTAGAAGAAACTCCTCATCTTGAGCTTTCTACACTGATAAAATCACAGGTCTCATTTAAAAAAAAGGTATGTAGAGAGAGCTCAAGTCACTGTGAGAATAAATCAGTGGTGAAAATTATCATCAATTATAAAAAAATATTGAACTTCTTGAGCACTTTTCTCACAAGAATTTCAATTTCTTCTTATGCTCTTGGGAAAGAATTAGACTAATCAAGAATTTGACTAGACTTTAAGTGCTGGTTGGATGTTGGAGGTATTAACAAAAAAGAAGTTTCAAAAGTAATTTCAAGATTTTCAGGTTTAGGGGTCTGAGAGAATACACATGGGGAGTGAGAAAATATGGGAAGGACAAAGTAACCAAGGAAGGATTAGGGGGAAATAATACTTTATCTTTATTTATTTATTTTAGACATGTGCAATTCTTTATATATTTTTTTTTATTTTTTTGGGTTTCATTGTGCTTTTTTAGTTAAAGTTTTTTATTTTCAAAATATATGCATGGATAATTTTCAAAATTGCAAGACCTTGTGTTCCAAATTCCCCCCACTTTGTCCCACCCCCTCCCCTAGATGGCAAGTAATCTAATATATGTTAAATGTGGTAAAAGAAAGTAAATCCAATATATGCAGACACATTTATACAATTACCTTGCTGCACAAGAAAAATCAGATTTTTAAAAAGGAAAAAAATGAGAAAGAAAACAAAATGAAAGCAAAGAACAATAAAAAGAATGAAAATACTATGTTATATCCATACTCAGTTCCCACAGTCCTCTCTCTGGGTATAGATGGATCTCTTCATCATAAGATCATTGGAACTCGTCTGAATCATCTCCTTGTTGAAAAGAGCCATGTCCATCTGAATTGATCATGGTATAATCTTGCTGTTGCTGTGTATCATGATCTCCTGGTTCTGTTCACTTCACTTAGCATCAGTTCATGTAGGTCTCTCCAGGCTTCTCTGAAAACATCCAGCTGATCATTTCTTATAAAACAATAATATTCCATAACATTCATATTCCATAATTTATTCAGTCATTCTCTAACTGATGGCCATCCACTCAGGGAAATAAGACTTTAGACACAGCTGATTTGAGGGATACAGTTCTCTTGAGGTGCAAGCAGAGAGATAAAAACGGAAAGACAGATAGTCTCAGACAGAAATGCTGTTATTGTGGTTGTTGTTTGTCCTTTGTTCTTAAAGAGGACCAATGGCACCAGGAAGGTGATATCATGATTTGCAAGTGAGGCAGGACTGTGCAAAGTCATCAGCCCCACTCTCTCCTCTGGAGATATCTGGGAATAGTGGCAAGATGTAGATAAAACAAGAGAGAGACAGAGACTGAGAAAGAAAGACTGGAGAGACTTAGGGATAGAGACAGAGAGAGTAACAGATAGACACAGAGAAACAGACAGAAATAAATATGGGTTGTGTTCATGTATTCCTGACAAACTGAATAAGTGAACTCCCCAAGTGAGTAAAAAGACTTGCAGGAGGTTATAGGACTGCATCTTAACGGGAAGAGAAAAACTTCCAAGAAGGAGTTGGCAGGGATGCAAAAGAAAGATCAA
The DNA here is from genome assembly GCF_016432865.1 of Antechinus flavipes. Taxonomy (NCBI): domain Eukaryota; kingdom Metazoa; phylum Chordata; class Mammalia; order Dasyuromorphia; family Dasyuridae; genus Antechinus; species Antechinus flavipes. The sequence continues at coordinate 66,658,575 of NC_067400.1, read as the reverse complement.
GTACAGACAAGGTTCCTAAAATCTAGAAGAGCATGTATATCATGGTAAAAATGTCAATCAAAGGAATGAGAAAAAACCATTGCATTGATCCAGGATCTTCCATTTTCTTCTTATCAGGATAGTTTTCAATGAAATGGCAAGGGCACTTCAGGAAGTAGGTATCAATAAGGATGGAACTGGCAGTTCATTACTAGGTACCCTAAAAGTTGACTATGAAGGGAAAAATATGGGACTGTCACTGAGTGGGGGTTACATCTAGAAGTCCTGAAAGTCCTTAAAATCCAGGGGGTAGGGGATGAAGGCAGGAACAGGAGTTCATTAGTGGGAGGAAATAAAAACCATGCTGTATATGGAAAGTTTTATTTTCTAGAGTGGGAGAGACATGGAGTCTTTTGCATTTGCTGGGCAGGAGGAGAGGATGGGTGGGGGAGGAGGAAGGTAGGGTGGAGGGCAATGGGGGAAGCTGGCACCTGTTGGATTTGATCTCTCTTTGCTCGCAGTAGAATGTGAGCTTGTCATCAGTGGGGGTGGGAAAGAGATTAAGGGCTTCAGGAAAGAGCTGAACATGTGAAACACTTGGCATCCTTTGTAAACTAAGGAGTCAGGAACAGTCAGTTGCCTGAGAATGGCTTGCTGAATACAGCCCTATATGTAGTTATATCCCTTGTACTTTCTTTCTTAGCAGGGAAACAACATGGCAGAAAAGGCTTATGCATTAGGGGAAGGGGCAGCTAAGGATCAGCAATAGCAGGGAGAACTAAACCATGTAAGATCAAATCAATTGCTTTAATAAACATCCTCTTCCCTCCGTCCCTCCTTCTATCTCTCCCTGCCTGCCTCCCTCCCTTTCTCCTTTTCTCCCTCCTTTCCTCCCTCCCTTTCTCCTTCTCCTTCTGTCCCAGCTCTGTCTTCCCAGAGCTCACAGTGGGAAAGAAGAACCTGTGGTTTGGAAGCTGGAGGCAGGGAGCCCAGATCTCTGCCCCACCTCCACCTCCTGATATCACCGCAAGAGCTGCCCCAGCCTGTGCGTCTGGCCTTTGACTGAAGCTCAGGTGGGAGGAGGCAAAATCTGGTGATTTAGAATCTCCTCCCAGAAAGGAATTCTTCCAAGGGCCAACTTTCAAACCAAGTTTTCAGGAAAGGTGGAGCCTAGGAACAGAACAGTCGCCCCCAAAGACTTGAGAATGATGTGGTCTTGGTCTTTAGTACTTATCCTCTCCCAAGTGATCCTGACCTGTGTTGGGGAAAGTACCTCTCACTGAGCCTCCCTGCTCATTTGGGCAGCCCAATGAGTCTAAACTTTAAAAAAGAATCCATGGGACTAGCTTTAAGTTTTGTGAGCTTTAGAGTTGGAAAAGGACCTTAGAAATTATTTTAGTTTACATACCTTGACTCCCAATATGCTGATAAGAAATTTGAGGAAAGGAAGTAAGAAGGCATTATATTCCTACTAGGTGCAGATCACTGAATTAGAAACTACCAATATATTTCATTTGAACCTCACAACAAATCTGGGGAGCATAAAGAAGCAGTGACTTTCTCAAAGTGACACAGGACCCAAATAAGGGACAAAAAAGGAAAGTTTTTTCCTATGCAATGACATTGGCTCTTTGGAGGGAAATTGAGGACCGCATACAAAAAGCCATATAATGAAGGTTTTTCTTCTTAAAAATATAACAGAGTAAATTTATTTGCTTTTAATATTGTCAACAGAGCATAAAGTCTTACTAAATAAGTATAAAAATTTTAAATTAAATTAAATGCTAAAAATACTTGATATACTAAACATACCAAAATACTAAAAACAAAACAAAACAAAACAAAAAAAAAAACTCAAAACTTTAGTTCTACTTTATACCTAGTTAAGGTGAAAGTAGAACTAGGGCTGTGGATGGAAGAAAAGAAAGGATGAATGGGAGAGAAAGAAAGGCATAGGGGAAAAAAAATAAGGGGTAATAGGAAAGACACTGAGGAAGGATGGAGAGAGAGATATTCATTAGGTTTGGGGGCATCATTTGGAGACCTTACCTTAACTGGAGGCTGTGATGGGGAGAGTACTATCACTGAATCTCCCTGTTCATTTGGGCAACCCAGCATGGTATCATATAGTTTTAAAAAATCAATTATCTTATTGACCACTCTTGATAACTTTTCAAATGCTCTAAGGCTAAATCTTTTGATTATATAACCTAGATGGAAATTATTTTCTAGACTCTAGCAGCAGCTTCCTGAGCAAATACAAGTCCAAGATATGCAGAAAATCAAGTTGAGACTTAAAGGAAATTTAAAGTTTTAAAGCTGGACAGAACTTGAAATCTCCTAGTCTAACTATTTATTTTACAGAAGAGAAACCTAAGAACCTTGGAGGTAGAGTTCTTTCCTATGGTAGGACTTCCTGAGGTCTTTTGCCTTTTGGCTACTGTTCCAATGAGTTTAAAATAACTTTTTCTATGATTTTTTTTCCAGGAGAAAGAAGGTTAGGTAGAGTAGGAAGAAGTTTTTTAGCAGATTTTTTTTCCCTATAGAATGATACCATCCAAAATGAAATCTAAGAAGTTAGAAATAGAAATTCCAACCTCAGAGGTTAGTAGTCATGCTTCTTGATATTTTGGTTATCTTTTACCTATGTAGGCACAGGTTCAGGATATCAATCACTTAATGCTTATTGCACATAACTTAAGCACCGTATGGACCAGGTACTCCTCTGTTCATTTTTGGGAATAAAAAGACAAATGTCAAAATTTCTCATGTTAAGGGAAATCAAAGCATGGAGGTTTCCTTGCCAGTGGGCAGTAGTGATTGTCCTTGAAGACTCAGCTTAGGGTTATTTACCAAAAAAAAAAAAAAAAAAAAAGGAAAAATTTCCCAGAACCCATGAGTAGTAACAATGTCTACAGGGTACCAGTAAAAACATAAATAATATTTATTATTTTTGGTAAATAACTTACCTGAGCACTGTTGTGAGCTAATCAGCATTGGAAACAGTCAGATGTCACTACATTTGTCTAAATGAGAAAACCATTCTGGATTAATCGAAATCCTGAATTGTGAAATATATCTTTGGAAAGACATGAATGTCAAGTATATGTAGTAAGGGAATTTAGCCAAGTGAGTTGCCTCTTAGAGATGGGGGGAACTGAGGTAGCTTAATGAATAGATAAGAAGAGTTTGTAATTAGCATCTCAGTTGTTTGAAGGATGCTAGGAAACAGTTTGTTTTCTAAAGTAGTAAAAAAAAAAATTTCCAAGAAGCCTGCTTTCCACTTTCATTTGCTTAACTAGTCCTTTCTTGATAGGTAGCCTCAGCCCTTGTCTAAATAAGCAATAAATTCCACACCAGTGTAGTTTGAATGAATGTGATCTTTCTGTGCTTATAAAATGTAAATAAAAAAAATTGGCAAAAAAAATTTTTTTTGATCCAAGAATGTGCTGTGCTTTGCCCTCTCTGGCCCATATCTTCATTTGCCTTCCTTTACTCTTCCTCTTGCCTTGTTGTTGTTCAGACATGTCCAACTCTTGACCCTTGGACCATGGATTGTCAATATTGTCCATGGGGTTTTCTTGGCAAAGATATTAGTGTAGTTTGCCATTTCCTTCTCCAGGCCATTTTACAGGGGAGAAAACTGAGGCAAACAGAGGTTAGATGACTTATATAGGGTCTCATATCTAACAAGTGCCAAGTCTCTGAAGCAATATTTGAACTCAGGTCCTTTTGACTCCTGGGCTGATGCTCAATCTACTGCCTCCATTTCTTCCTTTTTGTTTCCTCAGGACTTAGCACAGTGTCTGGCATCCAGAAAGTAGTAAATGGGTTTTTGACAATTACTTATTTTCTGTTCCCTCCCCTCTCTCTCCTGTTTTCATAAGGTTTTCATTTTTCCAAGTTGCTTTCTTTTTTTTTTTTAAATCAAAAGCTATATTGTCTTCAGGCTCCTCATTATTGTTTCATAAAATTCAATTCAACACACATTTATTGAGTACCTATGATGTTATGCCGGGCACTGGAATGCCCACTGAAAATATTGAGAGCTTAGTTTTGGTTCAAAACACATTCCATAGCCAACCAATGGAAGTTAAAGCCTGGGCTCATTCCTAGCTATAATAAACACAGTTTAGTTGGGATGTGGCCCAATGTTCATTTGTCACCCTAGGTAAGTCATTTAACCCACAAGGGACCATATGGCATAATGCAGGGCTTCTGAAACTTTTTCCACTCATGACCCCTTTTCACCTGAGAAATTTTTATATGACCCTGGGCATATAGGTATGTAAAATAGGTATACAAATCATATACTTACTGACAACCAATTGTTATTTTATAGCCCCCAAATTCAGTTTAAATTTTTTAATTTTAAATAATAGCTTTTAATTTTTAAAATACATGCAAAGGTAGTTTTCAATACTCATCCTTGCAAAATTCTGTCCAGACTATAGGTCCATAACCCTGCCCAGTACACTCCAGCTTTTTAAACTATGGTTCATGGTCCCATATAGAGTCTCAAAACTAAATGTGATGTTTAACATATATTGGAGTGCTTGCTGTCTGGAAGACCTGGTTATTCCACTTATGATATTTTACCTAACTGTTTGACCCTGGATAAGCAAGTCATTTAAAATCTTTGGACATCATCTTCTTAATTTGTAACTGATGGTTAGTCTTGATGAGCTAAAAAGTCTCTTATAATTCTATATCCCTATGATCTGTTTTTTTAAAAACCATGAGGACTCCTGTTGAATTGGGTTCCATGGATGTCATTCCCATTTTGCAGATGAAGAAGCTCAGACTAAGGTGGGTTGTGACTTCCGTATGGTCATATAGCTAGGAAGTTCCTGAGGAAGGATTTGAATCCAAGTTTTCTTAGTCTAAGGCTAGAAATGCTAGCTTTTCTATCAGGATGCTTTGCTGTATTCTAGATACACCAACCATCAAGTATTCACTGATCATTTACACTGTTTCAAACTTTGGGCTAAGTGTTAGGAATGAAGTTGTCCCTGTGGGATTTGTACAATGTAACTGTATGTAAAATGAGTTGCAATCTGCTTGGTGAAGGGAATTACATGGGGGAGTACCGTAGTCTGACAGAAATCACCAACCTTTCCCAGATTCTGGACCCCTCCCTCCCAAAAGGCAGAAAAAAGCCATTTGAGCTTCTTGAAGAAGAGGTCAACATTCTCAGTGAAGAATGAGGTTTTCCAGCTCCATCTTCCAAAGGTTATTCAAAGTGTTAGTAAAGTGAGAAGAGAAAAAAAAAATTCAAGAAAATTGATGGGAAGTGTTTGGCTCTGAGGCTTTCTGAGGTCCACTCCCAAATTGGGTCTGTGACAGCCTTGACTCTCCTTAGCCCCTTTGATGTGGGCTACCTGGACTCTGGGCTAAGCCAGACTTGGCAGAAGGGACCGAGGGAGGCTGTGTGGTCTGGTGGAGGGCCGAGCCGAGGGGCAGAGGGAAGGAGTCCAGATCTGCCTGTGACTCACCGCTCCTGTCTCAGGCCAGACATCCACCTCCTTGAATCTCATTCAGCTCAGATGGAAAATTGGGTAGAAGACCCAAGTCAGGATTTCACTGAGCAAACCAGATGTACTCCACGGGATAAACAAGAAAAGCCGCCCTGTTTCTGCCTCAACTTCAGAATCTGACGTGTACTCATTTTTGTACATCTTTCCGTCTATCTTCCTGTAGCTTGGTGAGTTTGTCTCTGTGTCTCTTTCTCCTTTCTATAACTTTGCCCTCCTGAGTGGGCTTCTACCTCTCTCCCTGAGCTCACAGCTCTCCCCAGAAGATCCCTTATAGCACTGACAACTTTTCTCCTTACCTGGACACACACAAGCTTCCTCCTCTCCCCTACTTCCCACAGAATGTGATATCTTATCCCCAATTTCAAATGAAGACTGGGTTGTCTTTTACTAGAAATTTTGAGTTTTGCTTCCCACCAGGCTTCGTATTCTCCTTCTGGTCATAGAACCGTTGGTGGGGCAGGGGATAGAGAAAGGGTGGAAACTTTCTGTCCAGGTAACAACCCCATGGAGTTCTCACTCTGAACAACGGGGATCTATATCTATGTCTATATCTATCCACACTTATAGATAACTATTATTATATAATCTATCATATATATTAGAACCTACATATGTGTATTTCTCTTTTATGAACAGATGCACATATATGTACAATTCATATATATGTATGCATATCCATACACACATATACATTTATAGGTATTTCTGGTACAGAAACAATGGACACAAAATTATTTTCTTTTAAAGGAGATGTTTGTTTTATATGATCTTTGATTTTATTTACTTTGCCAGACCCTACCTTGCCCCCACTGCCCACAACTGGACTAATTACTCAGTTTCATTGCAGGCCACTTCTCTAGTAATGTTCTTTTCATAATCCCCAGATAATTCAGCTCTTTCCCCCCAATTTTTTCCCTTTCTTTTCTCCCTTAGATAATTCTTGGATGATTTGTCTCCTTCATCCCCATTGGCCTCTATTTGCAAAAACTAAAGAAACACTCTTAGCACATGACTCTAGCCTGGAGAGACTAAGGAGATCTGCTTCCTAGCTGAATGTGACCCATCTTTCCTGGGAGCTGACCACTAAAATCAAATCCTTCTGCTTATTTTGAATGCTGTAGTATATGAATTGTTTCTAAAGGGCCTTTTTTTCTGCAGGTCTTTCTCTCCTTAGACTACATGGGACAATAGCAGTGATCCTTTCTTTTTGCTTCTTGAGACACTCACATACATTATGTGTCTGTATACGCATAAACACACACACACACATATACATATACACATAAGTACATAATACATGTATGTATATTCAGAGCATTTTTCTCATATTCTGAAAGATATCAGTAGGAGATTGTTCTATTTGACTTTTGGTACATTTTCCATGTCACCTAACTACTCATGACTAGAAAATTATTCTTCATATCTAATCTCAACCAAGCTAGCTTCAAGCAAACTCCCTTCTGTTGTTTTATTCTAGTTGTACTTCTTGTTTCTCCAATTCCTTTTCCCCCTCAGTTTCTCTGAGAATGACAGTTGAGACATTCAACCTGTAGGGATGGCTTTCAATTCTATTTTACTTCTTAAGGAAGACTGATATCTTGAATATCTACTATCTCTTTTCTCCTCAAAGGCCTTAGTGCATTCATAGACATTATCCTTATGATCTTCATTAAGATTTCTGGGAAATAAGAACTTGAATCACTGAGAATATCTATTTTTATAGTTGTAGAAGAAAAGGATTAGACAGAGAAGACCCAAAGCTTTGCAGTTTGTCTTAGTAATAATTGGGGATCTTTCTGTCTGAGACAGGTAATATCAGAAACTTCTCCATCCCCCACATCCACCTTCTGCCAACTCTTACTCAATAGCTGGAGACCCACTCATAGGGCAAAACTCACCTGAGGGAGTGAGTCAGAGGCACAAGGGAGTCTTGTCAACACGTGCCCAGTGAAGGAAAACTTGAAGAGGGAGGGTTTTCTCCATTAACAGATTCCTAAGAGGTAGATGCTCACTGCCTTTCAGAAAGGAGATCTTACCAACTCCTAGTCCTTGGCTAGTCTGTGCTTCGGACAGTTTTTAGAGCTGGTTCTGATACCTGCCCTTCCTGGTACTGTTGAAAACTTCTTTAAAGTAAAGCAGGATTATGATTCTTTCAGCTCTAGGAGCTCTAAAATATTGTCTACTAAGTTTTTGAGTAGTTGCGATTTACAGAAGTGCAGGGTGGGTCTATGCTGACAAAAATATAGAAACTAGAATAATTGATGTACTGAAATAGGTGAAGGGTTGATCTTGTTCCTTTAAGCAAAACAAAAAACCCATTTTGTGTGTTTTTAGATGATCCCTAAAGACTTTTTTTTAAAAACATTTTCAAAGCTTCCTTGAATGTGCAAAACATACAGATCTTGTAGCTCTGGTAATGGAACTTAATTAAGAAAGTTGATGCTTCTCTCTCCTGCCCAGATCCCATTCTTGGTCATCATGATGATATCATTTGAGAAACCAGAAAGGCAAAGGTTAGACTTTGTGTTTGTGTGTATTTAGGGAGAGAGGCAAAGATTCCCTTTGAACTCTTTATCCTTACTTGTTCTTGGGATCTGGTGTTCACTTAATCTCTCATTCTTACCAATTCCTTTAACCCCTTCCTTTGTCAAATCTTTTTGATTAGAGATTTGAGAAAGGGTTGATGTTCTCCCTGGAAGCAGGGGGGGTGGGGAATACACCATGGTATAGTGGAAAGAATACTGGAATTGAAATCAGAGGACCTGACTTTAATTTCCTGTTTTACTATTTAGTATTGTGTGATGTTGGGCAAATTTCATAATCTCTCTGGGCTTCAGTTCCTTTATTTGTAAAATGAGGGAATTGGACAAAATTGCCTTCAATGGCCTTTTCTGCACTAAGTCTATGCTTCTGTTATCTCTTGAAATCCCTTATAGTTTCAAATGTCTTTGAGCATTGATTAGTTTCCATTTCTCCTTTTTTTAAACTCCTGATTACTGTGGTGAAAATAGGCAGAAAAGCCAGGAAAATCTTAGCAGCCCGGACAACATGGCACCAGATCTCCACTCTTCAGAAAACAGGATATTAGATGCATGAAGAAAGCAAGAGAGTTTCATAATTGATGAAGGGGTGTGTGTGTGTGTGTGTGTGTGTGTGTGTGTGTGTGTGTGTGTGTGAGAGAGAGAGAGAGAGAGAGAGAGAGAGAGAGAGAGAGAGAGAAAGAGAGATAGGTTTTACCAAACTGAATATCAGTCAATCAACAAACATTAAATACCAAGCACTGTTTTAGGCACTGGGAATATACACAGAAGTAAAACTTACCCTGCCCTCAGGAAGCGTACATTCCATTGAAGAAGTTTAGATTTTGAGGGGTATGAACCCCTCAAATAGTAATGGATTGTATGTCTATTATATGAAAACCAACTCAATTAAGTTTGAAGAAGGAGGCTCATCATAGTGGTGTTGGGGTAATGATTTATTTATTTATTTTTGTTGTTGTTGCAGCTACAGCAATTTTCTTAGATCATAGACTGCATTTTAGAGGGATTATAATTTACAACAATAGATGATGGACCCACCCTGATGAAAATACAGCTCTGAGATGTACTAAAATACATGAAGGCTTATTTGTAATTTTGTGTTTTTGTTTTAAGGAAAATGAACACATTTTTATATATTTGGATGATTCCAAAAGATTGTTCCTTTAATGTTTCCAAAGCTTTCTTGAAGCCTCCATGAATTATCTTCTTAATTAAATTTCTCTAAGTCACTTGGGGGAATGAGCTAGCCCTAGGATTCTTGGAGCAGCATACTATTTTTTCTTTTTATCATAATTTAGGGCTGTTCTCATCACCCTCATTTAAAAAATTTTTCCCCTTTAATGCCCATGTAAGAAGAAGAAAGAAGGCGTAATGAGATCAGAAATTTAAGGCATGATTGAGGAAAAATCCAATCTTAGCTTATGAGACTCAGTTGCAAAAGACCTTAAAATCATGTAATATCACCACCTTACTGATATCAAGGAGGATTTTACCCATATCCTTGATTTTTAAAAAATTGTTCTTCAGTGCCAAGGCAAGAGACAAATCCCATACGGACTTTTTTGTGAGCATGATGGTTTAGGGTAATCTGGAAAAAGGAGAATAAGCCAGGAATGGTATATTTAGGAAAGGAAGACTTAGGTCTCTATATTCCTAACCCTAAGCTATGCAGAGAGTATAACAAATGTGGACATCTCCCACTGTGCTATATTCCCTGTGGGTATGTATTGGAGTTGGTGATGGGGAAGGGCTCTGGCTCACATTCCAACTCTAAGGGGATATCCAGAATTCTTTGGTTGTAACAGAATTTTTAATTACATAGATCATTCTCTACGTCAGAGGTTTGGGATTGTTTTTTGGTCCTATAGAGAATTGGGTAGTCATTGTATTTCTTATGAGTTGACAGGGTTGGAATGGTGTCCAGTGATGGTCATAGGTGGAGATAATAAAGAATTATGGATGGACAAGGGTCAGATTGTCTCAGGCCCAGGTCAGGTTGTCTCAGGCCCTGCTCAGGGGAAGACCTTGTGCTCAGAAGCCAAGTCTCCTGTAGCATTCACAGTTAGAAGCAACTGCCACTCCCCTTGTCTGCTTGATCTCTGTGTCAATGTGCCCAACGTGCCCTTGGGGGCACAATATTCTCTCACAGGTTTGTATTCTTGGGGTCCGGCAACTTCATTAGTCTCTTCTACTCAGACTGAGATGGTGGAATAGGCCCAAGGACCCCAGTAAGCTTGTATTTCTTTCCTGATCTTGGGGTCTCCAGTTTGAAGGTAGCCTCTCGGCTCAAATGGTAGGGCAGAATCCCTGCTTTCTCTCTTCTATCCAGGTGCCAGTTAGGGCCAGGTCTGCCTGAATCCCTGTCTGGTCTGGGCAAGACCAATTCCCTTTGCTCTGTCTTGTTTTACCTCTTTGTGACGTTTTCCCCTAGGGCAGCCGGGGAGCTTAGTGCTTCGGTGCTGTGAGGAGTGGTGGGAATTTATCCACTCTACCACTGAGCACACAGGTCCTTAAGTAAGGACTGAGAGCCTTGTAAAACAAAGCTATAAATGGAGAGGTTAGACTGGATCATTTACAATTCCATCCACTTTTAACTTTCCAAGATTCTTTGAGCCCTTCTCCTCCTGCATCAGAAAAGTCCCCTAAAGTCATAATATCTTAGAGACTGACAGATCCAAACTCTTCATTTACAGATAGGGAAACTGAGGTACGGAAATAATTGTCACAAGTGTCTGAAGTAACATTTGAACTTAGGTTTTTCTGATTACAGGATAGCTTCTTCAATCTTCAATCAGGGTAGCTCATTCTATCCCTAAAGACAAGCTGATGGGGATTAAGTTGGGGAGAAGGAAGGTTTTCCTGTTTCTCATGAATCTTGGGGGAGGGGAAGGATATCAGTTTTACTGATGTTTCTTGAAGAAATTTCTCCTACTTCTTGAAGAATAGAGCACGAATTGAAACACAGGAGATAAATTCTGGAGATGGAGAGGGTGCAGAATAGATTAGAAGAATCTGCCCCAATAAATGAAAAGCATTCATTGAGTACTTTGTATCGAGGATACAAACAGAAAAATGAAACAATTCTTTCTCTCAAGGCTTTTCTATGCTAATCACATTTGGATACATGATTAACATAGATGGAAACTTCTCAAATATTTATGGAAAAACATTTAGGGACTCCCTTCCTCCCCTCATCATGCAGTCTCACTTCCAGCTTAATGACTACTTGTCTCTAGTACATCCAACCTAAGTGGTCAGCTAGTTTTGGCTTGGGTCCCTCCAGTGATGGGGAAACAGCTACTAGACAAGCCAATTCACTTCTTTTGTCTGATGATTTGGGCTTCTATGAACTTGTTAGGATCTATTTCCTTCCACTGAGCCAAAATCTGCCTTCTGGTATCTTCCACCTATGGGATGTAGCATCAGAAGAAAATGCGGGGAAAGAGCTGCAATGAAGATGAGACTAAGAAAAGGAGACAAGAAAGAAGGGAAAAGGATGGAAAGGAGAAGGGAAGGAGAAAACCGCACTGTCATGAAAGGCTGTTTCTACCTTTCCTTTCAACTTCTTTCCTTATAATTAGTCCCAGCAGCTGGAGGGAAATTATTCCTGGTAAGTTGAAACTTGTTGGTCTCTGAGTCCTCAGGATGCAGAGGACTGGTTGAGGGTGGTTAAGGGAGAAAGCACAGTTCTCAGCTTTCTCTCTCTTTTTGTTTTAATTCCCTGCCTGGAAGGGGCTTGTAAATGGTTTGAAGCTTTCTAGTTTACTCGCCAAGAAATCTTCTCCCCTGGGGCGGCCTTGATGCAGTGAGAGGCTTGGCTCAAACATGGCACCTGTCCATGGGCTGTCCTGGGGCCAGATTTTGAGCTCTAGGCATGGGGGTTGGTGAACGGGGTGTGGGGGTGGGAAAGGTGCTGAGGGTAGAAGCGGGTGGGCCAGAGCCTTGCAAAGGCAAGCTCTATCTGGCTGCTTCTACCTGGGCCTATCTCCCAGTCCCTCTGGCTGGAAACAGCCTGGCATCCAGAGAACGCCACACCTGGCACTTTGCTCTTGCTGGTCAATACTGGCTGGCAGTTGACACCTCCTTTTCAGGTTCCAGAGGAGGAGGAAGGGAAGTGTCATAAGGATATACTTTTTCAGCTATGAGGCTTTGAGGAAGAGAGAGGTCTAGGAGTGAAAATATTATCTCAGCTCTGCTATTAACTACCTCTATGGTCTTGGGAAACTAATTTCATCTTGATTTGCCTTGACTTTCTTACTTGTAACATGAGAGCTTTGGACTGAATGAGGGTTAGGAAGGCTTTGAACAAACAGCTTAGTCTAGTTGAAAGACAACATGAATTTAAATTAATCCTCTCCTGTGAGTATCTCCTTTTCTTCCATCATTTTTCAGTCTTGTCTATTTGTGACCTCATTTGGGGTTTTCTTGGCAGAGCGATTTGTCATTTCTTTTTCTAGTTCATTTTACAAATGAGGAAACTGAGGCAAGCAGAATTAATTGATTTACTCAGGGACACACAGGTAGTGTTTGAGGCCAGATTTGGATTCAGGAAAATAATTCTTCTTGACTCCAGGCCTGGCACTCTACCCACTGTGCCACATAGTTACTGAGTTCAAATCCAACCTCAGACATTTACTTGTGCAATCCTGAGCAGCAAATCATTTACCCTCTGTCTTTTTCAATGTCCTCAACTGTAAAATGGATTGAATAACCTATCTTCCAAAGCTTTATTGTGAGTATCAAATGAAATGATATTTGTAAAGTGCTTTGCAATCCTTAAAATACTGTGTAAATGCTAGTAGCAATTATTATTCTCTTCTAGCTTATTTATATTACCTTAGGCTCACATATTATTTTAATTGAAACTCAAAATAAGCCTTTAATGAAGCTATGAGGCATCTAGGTGGCTCAGTGGGTAGAGCACCAGAAGGACCTGGAGAAAAGAAACCCTGAGTTCAAATTTGACTTTCATCAGACACTTACTAGCTGTGTGATCCCGGGCACTTAGCCCTGTTTGCCTCAGTCTGCTGGAGAAGGAAACGACAGGTACTATTTTTTATCTCCAATTTTAAAAGAGGAAACTGAAGAGGTAAGAGATTAAATCAATTGCTTGAGGCTGTATAGCTAATAATACCTTAAAATAAGACTCATGCCCAAGGGTCTCTTAAGTGCAATTTAATGATACATCCCTTTACTCCAGATCTCACCTTGTTTGCTCTCTTCCCTTCTAAGAACGCTCTTTTTATTTCCTTAAGGTCTTTTTCCCCCTAGAAGGCCGAACGGGCTATCCATGTTCATGTTATTACCACACAGAGCAAGAGTGATTCTCTTTAGCTTTGCTTGTTTGGATGCATAGTGGCATTCTGTTCTGTCTTTGCTATTTAAAACAAACAAACAAACAAACAAACAAAAAACCCCTGATTGATAGAGGCTAGATACAACAAGCACTTTCCAATCAAAATACCTCTTTCTAGAGGATATTCCCTTAAAAATGTTTGGTTCCTTCACTAATTGTGAACAGCAAGAAGAGATGTGTTCTTTAAGTTGCTTCATCGGAGCTGTCATGGATCGTTTTGTTGGAGTGGAGCTGGGTTGATTTACATCATTATAGCCATTGTGTATATTGGATTTTGGCTCTTTTTTTTTCACTCTGCATGGCTTCATGCAAGACCTCCCATGGGTCTCTGTGCATTCTTCATATTCACCATTCCTTATGGCTCAGGAATGTTCCATTACATTTACAGAGCACAACTTGTTCAGCCATTCCCCAATTGCGTACATGTTCCACTACCAGATTTTTGTTATCAACACATTTGTATTTTGACAGGGGCCTTCTGGAGACACAATATTTTAATCCAATGGGAGGGCTGCTGAAAGATGGGATTCATGGGCACTTTGGCAGAAAGATAGTGCAAGACTGTGAATTACAATGAGTGGGTAGGTGCTTGCCCTCCATCAACAAATAGGATTAACATGGTTTTTAGTGGGCTTGAATGGTTTAGGAGAATATGGCTATTTCAAGAGCAAAATAGATGAGTTTATACTTCTCTTTCCCCATCCACTCTTTTTTTTGGGTCTCTTCTCCTGCCTCCTTTCCAGGAGTGGATGACTGAGCAGGGAAATGTCAAGTGACTAGAGCAGGGATTCTGCTATCCAGAATTTTTCACTATCAACCAAATGAAATCCAAGTTCCCTGGCATTCAAGGCCTTCCACAGTTGCTTCCAGCATACTGTTCAATCTTGTCTTCCATCATTCTTCCTTTAAGCATTTATTAAACACCTATTATGTGCCAGGTTCTATTGTTAGATGTTAGAAATACAACTACAAATGAATGAATGAATCCCTCATTTTGAGCACTTTATAGTCTACTAAAGTATTTATACTTTGTGTGTGTGTGTGTGTGTGTAGTACAGCAAGGAGTACCACATTTAGACTCAGAGGAGTCTTGCTTTTGAATTACCATGCTGCAATTTCTCTGACCTCTGAGTTCTAATTATCTCATCTGTAAAATGAAAAATCTAGATCCATATCTCTCTGGGATCCCTTTCAAGAGCTCAATTTTATAATTCAAGCGGTGGCCCTTTTCAGAGTCCATCTCGGATATCACCCCCTCCATGAGCCCTTCCTAGATTTCTTCATCTAGAAGTGTTTGTCCTCTCAGGAAATTCTCAAACCAGTTTATTTTATCAATTCCACTTTATGTCTAGATGTTTTCTAATCTTTTCTTAGATTTGAAACTTCTTGAGAACAGGGGCTACATCTTATTCATCCTTGAATCTTTCCAAGATCCTGCCTGGTGCCTTTTACTGTCACTGCTAAATAAATATTTATTCCATTCAACTATAACCAAGGGGTTTGGACAATGCACATCATGGCTCATTATACCTACAGATAATTAGGAATCCTGATTTTTCTCCCTTTTTACTGAAAGATTCAGTTCTTTGAAAAAGCAAAACATTGAAAGGCAGTTTTTCAGAAGCATTATATTTCCTCTACACCACTCCCTGCCTCCTCCAACAAGCTTTTCTTTCCTGACCCCCACCCCCCAAATTTGGACATCATCGTGCTATTTCTGCATAGTTTGATCAGAATCCTCCAGTATTTGGTGGAATGGTGGAGACAGTCGGCTTTGGCAGGTGCAGGGCTCTGATGGGGGTGGGAGATTGAGCAATCTTCCCCCTTCCTTCCCTTCTCCACCCTGCCACCTCATCATAAGCCCCACTTGGAGGGATTTGAGTGGAGCTAGTCAGCCCACAGCCAGTCAGACACACCCTGGGGAAGATTTATGCTCTCTGGCATGCCCTTCCCCTCTTGAGGGAGGTATAGCCGCCCCAGCCTCTTCCAGGTCAGCCAGAGGTAGCCAGGACTTAAACCCAAGGCCTCTGGGCAGGTTCAGCTTTATGTTCCTCCTTTGTGGGACAGAAGGTCCCAGCTAGGACCTGACATATGAGCGACAACTTCTCCTCCCAGTAGTCAAGGCCTTCAGTAATTGGAGAGGAGAACTCAAGAATTCTAAAGTCGTTTATTTTATTTTTTAAAGAACAGGAACACCCCTTTTATGTCATTTCTCCACTCAAACAACAAAAGTTCTCCTTGGGAACAACTAAGTGGTGCTGTGGATTGAGTTTTGGGCTTGCAGTCAGATCCCAGGCAAGCCACATCCTCTGTTTCCCTCAGTTTCCTCAAATGTAAAATAGCGATAACAGCGCCTAATTTGCAGGGTTATGAGGATTAAATGAGACAATATTTGTGCTTGGCACATTATGTAAATGTTTATAATACTTATTACCTTTCCTTCCCTTCTTCCCTCAAAAGTTTCAGCTTCTTTAGACTGGTTTCCAAGATCCCCAATCTGCCTTTCCAGACAGATTTGGTACCACTAAAGCTTTATAATAAGCTTGACTGGTGTTTATCATGTAGTCTGTCTGTTAGTTTTGATTTTGGTAACTCTACCCATGACCTTCCTCTGGAAGCCTCAAACTTCTAATCTGTAAAATGGACATCTAACACATTCCTCACCTCACAGATGTTAGGACTAAAATCTTAGAGCACTGCAGAATTGTGATTTTGGGTGTATACTTTGTCACAGTCAGGATGGTTAACTTGCTGCTCTGGAATCAAGTCTTGTACTTTTTAACCCACTTCTTGCCTGGAGTACTTATCCCCTTTCCTTTCATCTAAATCCTATAAATTTTTAAGGTGGACACCAAAGGCAGATGAGTTCCCTTTTATAGGTGGTCTTCCCCCATTAGAACACAAGTGCTCTGAGGGCAGAGCCTGTTTTTCTACTTGTAATTGTATTTCCAGCCTGGCACATTTTGTTGTCATTCTTCAGTTGTGTCTGACTCTTTATGATCCCATTGGGGTTTTCTTGGCAGAGATATTGGAGGGTTTGCCATTTCCTTATCCTTTCACTGGAAATGCTGTGATTCTGTGACGATGTAGTCAATTATTTTTGCCTTACTTATTCCTTATTCCGGCTAGATAGTGCACTTACCTTAGTTTTCTTTTCATAGATAGATGTCTTGTATTCCTAATTAGTTTATGGGCTTTAGAAGTTTAGAGACTGTTTCTCATGCTCCTTTGTTTCAGTATAATGTCTTCAGTTATTCAGTATAATAATTCAGTATAATGATTTCTTTCAGACAACAGATGGTCAACCCACATATATTGGTTTGATTTTACAGGACTATTCATTTAGCTGTTAAAAACATGGATGGCCATAAGCTCTACCTTGTTAGGAGGACTATTCAGTGGTTAGAGCTCCAGATCTGAGATTAGGAAACCTAGGTCAAATTGAGCCTCAGATATTTACTAGTTGTATGATCTCAGGCAAGCCATTTGGTCTCCATTTTACCTCAGTTTCTTTGTTTGTAAAATGGGGATAATAATACCTCCTGCCTCTCAGGGTCATTGTTTGAATTAAATGATAAAATAATTGTAAAAGGCTTAACACAATGTCTAGCCCAAAGTAGGCCCTATATAAGAGTTAATTATTAATATTATTATTATTGTTAGGATGGCACAAAGAGGAATTTTTTGGTAGAAAGGGCTGTTAGACATTTAGGCATACATAGTTGTAAGAATATTCTTTCTTGAGGAATCTCATCTATCTGCACTGAAAAGAGTACTATTTATTCCTAGAAGCAGACAGAATGTAGATTCTGGATTCTGATAGGTGTTTGGCTTTATCACCAAAATAACCAAAGTAATAGGTAGCAGTAGGTAATTTTTTTCAATTTAATATACATTTATTAAATTCTGCAAAATCTGTGTAGTAAGCATATAGTATTATAAACAATGCTTTAATATTATCACCAATAATATGTAATGGGGTCATTTCAATGGGAATGGCCTGCATTTCCTTTTTTTAGATCAATACATTTTTTAATTTTTAATACAGATTACTTTATGAATCATCTTGGATGAGAAAAATCAAAGCATAAGGGAAAAACCCTGAGAGAGATAAAAAACAGAAAAAAGAAGTGAACATAGCATGTGTAGGTTTACGTTTAGTCTCCTCAGTTCTTTTCTGGATGCAGAAGACATTTCCTGTCCAAAGTCTATTGGGATTGCTTTGGATCACTGAACCATAGAGAAGAACCAAGTCTTTCCTAGTTGATCACTGCAGATTCTTGTTGTTTTTGTGCACAATCTATTCCTGGTTCTGCTTATTTTTCTCAGCATCAGTTCATGTAAATCTTTCCAAGCATTTCTAAAATCAGCTTCTTCATCATTTTTTATGGAAGAATAATAACAGAACAATTACTACAACTTGTTCAGCCATAACCCAATTGATAGACAGTCAATTTCCAATTCTTTGTACCACAAAAAGAGCTGCTCCAAACATTCTTGCACATGTGGATCCTTTTCCCTTCTTTAAGATTTCCTTGGGATATAAACCCAGTAATCGCACTGCTGGGTCAAAGGGTATGCACAGTTTTATAGCCCTTTGAACATAGTTCCAAATTGTTCTCCAGAATGGTTCGATCATTTCACAATTGAGTGGTGGGTAGTTTTGAAAATTTTTTATTAGTATTGCTTATTTGTACTTTAACCTTGGAATCATTAGGTTGCTAGAAAGGCACTGAGCATCCAAGTGCTGAGAATCAAAAATCAGATCATCAACTCTTTAGGTTGATGGGATCCTCCAGTGAGCATCTCATTGCACCCTTTTCTTCAGGCATGTCTGAACCTCAGCTACCCCTAGATGAATGTGATTCTCTCCTGGCTCTTCAAGACCACCAGAGAAGTAGATTAGACAGCTTCCCTCTGGCACTGTTGTAGTCCCTCACTGCTCTCCCAGTCAGGAATTTCTTCTGATGTTTAACTTCATTTCCTTCTGTTACAATGCAAATGACTTTGCTCTTATTCTGGGCTCCCTGGAGATAGAAAATCATAGGGGCATGCCCTGTTGTGTAATCATCCTTCACATGTTCCCAGATTTGACTCTCCCCACCCTTTCCTTTTCAAATTTTGTTTGGGGTAGATGGTGAGATGAGAGCAGGCAATCATCTTTGGGGGAACAGAGCAGCATGAATGCATTGAGGGATCCCTTGTTAATTTGGTGTTTAGTGATAAGGACCCTGGAGTGCATTATATCAATCATTCTTTATCTGCTTTATTTTCTTGTCATAGGCTAGATATCTTTGGTATGGGATTTTTCACCGTCTCTATTGAATAAGGACTGGAGAAAGGTGGTGAGAACTGGATTAGGCTGTCTCTATAAAGCTTTCCTCACGATACTAGGCTACTAGGCAGAGTTTCTAAGCCACTTCTAAGCCTTTTATTTTCTCTTCTAACTAAAAGGAGGAATTCTCATCCTTGTCATAATTGCTCACATTGCTGTACAAGTAACATAAAAATCATTTTTCCTCTTTTACAGGTAAGAAAATAGCATGAAGGAACTTAGGTATCTGCTGCATGGTCAAATGGCTAGTAACTGACTTAAAACTGGATCCTCTTGCCTCTCAGATAGATATTCTTTCTAATTCATTTCAATTCAGTTCAATTAAGTGACTACTAAGTTATTATAAGGAAGTAGCTAGATTGTGAGTGAATGGAGTACAGGGACTAGAGTTAGGAAGACTCATCTTCCTGAGTTCAACTATGGCCTCAGACACTTACTTGCCATGTGACTCTGAATAAGACACTTCACTCTGTTTGCCTCAGTTTTGTCATCGTAAAATAATCTGGAGAGAGAAATGGCAAACCACTCCAGTATCTTGGCCCAAATGGGCTCATGAAATCAGACAGGACTGAAATGACCAAACACTATTACCAAGGACAAGGCATGGGTATACACAACTTTAAAAGAAAAAAAGCAGGCAGTGTCAGTTCTCAAGGGCTTTAAATTCTTCTGAGCATACACTAGGTAGACAAATACAAAACATATACATAGTATAGATACAATCATTTCACATCTTAATGGGAGAACCCTATTAACTGGGGCTGTTGTTTATCCTTCATTTTTTAAAGCATATTTAAAAACATATTTGATTTAGATTTAGAAAAAAAACAAACAAATAAAACAACAAATTGGGTTTAAAGCCTATCACAAGTAGATATTAGCTACATGATTTTATCCATTTAATGTCGCTTAGCTTCAATTTCTCTTTCTGTAAAATGGATATAAATATATCACCCAACTCACAAACTTGGTGTAAAGATCAAATATATGTAAATAATTTTATAAGTCTAGGTATGAATATAGGCTGCAGGGACATTCCAGAGAATGTCATAGAAATGGAGGATTTGATTTGGAAGATAGTGGGAAATGAAACTTGACCAGTAGGGTGTATTTAGCTTTTAAAGGACTTTGAATATCATACTAAGATTTGGTCTTGTTGCATATCCTTCATTCGTGAAGAGGATTGATGATCTCTTGAATTTCTCATGAATTAGATTACAATAAGGTAGGGGACAGGAAGAGCAGGAGATAATAATGGGGCTAGCTTTCAAAGGACCTAAAAGTTTCAGAGGGAATAGGTGAGGATGGAGAGTGGTCCATGCATGGGAGAGACCCTGTACAGAAAGATGGGGGTGGGAGATGGGATGTCATGTATAGACAACAGCAAATAGCTCAGTTTGTTTAGAACATAAAGTGTGTGAAGGAAAATAATGTGAAGTCAGTCTGAAAATATACCACACCCAAATGCCGGAGTAACCTGAGGTGGAAGAGGCAAAGGAGCAGATGCATTCTGGGAATTCAATTATGAAATAGAAACCTTAGGTGATGTGTTCAAAATAAAGGGAATACTAACGAATTTATGGAAAGATCATTATCCTTCTCACTACAAAATATTTATTATTAATTCATTATTTGTTCCTGATATAGATTGTTCCTCCTATTTATTCTTAGTTTAGAGTACAGAAGAGTCAGCAAGTCACTTAACCTCTTTGTGCTGGATCTCTAAGGCACTAAATACAGATGAGTTGTCCATCTGGATAAAAGGAAGACATTTCCACTCATGGTGTTCTTCATATTGAAGAACTCATAGATCTGAACCCATCCCTTACTCCTTCCCAGCAAATGGTGTGGTCTCCTTTCCCTCCAGAATCTTATGGTCTAAGAATTCAGTGATTTCCAGAGTCATGCAGGACAGAAAGGATTCCTTATGATTGCGAGTCAAGAAACTGCTACTTAATTTCTTGGAGAACTTGAACAAATTACTTACCTCCTTAGACTTCAGTTTCCTCGTCTGCAATATAAGGAGTACTAAATCAAATGTTCTTTAAGCCTTAAATTCTGTACCTCTGTAATCTGGAAGGAGATATATATATAGTGGGAGGTGGAGGACAGGATAGGAAAGAAGTTAACCTCAATATCAAAGGGTGAATGAAGCCTATGTTTGGTTACTACTGGTGGATTCCAAGTCAATACACTCCTCTTTTTGCTTATTTTTGTTCTCACCCCCTTTTTATTCTTTGGCTCCCTTTCCCCTCTTCCTTTTGCCTGTTAGTAGCTGGCAAGGACACTGCTTAGACCTGCTGGGGGCAATCTGGATCACATAATTTAGAACTGAAAGGTAACATGTACTATCTAAAATATTTATTATATTAATATTGTAATATTATTATTATTATTATTATTAACAATATATTATATTATATTCATAATACCAATATATTATATTATATTTATTATAATACCTTTCTTTTTACAAATGAAGAAAATGAAGCTGAGAAAAAAGAAAAATAGTTATCCAGTGTCACCCAGGGAGTAAAGAGCAGACCTGAAAGGTATGCAAATTCAGCTTTTCTAACCCCAAAGCCATTGGTATGTCTTCATTATTACACTGTTATTCTGTCCCCTAAAGAAATTATTGATCATTGAGTTCCAAACTCCCCAAATCATTGAATCAATTAATTTCTTCAAAATTGTTTCAATTTTTATTGAAATGCTTTATTTTTATATTACCCCATTTTTTGAGTACATCTTTCTTTTCTTCTCTACTCAGCAAACAATTTGTAACAATAAATAAAAAAGAGCAGAAAAATAAATTTGACAAAATTAATCAACACATCAGCTTTCTCTGACTGAGAATACGTGCAATATTCCACACTCTATTTCAAATCAATTCATTTAAAAAAAGTGATTAGTTCTGTGGAAAAATCAAGAAAACTGTTGATTGAATTGTCCCAAACAATACCCCCCCATACACACTTTTGGGGTTATTTGAATTGACACAGTGAATAAGCAGAGGATAATTATAGATAATATGCAGGTCATAAAAAGGTGAGATTAAATATTTACATTAGGGACAGGTCAAAGAGTAAATAGAGTGTGGTGGTAGCCAGGATGAAAGGGTCACAGGTCGGGGATAGGGAATTTCCTGTTTAGATAGGATTGGATCTGGTCAGTTCATTTGACTTTTGAAAAAAAGAATCTGAAAGGACCCAACAAAACTATCCAACTGAAACTCCCCCTGTCTTTGCATTCTAAATACTTTCTTTTCCTAGGGATGGATCACAATTATCAGGATGAAGAAGGAATTTCAAGAGAGGACTTCTGACCCGATAATGATACCTAGAAGGGTTTGGATTTATAGACAGTGAACCTGGTTCAGATCGGATCACAGCAGTTTACTGCCTTTCTGATCTAGAGGACAGGTATAGTTTTATGAATTTCTTCCTGTCCGACCCAGCTCAGTTTAGAAGTTGCCTAATATCCCTTGGTTGGCTGATTTTCCAAGCTATTCATTTAAGTGTTGAAAATGCAAGACAGGTGTCCAAAGGAAGATAGTGGCAAGCTAAAAATAAAAGTAAATGGATTTGGATAGCATCAGTTTCCTTTTCTGTAAAACGAGGGGGTTGGACCAGATTATCTCCAAGGTCTCTTCCAGCTCTAAATCTGTGATGTGATATTTATACTGCACCTCTCTCATAAAGAGCTCAAGTTGCAAACCCATCTCCTTTGCTTCTTTTTACCTACTCCCTGTTGTTTCCTCTCATGTTCTCTCCAGTACCATTTGGAAAGAAATAAAGTATAATGGTCATGGCCTCCATATTGCTGACTGAAACTAGAAGTAAAAGTTCTCAGAGGATCTCTGAGTTTGGGGATCCCAAATCCCTTCTTTGCTTCAGAGTCACTGCTAGAAGTGCCTGGTACTTGAAAAGTTGTGTGGCTTGAAGGCCATGAACTTTCCAAAAAAAAGCTAAATTAAATTAATTTTTTGGTTACATTTTAAGTATTCCTCCCTTCCTCCCCACCCTGCACTAGAAAAGGCCAGCACTTGACCCAGAAAACATTCCTTCTACATGTATATATATGTGTGTGTGTGTGTGTGTATGTATGTACAGACACATATGTATTATATATAGTTTGTGTGTATATTATGATATGTGGTATATATTATGCACTGGACATATGCATGTATATGTATGAAAGTATATACAAACATACCCCCTTATACCATATTATGTATACTTCTACTTATCACTTCTTTCTCTGGATATAGATAGCATCTTCCTTCATGGGTCTTTTGTAACTGATTTGAGTACTTTTAATACTTAGAATAACTTATTCATGGTTGTTCTTTGAACAATATTGCTACTAGTATATATAGCAATTTCTCAGTTCTGCTCATTTCACTCTTCATTATTTCATGCAAGTCTTTTCATATATTTCCAAAATCAACCTGCTCATAATTTTTATACACAGTAGTATTCCATCACAATCATGTATTACATTTGTTTAACCATTCCCTAATTGACGGGCATTCAATTTTCAGTTCTTTGTCACCACAAAAAGAGCTGCTATATATATTTTAGATCATTTAGGTTATTTTCATTTTTCCTTGATCATCTTGGGAAACAGACCTAGTAGTGGTACTGCATATGCAATTTTATAACTCTTTGGGAATAATTTTTCTCCAAAATAATTGGTTCAGTTCACATTTTCACCAAGAGTGTATTAGCATCTCAATTTTTTCCATATCTCCTTCAATATTTCTCATTTTTCATTCTATCATTTTAGACAATCAATAGATGTGACATATCTCAAAGTTGTTTTAATTTATACTTCTTTAATCAATAATGATTTAGAACATTTTTATATGACTATCTACAGTTTTGATTTCTTCATTGAAAACTGCCTTTCATATTCTTTGACCATTTATTAAACTGAGAATGTCTCATATTCTTATAAATTCGACCAAGTTCTCTCTATATTTTGGATTTATATAAGACTTTTTTCTGAGAAACTGTCTTTAAAATCTATTTTTCTTCCCCTCAATTTTCTTTCAATTTTGGCTACATTGATTTTATTTGTACAAAACTTTAAAACATTTAATGTAATCAAAATTATTATCCATATTACAACTCATAATGCCCTTTATTGTTTATTCATAAAACCTTTTTCTATCCATGAGTCTGATAGGTAATATATTTCACGGTCTTCCAATTTTCTTATTATATCTCCCTTTATATCCAGGTTATATATCCATTTTGACTTTATCCTGATTTATACTAAATTACTTTCCAATTTTCCCAACTTTTAAAAACCAAATAGTAAATCCTTATCCCAAAAGATTCAATCTTCATTGTTTTTAAACACAGGGTTATTATAATCATTTACTACTATATGTTGTATGTCTTCTTTGTTCCACTGATCCACTTTTTTATATTTTAGTCAGTACCATATAGTTTTGATAATTACTGTCTTAAGTTTAAAACCTGGTATTGCCAAATCTCCTTCTTTTATATTTTTTCCATTAATTTCTTTCCTTTTGCTCTTCTAAATGAATTTTGTTAATTTTTTTCCAGCTCAATAAAATAAATTCTTAGTAATTTAATTGGGATGGCATTGAATAAGTAGATTAATTTAGGTAAATTTGTCATTATTATATTGGCTCTTCCAACCCACGAATAATTGATATTTCTCCAATTATTTAAACCTGGACTTGCACAAAAAGTGGTTTATAATTATGTTCATGTAGTTCCTGAATTTTTCTTGGCAGGTATTTGCTCAGGTAGTTTATACTATCTATAGTATTTTAAATGCTGCATCTCTTACTATTTCTTCTTGCAGCATTTTGTTGGTGATATTTAGAAATGCTGATTATGTATATGAGTTTATTTTATATCCTTCTGATTGGTTAAAATTATTGTTTCAAATAACTTTGTAGTTGAATCTCAAAGATATTTTAAGTATATCATCATATTGTCTGCAAAAAAGAAAGCGTTTTGTTGCCTTATTGCCTATTCTGATTCCTTCAATTTATTTTTCTTCTCTTATGCTATTGAATAATACTGGTAATAATGGGAATCCTTGTATCATATCCTTGTGACATATTATTGTAGTTTCCTATTTATTTAAGATTTTTGCATCCATGTTCATTATTGAAATTGGTCTATAATTCTGCTCTACCCCTCACCTTTTCTTTTCTTGGTTTAAATATCAATATCATATTTATTTCATAAGAGGAATTTGGTAGGACTCCTTCTTTGCTCATAATTTTAGATAATTTAGCTAATATTGGAATTAGTTGATCTTTAAATGTTTGATAGAATTCACTTGTAAATCAATTTGGTCATGATACTTTTTTTCTTTTTAGGAAGTTCATCATGTCCTGTTCACTTTCTTTTTCTAAAATTGGGTTTATTTAGATATTTTATTTGGTCTGTTATTCTAGGCAGTTTATATTGTTATAAGAATTCTACTTCACTTCAATTGTTCAATTCATTAATATATAATTGGGTAAATTAATTACTAATAATTGCTGTGATTTCATCTTTGTTATTGGCATAGTCATCCTTTTCAGTTTTGATACTAGTTATTTGTTTTCTTATCTCTTAAAAACATATTAATCAATGTTTATCTTTTCCCCATAAAACCAACTCCTAGTTTTATTTATTAATTCAATGGTTTTCTTACATTCAATTTAATTAATCTCACCTTTCATTTTTAGGATTTACAATTCGGTCTTTAATTGGGGATTTTAAATTTGCTCTTTTACTAGTTTTTTTTTTTTTTTAGTTGCATACCCAATTCATTGATCTACTCTTTCTGTATTTTATTGATATGAGCAGTTAGAGATATAAATTTTCTCCAGTTATTGCTTTGCTGCATCCCATAGGTTTTGATATGTTGTCTTCTTATCATTCTCATAAACAAAATTGTTTACTATTTCTATGACTTGTCTCTTAACTTATTCATTCTTTTTAAAAATAAGTCCTCCACTATTATAGTTTCACTATTTACTAGTGTAATTCACTAAGCATTTTCTTTAAAAATTTGCATGCTAAAATATTTGGTACATATAGGTTTAGTATTGATATTACTTTATTTCCTATAGTACCTTTTATCATAATGTAGTTTATCTCTTTTAATTGAATCTATTTAAAATTCAACTTTGTCTGAGATCTGATTGCTAGCCTTGTTTTTAAAAAATCAGTTGAAGCCTAACAAATTTTACTCTAGTCTTTCATTTTTTACTCTGTATGAACTTCTCATTTTAAAATGCTTCTTGTAAACAGCATATTGTTGGATTCTATTTTAAAATTCATTATGACATTTGTTTTCACTTTATGGGTGAGTTCATTTCATTCACATTCAAATCACAATTACTAATTATACTTTCCTTCCATTTTTTCCACTCTTTCTCTCTCTCTCTCTCTCTCTCTCTCTCTCTCTCTCTCTCCAATACTGTCTAAAGCATTTAATTTACTTCTAACCATTTCCTCCCTAATCTGCACCGCTTCAAAGAATTCCTTCCTTATGTTCTCTCTTTCACCTCCTATTTCTTAATCCACCCATCCTTTTAAGAGTCTATTCCTCATCCTCTCCCCTGACCCTCTTAATTCTTGATCTACACACCCTTTTGAGTCCCTCCCTTACACACCCTTTTGCCCTCCTTTTTCTTTCTAAGTTAAGGATTTTATATTACACACACACATACATATGAACACATTAACATACATATATGTGCACACATCTGTGTTTATGTGTGTTAGTGTTATTCCCTTCTTAATTGAGTTCTAATGAGAATGAGGTTCTATCACTATCACCCCTCCACCCTCTCCTTTATCCACTGAAACAACTCTTCCAGTCATATCTAAATTGTTGGACTGACCTAAGTGTTAGCAAGTCTTTATAACAACCCTTTGGATTTAAATACCATAGATTACATTTTTTTCCCCTATTCCTACTCCAAGACTTGTCTTATTCAGACCAATTTTTTAAACTGATCTTTACAGGACTCAATATTTTGCAGCTAAATGGCATAATAGATAAAACCCTGGGAACCAAAAAGACTTGTGTTTAAATCCTGCCTCTGGTACTTATTAGTTGTCTGACTTGGACCACTTAATCTCCCTCAGTCTCAGTTTCCTAATTTGTTCAATGAGGAATTCTCTCTCATCTATCTCATACAGTGGTGTGTGGGTCAAATGAGATACTATCTATAAAACACTTTACAAAACTTAATGTATCATAGAAATACTAGCTACTATTATTATTATTATTATCATTACTATTGCTATTGCTGTTACTGTTATTATATTATTACAATGCATTCCTTCTTGTGAATATCCCTCCAGGAATGAACACAGAACTCTAAATAGTGCTTTGCATCTTTGTTTCCTTATCTGTAAAATGAGAAAGATTAGATAATCTGTAAGGTTCCTTCCATATTCTATTTTATATACATATATATGTATATATATATACACATATATATGTATATATATATGTATATATATATACATATATATGTATACACACACACACACACACACACACACACACACATATATATATATATATATAGTGGATCTGTGATTTCATTGATTCAAGTACCTTTTTTTTTAAAAACAGACCATGACCTCTCTGTGTCTCAGAAGAAGGTCTTTCATGAGTATCTGTGGATGAGAAATTCCTCACCCTGTAGATAACCTGGTAATGAACCTCTCTGAACTAGACCTGGCTGTTCCACAATAGCAGACATACAGTCTGAGCCCATACTTGAAGCCTCTTCAGCTTAGTAGTACCTGCCAAAACTTGTACTTCCTGTCATTTGAGAATTCAGAATCACTTCCATAGCAAGATGAGGGCTTAGTAATTTTTAAATGCTTTTCTGGAGAGCTAGTGGAAAGTTCTCAGAATGTTGAGTGGATTCTCTTACATCATAAGCTTAGAAGTGGAAGAGACTTTGAGAATCCCCTGTTTTACAGATCAGGAAACTGAGGTCCAGAGAGCTTAATGTTCTCATCCAAGACAATATAAGTAGTAAGTGGCAGAACTGGGTTCTAGATCCAGCTTTTTGGATGCCATAGCCTGTGTGTTGCCCCATTGTATCCCTTTAGAAGATTTATAAAGACACGAGTTTTACAAGATCAGAATGCATCGATGAATTATGATTTGCATCGTTGAAAAGAGTACGAACTTCAGAGAGTCATTAATATGTTCTATTTTTTTTCTGTATGTGTACAAAAAACTAAATTAAAATGCACAATGCTGTAACTAAATGCCTTGTACAGCTTAGCATGGTAACTTCCCAGGTGGTCAGACATGCTCCAGCAGGACAGGTTGCCTGAAGCATCTCATTGTATATAGATGTTTATCTTGACCTCTGCCTCTGCAATCTTTGTGTGCATACATGTACACCTGCACAAACCTGCACACACATTTATAATGCATGTAATGTGCATGCATAAATGAATAATACACATGCTTACATGTGCACCTACACAATGTGCATGCTCACACACAATACAATATATTATATATGTATGCATTCATACATGTATACACACAACACATATATGCATGTGTATATATGTATGTACACAGATAGAGATAGATAACCAATTACTCATTAGATATAAAGGTGTTTACTTCAGAAGTCCCTCACCATTACTCAGAAGGCACAGGATTTTGCAATTTTATATGTACACAGAGAAGATGAAATGTTCAAAATGGAAACTAGAGGACAGCTCAGTTTCTGAAAACTACAATATCAAGAAGGTCCCTCAGAGACCATATAATTCAACTGACTTATTTTACAGATAAGGAAAATGAGGGAGCTTCAATGATGACTGAAGATCATCTAGGTAATAGAATTTGAAACAAGACTTATAGTTTCATAGACTCTCTGCTCCTCTGTTCCTATAGAAACACTTCATTCAAACCTATTGAAATTTTTTTTTCTTCTAGAAATTCCCATAGAAGGAGGAATGACGGCTTTCCTGGGTTATGAAGTCTGCTGATATCTAATTCCTGCTGCAATTCCAGTTCATGGCTTCCCATCCTATTATAAAAGGACCTTTCAAGTCACTTATACAATATACATCCATTTGTTCCAAAGATATGATTAAGTCTTCCTTCCAAACCTTTTCAGCTTAGCTAATTTTATTCAGATCTTAATTTTATTCATTCGTTTGTTTTTGTTTATTTATCCATCATTCATTTTTATTTTAAAGTTATGTTTTGGAGGATTTTAGTTAGGTAACATTTTTCTATATTTTTATAGATATAATTGCTTTTGCATTTGTTTATTTATTTTCAATTAACTGTTCAATAAATTTTTGGGGATGTTGTCTTGTTCTCTTTTCCTTTCCCCCTCCCCCCAACTCTACCAATGCCAAATCTCTCCAAAATGTGGGGAGTGTTTTCTCTGTTCTGCTATTTTAGCTGACTGATCCAGTAGACCCAGATTAAATTCAGAGATAATAAAATAGCAAGGTAAATGATGGAAGATGACTTTAGGGTCAAGGTTTGGATGACAACCTTATGAATCCCATGGCAATACACAACTGCCAGTGGGACCAGCCCTAAGTTTGGGATACACAGCTGAACATTCTTTCTATAAATTTTAATCCTTGGTTGTTGACATTTTATTAAAAACCTTTTATTTAGCATTTAAAATATTATAGCTGTTAAGTAAAACTGACAAAGCCACCATGTCTAGCAGTATATATAATATTCTGTATCCTCCGTTTCTTTACTAAGAGAAGGAAAGTATATTTCAACTTCTGTGTTCTGGGACCAAGATTGTGCTAGTGCAATCACTGATTCTTGGCTTTCCTTTCCACTCTCACTGTCACAATTCTCCAAAACAAAATCAGGGTTTTAAAGCTTCTACACAGGATGTCTAAGCTGTATGACATCTCCATTCTTGGGATAGATTTTTGTAAATAAAAAGACAAAACTCTGCTACTGGAGGAGGATACTATTTCTCTTAAGCCCCGATGGCCAAGGATGTTGGCATTTGAGCTCTATTACTCCTTACCTGCCTATTGGTTCAGGAAGAGAACAGGATTCAGAAGACCTGCTTTCAAACCTGACTCTGCCATTTCAACTGTGACCTTGGACAAGCTCTTAGTTCCTCTGGATCACCATATCCTCATCTATAAAAATGAGGATATTAAATCAGATGATTTCTAGGATCCATTAAGATAGTGTGATACCTTTGATTCATATTATTTCTCTAATGCCCTTGGAATTCTATGCATTATGAGCCTGTCTTGAACACAAAGGTTGATACCACCAATCCGCCATGGGATAACCGTATGTTCTTAATCCTGACACTTTTCCCTCAATATTCTTAGTGCCTTCTCCTCTCTCCTTTTTATCCCCAAAGATTGTGTAATGCTGCACCTGGGATAGACTCAAATTGGGCACACTCGTCCTGACCAAAGTGGGCCCCCAAACCCCTCCACAACCCCCAGCCTCTCCCATTCTCACGAGTCACATTCGTTGGAATGATGTTATGAGCCATGATATCCATCTAGGTCATGTTTAAGGGGGTGGAGTAAGTGTGTTACCACTAAATGTCCAGCAGAGTAGCAGGTGGATGGGTGAGAAACACTTTCCTTCTTCCTCAGTGCCCTGCAGCAACTCAGCAGGTGGGTGGGCTCTGCTTAGCCCAGGTAGGTATGCTCTCAGGGCAGCAGCTAGGAATACTGAACCTGACACCACTGGCAGCAATCCAAGCAATAAACACGAATCCACATTTTCAGCCTTTGCTGACTGCCAAGGCTATTTCTATTTGGAACAAAGGTACAACTCCTACCAAGTCCCCCACCTGCCATTTCTCCCTTCCATAACTCCCTTAAGTTTGCCAGGAGTTAGAGATTCACAGGTACTCATGGTCATGGAGGAACTCAGGCCAGCTGAACCAATCTCTTCTAGACTCAGGCAGTTTCCTATGGAATATACCCAACACATATTCACTGGGCTTTATATCAGGAGGATACCTGTGGGGACCTGTGGCTGTCCACCTACTTTCCCGCAACATATGACCAGCTCACCTTCTCGTCTGATATATTATATAATTCCTTGTTATCTTTTTTTTTCTGTTTTTCTGAGTTGCTTATTAGTTACAGCCTACTTTCCCCACCAGGAACCTTTTCATTGCCATCTGTTTGATACTCATCTTCATTTTTTAATGATTGTACTATCCCATGTCTTGCTGCCATATTGCAATGCTGATAGAATGTCGATATTAAATAGATGAAACTTGGCTTTCATGAGAAGCTTGAGGACATTAATAAGCTTTGAAATTTCCTAAAGGCAATTCTTCTCATTCTCCTCTTCCTATTAAACTCTGTTCAACCCTCCTAATTCAACTGGTTATTAACTCAAACATCATTAATACAATTTCTTTTTGTCTCCATATCTTTGTGATATGAAACCATTTAGATCAAATTTCTGGTCTGAGTGAATCACTTCTGTTACATTGTCTTTCTCCTGGACCCCTCCTTCACAAAGAATAGAATGTGCCTACTTATCTTTTAAGACATAAGGCAAGTGTTTCTGAGATAACTTGAGCCTCCAACCTTTCTGCCTTCCCTAAGTAGCAAGGAAAGATGTCACATACTCTTCTTGTCACACTGTTGTTATGGCTAGACAGGATCTTTGAAGGCTGAGTTGGTGATATGGTGCTCGATGCTGTGGGTGGATTGGATTATGTGGCAAAAAGTAAAGACAGGTACAGCTTTGATCTTGTGGGACCTGTAGATCAAGTGACTCAGCAAATGTTGGCACTTCTGCATCAGTGGACAGACAGATGGTTAACTTTAAATAACTTGGATTTCAGTGCAATTCTTAGCCCCAGTGAGTCTTTTGGTGTCCAGATTCCGAAAGACATGCACTTTCTGCACTCCCTCCCCCTCCTCTCTCCCAACACACCCACACTGCTTCTCTCCAACCTTCTCCTTTGTTAAGTCAAGACCTCACGTCCCAGGGTCCCAGTAGAACTGACCTGTGGTGACAGCTGGGTAAGTTTATCCTGCCACTTGACAAGGGAGGGATTAAAGTCTTAAAGCACCAGGATAGGAGAGAGGCCCTGAACTCGAACATCCAAATATTCACACCACCAAATACTACCCTGGAATTCAGAATTAGGATGGGTGGAAGCCACCTGTCAGGAATTAGGTGACTCTTCCTGGATGTTTAAAAAAAAACCCAGTTTTGTCTTTTCACTGCTCTTCTCTGGATATCTCAAAACACCTTGCATATGAAATTTGGATTAGACAATGAAGAATTAATTTTGTCTTACTAATAATAAGAACTATTTCAAACGCAAGGAGCTGGGGCACTGCACCCACATTTTCTTCCTGGGGGGCTTTTCTCTGTGTCTACATATCACCTGAGTGATATATCACCTACATATCTACAATCACCTGAGTTCCAAATGATTGAACCACTAGTAGTTTGGAAGGGAGACTGATCAATCTCCATGAAAAAAAACAATAGGTTCCTTTTCTCACACTTTTTGGCTTATATCTTGCCCTCCAGCACTATAGGGTGTGAACTTAGCTTTTGGCTAATGTTTTAGGTAAATGGGGAGTAGAAAGGTACTCAATGTACAAATTAATCCAGGTATGGGACAGGTATTTATTTCCTATGCCCTCCAATTCTCTTTGTTATATTTAAAATAGCATTTGGTAACATAACTATTATTATATTCTCTTGGGAGGTTGATATTTAAGCCTCATCATGAGTCCAAACAAATCCCACTCCATGTCTTCTGTTGGTGGTAATTTTCCTTGGAGACAAAACTTCCCATATTGTTAATCAGCTTCCTACAATGGATTGAGGACCTTTTCAACTCACAAGCTTATAAGATCTGGAACTCTTCATCTTGAGAATAATGTTTGGTCACCTACTCAGGAAGAGATACACAAAACAGTAAAGACATCTAGATTTCAGTACAAGCTTGATTAGTTCAATCCCTTCTACTCTAGCTGACATGGGAGTAGCCATGGATTGGGGAGAAAAAAATGTTGCCTACTTCCTCATCCCTAGAAGGAAAGTTTAGTGACAGAGTACTACTTGTCATGTGGCAGAGTTGGAGAAGCATGAGCCAGAAATTATCTCTCCTGTTTAACTGACATCACTTTTATTCCCTCTTCACCCCAAGGAACCACCCTCCATTTACAGTGTCATACCAAAGTGTCATGTCTCTCTAGGATTGAGCCACATCTGGCAATATGTAACCAGGGGGTTGTCATCCTCAATGCACCAAGCCCCCTCAGTGCTGAGTCATGCACACAGAAGCATCGAGGTCAGATTCATACATTCACCATTCAATTCTCATTGCATCCTTATTTTAAAACCTTATTATGCACCTAAAGGTGTTTTCAATATTTTGATTCTTTGTAAAGGGGCACAATACCTTTAAAAAAAGGTTTTGTTTATCCCAAAGTCTTATGTTTACAGATATTAGATGAAGAGAAACTTAAAGTGAGTTAGTAAAGCAAATGTGAGATTAAAAAAATTGTCTTTTTATTGTGTGAGAGAAGAAATAAGGGAGCAGAAAACCTAGAAAAGTGAATAAGTTTTTTTTTTTTCTGCTCAAAATTTTAAACAGATTATGGAAGATTTCTCTTAAGAGAAGATACATGCAAAGAGTTTTGACAAAAAGCTGCCAGAAGAACCTAAAGCATATTTAAGGTGCCTAACCCTGGGAAGGTTCTATACCCGAGTTAGGAGACTTAGGGTGTTGTATGTATTCAAGATTGGTAGAAATTCCAGATTAGATTAAGCAATGATTGAAACCAGGTAGAAATCTGTGTGCGAAGTCCCTACTCATTTACATTTCTTTAAATCTTGCTTTAGATTGTATAATATCCTTTAATAAACAATAATCCATCATTTAAAGCTGTTTTAATAAACACATTTCTGATAAAAACACAATTAAGTGATAAAACATGCTATTATTCTCTGTTTCTCTGTTAACCACCCCTTGGGAAGATATAGGAAATAGGAGCTCATTGGACAGGGATTTAGAGACTTCAAGTAGGATGCAACTGTAGAACCTCCAGAATTTTGTAATTAGATAAGAAAATGTTGCCCTCTGAATATTGAAAATGAAAAAAAAATCAACATACAGTGAATGAGATGAGCCAGCTGCTGTAACCTATCCCATCAGATGGCTTGTGAACAGGTTGTTGGTGACTTTAGGGTGAAACTCAAATCTCATTAGGGGGCTTAGTGTGCCTTCCTAAAATGAGAGGAATGAATTTACAATGTATTTAATATAAAAGAAACTGTAATCTTGGAAAATGTCATATATCTGTTGAAATAAGTATTGTAATAATGTGGTGTTTGGCGAATTTTAAGAATATTGGGAAAAAGTCAAAGAAAGAGAATGTTAGTATTTATTCAGTAGTGACAGAGAAAAAAGGAATATAGAAAGAAACAGACAGAAGACATAAGTGTTACTTCAATAGAAAAGTGTCCTCTATGGAGGAAGAGGAATAGATTTTTAGTCTTTCACAAAGCCTGGGTGAAGTACCCCACAAACCAGCCAATTCCTATTGCTTGGATTCTTGGGTTCACCAGCCTTCTCATGACTTCATTCCATTTCTTCAGTACCTTGGTAGAGGATGATCTAAGCAGTGAACATACGTGTTCCCGCCATATAAAAGGCATAATCTCCCTGTAAGTGAATACATTGCCATATGATTTATTCATGCAGTCTCATTTGAATTTCATTAACAAAAATTACTTCCCCAGAACTGAATGACCCTTAGTTGATCAGAAATAACTGAAATTCTGAACTTGTAAATTTGAGCTCCATGTTGTGAAGTCCAGGTGACTTTGGCACAATGCAAACACTCTAGGAAGGTCATTCTCAAAGTTTCCTTGTTTTTCCCTAGCCACCTTCAGGCATTCCAATAATCATAGCATGATTATGTAATCAAATTCTATAGAGAGCACATGGAAGGAAAGTCTCTAGAGCTGTTTCCCAATAGAACCTGGAAACCCCAAAGACCCATTCAAGGGATCCTTAAGATCTTAACCATTTTCAAATAATACTAAGTTATTATTTGCCTATTAAAATACTCCTCCTCTTTCCAACTAACTACATATCTATATGATGTGAGATTTTCTTCACATAATTCAACCAAAACAATATATCAATATAGATTGACTGCAAAAGCAGAAATGAGAATCCAGTTGACTTAAGGTCACCATGAAAAAGATTTGCAAACATTTGTAAAGAAACTCCATTCTTGTCATTAATTTTTTTTTATTTTGGAAAATAGTTTTTTTTTTTAATAAAATACTAGAAGATACAGTCAATAGAGTTCCAGGTCTAGAGGTAGGAAAATCTGAGTTCAAATCCAGACATGGAGACTAACTAGATATATGAACCTGGGTAGAACATTTGATCACTATTTGCTTCAGTGACTCATCTCCAAAATGGGGATAATGATAGCACCTTCCTCCTAGGGTTGTTGTGAGGACCAAATGACATAATAGGTGTAAACCTTTAGCACAGTGCCTGGCACATAGGTACTTTATAAATGTTATCTATTTAATAGATTTATTATTAAAATTAATTTGTAAATAAATGTTGAAAATCTGTTTTTATTTTTAGTATAAATATATAGAGAGCAAACATAAACAAAAGATATTTGATGTACTCAGTAGTTTTTAAGAATCTTAGCATTACTCATCCCTGTCTGTTTAAGGGACAGTAAACAGTTCCTTAGTAAATTATATTTTATTTCCTTGTCTTTTAGGCCAGGATAGCTGTCATATATCTGAGCTTTGGGGAAGATTAGTCCTTCCTAGAATCAGGTGAGTAGATGATATAACCTCTGAAGATCATCAGGGGCTTGTCCTATCCTTCTATCTCCCTTCCCATCTGGTATAGACCCTTGCACCAAATAGGGTATTTGATAAGTATTTGTGGATTGAATAAATGAATGTGAACAATGATTCCTTTCCACAGTGGGATTTTATAATTCTATGGCAAAACCCCCCTTCATAGGTACATACATTGTTACCCATGTAGTGAAATAATTCATCCAATTCCATAGTCAGTCATAGCCCCAATCTAAGATGGTCAATAAATTATTGGAACTTTCCAATGTCTCCTAACACAAACTACATTACAGATTTGAAGCAGGTGGGAATAGGGAGAGGGAACAGTGTGTGAGTACCTTCTTTTCAATTTATAATCTTATAAAGTTGCCTAGAGCTCTGAGACATTAAGTGAGATACTCAGGGTCACATAGCCAGTATATATCAGGTATAGAACTTAAAATCTACTTTTAGCCTCGCAGACAAGACATCACAAGATTCTCCTTTGCAGATGTCTTTGTTCTTAATAAATTATTTCTGCTTCCTTTAGGAGACAAAGATGGGAAAATGGAGAGAAATGGGAATCTCAGGGTAAAAGGAGCAAGATGAAAGGAGGGAAAAAGGTGATTAAAAAAAAAGCTTATAGGTTTTAATAAGTAAGGTCCTCTGGTATAAAGTTTTTTCAAACTAATACTGTTTCTGATCCAGACTGGTAGTTAAATGTTCCATTGAAGGCATTTCCATTTGATTTGCCATTCATTTCCTCCATGAAATTTTCCTTGACAGAAAGTCCTTTGATGTGAGAGTAACTACTCTATGTATAATTCCCCCTCTTATTGTCACACGTTTGCACATGTTGAGACACATGTTGTCAAACCTGAATTTAGACTGATGGGGGAGTCTTATGTCTGAATTAATATGAAGTCTAAGCTGAAGACTATGAATTTTTAAAGATCATCACCAAAGCCTGAGATTTCTTTGGACAGTAGTGACTCTAAAATTTGTCTTAATGTTTGAGAAGTTGAAGTAAAAGACTTTTTAAAAAATGTAATTTTACTTTGACTATTCTCCCCCAAATATTATTGTAAGAGTAGTATTAGAACTATTTATTTAAACTCAAATTCACCAAGATTCACTTGGTACAAAGTGCCTTAGTATCCAGCATGCAAAATTAAATACCATCAGGAACCTTATAATCTCACTTAGGGAGACAAGATATACATAGATGAAACATTTAACTATGACTATATGAGACAGTAATAATAATGACAGAATTGTCCTTATAATAATACATGTAATGTATTAATTAATTAATATAATGATAATGACAGAAATGCCTTTGTAGAGGCAGTGTGATATAGGGGGCAGAGATTTGGTTTTAAAAAGTCTGACTTCTAAATATACTAGCAACATAATCATGGACAAACCTGAACCTCAGTTTTCATATTTTTAAAGTAAGAGGGTTGTACTAGCTAACCTTAAAGGTCTCTCCCTATTCTAAATATAAGATATTATGTTAAAATGAGTAGTATAGAAAATGATATTACATTAGGAGTCTTGGACACAGCAAAAGGTGATAGAAATAGGAGTTGAGACATCGGCCACACCAGAGATTCAGCTTAGGATGTCTCAAAATAACTTTACCATCACAGACTTAGCCATTAGCAGAAAACTGATCCCAGCCACCTGCCTAATTACGAAGGGCCACCACATAACACAAGGTACTTGAAGAAGGGAAAATCAGACTGTAGATCTGGCTATCTCAGTTTCATGGCACATGTGGAGAGCATAGGTAGATGCCTACAGGAGGAAGATGTAGTTTTAGGCAGTTTTAGGCATTTTGTGCCTCATATTTTATCTGGGTTGGATTTTCACTCTTTAAAAAGTCTGATTGTCTAAAGCAGGATTCTTCCCCTGTTCCCATCAATGAATAGTATTTTATTTTTTCCAATTACATATGAAGATAGTTTTTTAATAATAGCTTTTTATTTTCAAAATACACACAAAGATAGTTTTTGACATTCACTCTTGCAAAAACTTGTGTTCCAAGTTTTCCTCCCTCCCTTCACCTTACCCTCTCTCCTAGACATCAAGTAACCCACTATATGTTAAACATGTGCAATTCATCTGTACATATTTCCACATTTATTATCCTGCACAAGAAGAATTAGATCAAAAAAGGAAAAAACTGAGAAAGAAAAAAAAGGCAAGCAAGCAAGCAACA
Organism: Antechinus flavipes; assembly: GCF_016432865.1. NCBI lineage: Eukaryota > Metazoa > Chordata > Mammalia > Dasyuromorphia > Dasyuridae > Antechinus > Antechinus flavipes. Next base: position 66,620,753 of record NC_067400.1, on the reverse strand, counting down.
ACAAAAAGTTGAAAATACCCACAGTCCTCTTTTTGGATGCAGATGTCTCTATCACAAATCTATTGGAATTGGCCTGAATCACCTCATTATTGAAAAGAACCAAGACTATCACAGTTGATCATCACATAATCTTGTTGCTATGTACAATGTTCTTTTGGTTTTGCTCACTTCATTTAACTTCAGTTCATGTAAATCTCTTCGGGGCATTCTGAATCATCCTGCTGATCGTTTCTTATAGAACAATAATATTCCTTAACATTCATATACTGTAACTTATGCAACCATTCCCCAACTGATGGGCATCCATTCAGTTTCTAGTTCCTTTCCACTACAAAAAGGGCTGCTACAAAAATTTTTATGATGTCTTTGGGATACAGACCCAGTAGAGACACTTCTGGATCAAAAGGTATGTACAGTTTGATAACTCTTTGGGGAAAGTTCCAAATTGCTCTCCAGAATTGTTGAATCAGTTCATAACTCCATCAACAATGTATTAGTACCCTAGTTTTCCCACATCTTCTCCAAAATTTGTTCAAAATTGGATGTGAATAATATTCTCAATCAGAAGTCTTTTGGAATTATCTTAGATCATTGTATTGCTGAGAAGAGATAAGTCTATCATTACATAATGTTGCTGTTCCTGTGTTCAGTATTCTCCTGGTTCAGCTCACTTCATTTAGCATCAGCTCATCTAAGTCTTTCCAGGTTTTTCTGAAATCCACCTGCTCATCATTTCTTATGGCACAGTAGTATCCCATTACATTCAGATGCCACAATTTGTCCAGACATTCTCCATTTGATGGGCATCCTTTCAAAGTCCAATTCTTTGCTACCACAAAATTGCTGTAAAGTAGGGATTCGTAAACTGAGGTCAATGTACCTGAATGGGGGAAAAGTTACAATTTATTTTCATTAACTTTGGTTCCTTCTGTAATCCTATGTATTTTATTTTGTGCATTTAAAAATACAGTGCAGTTGGACCAGTCAGTAAATAAACATTTATTAGGCACCAATTATGTACCAGGTACTGTGTTAAATTCTTGGGATACAAAAAAGGTAAAGGATGTTTCCTGCCCATGAGGAGCTCATAGTCTAATAGCATTTAGAATATGTAAATAACTACATACAATGAAACTATATACAGAGTATTAGGTCCCAATAAGTGCAGGGGATGAATCCTTGGAGATGGCCCATGTATTCCAATTTGAAGAAGTAATTGTATAAAATAATGGCAATTGGATTCAACCCAGTGGAAATATGTAACACTAATTCCAATAACCAGATCATTTCAGGAGATTCATTATTCACATTAATCAGGACCTAGCTGTTAGTAGGGGTCCATAGGCTTCAGCAGAACACCAAAGGATTTCATAACACAAACAAAGTTAAGAGGCCTTGCTCTAAAGTCACTAAATTGAACTGGTTTAATTACCCAATGAAGTTAGTACCAGTTCTACTAAATACCTTAAATCTTTTAGCTATATGTGGTATTTTTCTCCTCTTTCTCTCCCCTCCTCCCATTAGGTGAATGGTTTGATGAATTTTTTTGTCCTTCATTTTTTTTTTTGTTTTTATAAAATATAAAAAATTAATACAATTTTCTTATTAGTTAAAAATATTTCATTAATGATAGTATGACCCAACATAGCTACAGTCAGCTCTGTTATTGCTCTCGCCATAGCAATGTTCAAGCTAGTTGCTACCAGCTTTGCCGATAACTCTCTCACAGAGAAACAGAACTATGTAGCTAAATGGGATCTCAGAGGTCATTTCATCCCATCTGTTCTAGCAATCCTGACCAGTGGCCATCTGGCCTCTGTTCCAAGGCCTCCAATGAGGACGAGCCCCTATCTCTTGAGGGAGCCATTCCACTACTGGAAAGGATTCTAATGGTTGGGAAATTTTTTCTTACACTGAGCCAAACTCTGTAACTCAGAATCAGAGATTTTAGGCTCATTGATTTTGAGCTTGAAAGAAGTTTGGAAATCAGATAATCCAGGCTTCTCAATTTACAGATGAGAAACTGAGCTTCCCAGAATTTCCACAACTCACTCAAAGTCACATATACAGTATAGTATCTGAACCTAGATTCTAAGCCAGGTCCTATCATTCTAACTCTGGCATTCTTACCATAGCACCATACTATCTCAAGTCAATCCATTTTTAGCTCTGTTCTTAGAGGTCAAGTTAAATTCACATCAAATACCTCATTTATATCATAATTCTTTAAATCCTTAAAGATACCTATCATATCTCCTATAACTATTTTCTTCTCCAATTTTAATGCCCCAATTACTTCATTATATCTTTTTTTGTCAGGGACTTATTCCCTCCCCATTCTGTTTGTCAATGAGACCACAATGGGAATATCCCTTCTATTTTCTGAATATTATGATTCTATTCTTGCAGCTTTTTTGGGGGGAGGGATGCCATATTATACTACTGACTTATACTGAGTTTACAATCCACCCAAATCTTCAGATTTTCCCAAGCACTATGCCTCCTCTGCCCTATATATGTCTAGCTTGCCTGATAGGATAACATTTGATTAAATACTTGGCTGAAATTCAGACATAAATATACCTTTAGCATTCCTCCAAGATACAGGTTCAGTAACCCTGGCTATGGTGCTCACAAATAGGTTTTCTAGGAATTCAGAAGAAATTTTTATGGACCAGAAAGAATAATGAAGACTTCATGGAGCTGGTATAACTTGATTTAAGCCTTGAAGATTTGGATAGCTAGAAATGGGATGTCATTCAAGCATTCAAGGCAAGAGGAAACAATAGAGAGACAGGAATGAACATGGTCTTCTGGATGAGGAATTGCATACAAGCATTGCTTGAAGGAACTGAATGGTTAGAACAAGAATGAATTCTTGAAAGAATGTTTGGTTTGGAGAAGAAAAGGTTTGGAGAGCACAGGATAGTTATCTTCAGGTATTAAAGGAGATGTCATATGGAAAAGGGATTACACTTGTTCTGCCTTAGCCTAAGAGATCAGAAATAGAAGTTGTGGGTAGAAGTTGTATAGAGGCCAATTTTGGCACGATATCAGGAACTTTTCAAATTGGAATGGACTACCTTGGGGAAGGAAAAGGGCAATGATAGGAAGGTCTTCAAACATAAATTGCATGACAATTTGGCATGGATGTCATAGAGGGAATTCCTGGTTAGGTATAAATTAGGTCTAGGTGAATTGTGAGGTCCTTTCTAACTCTGAGATCTGATGAATCTATGATTTTTGAAGACATTTTGAACTTAGAATTAAGTTTACTTCAGATTATATATGTTCTTTTAGAAATGGCTTTATCAGCCTTTGTACAAACAAAACTAATGCAAACAAGATTAGAAGGGAAGCAACAAACTGGGAAAACATCTTCACAGTTAAAGGTTCTGATAAAGGCCTCATTTCTAAAATATATAGAGAACTGACTCAAATTTATAAGAAATCTAGCCATTCTCCAATTGATAAATGGTCAAAGGATATGAACAGACAATTTTCAGAGGATGAAATTGAAACTATTACCACTCATATGAAAGAGTGTTCCAAATCATTATTGATCAGAGAAATGCAAATTAAGACAACTCTGAGATACCACTACATACCTGTCAGATTGCTAAGATGACAGGAAAAAATAATGATGAATGTTGGAGGGGATGCGGGAAAACTGGACACTAATGCATTGTTGGTGGAGTTGTGAACGAATCCAACCATTCTGGAGAGCAATCTGGAATTATGCCCAAAAAATTATCAAATTGTGCATACCCTTTGATCCAGCAGTGTTTCTATTGGGCTTATATCCCAAAGAAATACTAAAGAAGGGAAAGGGACCTGTATGTGCCAAAATGTTTGTAGCAGTCCTGTTTGTAGTGGCTAGAAACTGAAAAATGAATGGATGCCCATCAATTGGAAAATGGCTGGGTAAATTATGGTATATGAATGTTATGGAATATTATTGTTCTGTAAGAAATGACCAGCAGGATGAATACAGAGAGGACTGGCGAGACTTACATGAACTGATGCTAAGTGAAATGAGCAGAACCAGGAGATCATTATACACTTCGACAACGATATTGTATGAGGACATATTTTGATGGAAGTGGATTTCTTTGACAAAGAGACCTAACTCCGTTTCAATTGATAAATGACGGACAAAAGCAGCTACACCCAAAGAAAGAACACTGGGAAACGAATGTGAACTATCTGCATTTTTGTTTTTCTTTCCGGGTTATTTATACCTTCTGAATCCAATTCTCCCTATGCAACAAGAGAACTGTTCGGTTCTGCAAACATATATTGTATCTAGGATATACTGCAACATATCCAACATATAAAGGACTGCTTGCCATCTAGGGGAGGGGGTGGAGGGAGGGAGGGGAAAAAAATCGGAAAAGAAACGAGTGCAAGGGATAATGTTGTCAATATAAAGTAATCATTAAATAAAAATTTTAAAAAAAAGAAATGGCTTTATCAATCACTGAAGTTCTTCAACTTTGTAGGGAAAGTTTCTTCTTCTGAATAGTTTAAGCATTTCCTTTGGATTGTTATTCTTACTTATATTATTTAATGTTTATGCCCTCAAGCATTTAGCAATACATTTAAATTAGGAAACTAATTAGTTGTAGTCCTTTTTCAAATGATCACAGATCATGAATTAGAAAGATAATGGTAACCATGTAGTTAGCATTGTTTATTGAGATCCCACCAGGCACAGAATGAAAGAGAATGGGCCATCCTCACAAGTAGCTTTCAGGAGATGCCAGTCAGGGGGCATTGGACTTGAGAGTCAAGAAGACAAGAGTTCAAATCCACACTCAGCTATTTACCTACTGTCTTAGGTGTATTACTTAACCTCTGCTTGCCATGGTTTTCTCATCTGTAAAGTGGGAATGATTATAGCATTCCCCTCACAGAGCTGTTATTAAAATTAAATGGTTGGTTGGTTGATTTTTGTCCTTCATTCTCTATATTAAAGTCAAGTTATGGTATATCTTGTGATTGATCAGACCAATATGAGCTCAGAATGCTCTGCCACAGGTGAGGCACAATGTATATGAATATTTGGAATGGATTCTCCAACTTGCATATCTCGAGTTTCTTCTGAGATATTTCCATTCTGTTTTGCTCATAGAGCATAGCGTCTTCTCTGATGAGGGCACGTCTTGCTGGGTGAACTGTGCCAGTGTCCCCCATGTTGTGCAATCTATTCTAAAATTCTTAAATGAGACCTTGAGAATGTCCTTGTATTGCTTTTTCTGATCACACCGTGAATGCTTGCCCCGTGTGAGCTCTCCATAAAATAGTCCTTTTGGCTAGTGTCCATTTGGCATTTGAACAGTATGGCTAGTCCAATGGAGTTGCTCCCTCTGCAGAAGAGTTTGAGTGCTTAGCAGTTTAGTTCAAGAAATAACCTGTCTGATATCTTATTCTGCCAGGTGAATTAAATGAGATGATGTATAGAAAGTAAATTAGAAATATGATTTTATAAGGTAGATACATAGTCATATGATACAATATGATAAAAATGTATCAAGCATCTACCATGTGTTAGGCACTATACTTAAGCCCTGGATTTACAAATAAAAAAAAGATAGTCATTGACATAAATGAGCTTATAATCTAATGGGGGAAGATCATACTTAAAGGAAAACCAAAAGAGAGGCAGTATCTCCAGAAAGTACATGGCACGGGCATGATAATGATAGTAGGGGGAAAAACAAACAGAATATCTGATGGCAGATGAAGGGACTGTTAGAGATTTTGAGCCTTTTATAGAGGGGGCCATTAAGGTGAAGGTTTAGCTCTGTCCTCCAGAGGAGCAGAAGTAAATAAAGTTTTTCTTATTCTTACTTTGGTAGTCAGGTCAAAATGAGTACCAAAGCTGAAACAATCTCCATGATGGTGAAGTCCCAGGTGATAAACTTATCTGGAGGAATGAAGATCTTGGTGGTAAGCTTAAACAATCAGAGCAGCTCATGGCAAATGAAAAGATGACTAGATTTTGAGTCCTCTATAAAGAGAGATCTTAGGAAGTGGTTTTTTTTTTTTAACTTTCCCTTTCATTCCTCCAATCAAAGAGGCAAAAGTAACTGAAAGTACTGGTAACCTACCTGGAATGACTTACAGAAGTGATTTTCACTTGTCTTTTTCTCACCTTATTTTCCATTACTAGCTGTGTGATTTTTTCTTCTTCTTATTAAAGCTTTTTATTTTTTAAAACATATGCATGAATAATTTTTCAATGTTAATTGCAAACTTTGTGTTCTAATTTTCCCTTCCTTTCCCCTCCTCTCGATGACAAGTAATCCAATATATGTTAAACTTGGTAGAAATATATGTCAAATTCAGTATATACATACATATTTATACAATTATCTTGCTACACAAGAAAATCAAATCAAACAGGAAAAAATGAGGAGGAAAATAAAATGTAAGCAAACAACAACAAAAAGAGTGAAAATGCTATGTTGTGATTCACACTCAGTTCCCATAGTCCTCTCTCTGGGTGTAGATGGCTCTCTTCATCATCTTTGAAACTGATCTGAATAGGAAAAAATTTCCATGACCAGGTCTGCACTGTGCTCTGCTTTGGTATGGTCTGAAAGAATCTAGGGCCAATAAAGTGTTGGAAGAAAGTTTAGGTAGAGAGCCTTGTACATAGCAGGCAAAAAATATTTCTGTTAAAAAACAGAGAAATTCTCCTTTTCCCACCTCTTTTTGTCTCACTCTGTCTCTCTCTGTATGTGTGTGTCTTTCTCTCTCTGTCTCTTTGTTTTTCTCTGTATCTGTCTCTTTTTTTCTCTCCCCCTCACCATTCTCAGCTCCTCCATTCTCTTGTTTTATTCCTCCTAGCACCTGCCCATTTTCCCTGATATCTTCCTTGTCTCTCCTTCATGGATTCCCCCTAGCCCTTGTCTCAGGACCTCAGGATCCTCTGTCCCTCATTATAACCTAACTTTTGCCTCTCTCCCCACTATCCCCTAGTCTCTGCCTATCTTCCTCAGTGACCCAAAAGCTCCAGCCTTCTCACTCTAGCCTGTTCCTCTGTTTCATGTATTCCCAAGCCCCTGCCCTTCTGCCTTACCCTTTCCCATGGGTATTGCTCCAACTCCTTCCCCTCTTTTTTAGTGAAACTAGAACCCTTCTCTTTTCCCCACAGTGTCCCCTAGTCACTTCCCTAGACTCAACTTTCTTTAATCTCTCTTCCCTGTTTTCCCTATCCTCTCTGAGTTGGTCTGGCTTTCAAAGCTGTTCTAATCATAGCCGAATTCACTAGCAATGTGTCTTCCTGCTGCCCTTCTGAGTTATTTGGAGATTCAGTGATGTGCTCTGAAGCCAACCAAATGCAACAGTTAGTTTTGGAACAGCTCCCATAAGCCTCTCGCCTTTTGGTTTTGTACGTGAGATCTCTCCCACTTTCTGTCTCACAGGCTCTTGCCTCTGCTTTTGGAGATACTGTGGTAGTCATGGGACCAAAACACATAAATAACCCTTCCCTTCTCCCCGCCCCTCCCCCTCTTCTGGCAGGAACCGGGAAGGAAAGTTGATGTGGCTTTCTGAAGGCAGCAGGGGCAGCTACTCTGGCCAGCTCACTTACATAGGCTGTGAATTCTAATTCAGACTGAAAGTGCTGTTACTATATGACCCTTAGAGGAAACCGTTGTTAACTTTCTGAAATGCCTTGATTTCTTGAGGGTAATAGGTACTTTGGAAACAGAGTGGAAGGGCCAAGCCGGCTGATTATCAAATCATTACTTTTCTTTTTCTGGCCCAGGAAAGCATATTATTTCCAAATTCTCTGGAGAACTAGATGTCTTAAAAAAAATATAGAAGCCAGAGTGGACGATTTGTGAAAACAAATGGCTCTGCTTGTATTTTTGCAAATTACACCCAGTCCATGTGGTGAGCATGTTGTTTACCAACACAGATCACTGGAAAGAGCTATGGCCACTTTCTTCCAGTCCAACCTCAGGCTTCCAGTTCCCTCCCTCCACATCCAGTTCATATGGGGCTTTCTCTATTGGGTTCCCCTTAACAGCTGGTTAAAGCCACATAATTCTTTCCCATGAGGGATTTTGTGATATAGAGGAAAAATATTAACTAATCATAGCATTGAGAGACTTAGGCTTACATCTTTGCATTGACATTTATTAGTTCTATGGTCATAAAGGAGCTGTTTAACTGATCTGAGCCTCAATTTCCCTATTTCTAAAATAGGAATGATGTTGTCTGTGCTACCAATCTCACACAGAATTATTGTGAATAATGGGCTAACAAATTCTTTTTTAAACCATAAACTAACATCAACCATTATTTTGATTAGAAACCCAATTACTTTCAATAAAATCTTTCAAGTAAATAAGATTAAAAATGAAAATCATACTATGTGATTAATTCTGATGGACATAGCTCTTTTCAACAAGGAGATGATTGAGACCAGTTCTAATGATCTTGTGATGAAGAAAGCCATCTACAACCCAGAGAGAGGACTGTGGGAACTGGGTGGATCACAACATAGAATTTTCAGTCTTTTTGTTGTTATTTGCTTGCATTTTGTTTTCTTTCTCATTTTTTCCCTTTTTGATCTGATTTTTCTTGTGCAGCAAGATAACTGTATTAATACATATACCTATATTGGATTTAACATATATTTTAACATGTTTAACTTATAGTGAATTACTTGCCATCTAAGCAAGGGTGTGGGAAGAAGGGGGGTGAAATTTTGAATACAGAGTTTTGCAAGGGTTAATGTTGAAAAATTATCCATGCATATGTTTTGAAAAAAAATCTTTAATAAAAAATCACTAAAAATAAAAAATAAAAATCATATATCTATGACTTCTTAAATTTAAGAACTGCTATATTATCTTTAATAAATAAGAGAAAAATACATTTTTTGTTTCTGTGTCCCTTTGTGAGCTAATTTTAAATATTGGATTTTATCAATTTTTTTTTTTTGACAGGACCAGCATTTGTATTGTTGTTCTGGTTTTGCTTTCTTTAGTTTGATTACATCATGTAAGTCTTTCCATAATTTTTTGTCTTCTCATACTTGTTATTCTTTATGGCACAGCCTATTGAATTATGTCTCCATATCCCTGGTTATTCTACTTTTCCCTAATCATGGATCAGATGCTTCTAATTTTCCTGCTATTTTATTTTTTTTTGTACAGCTGGGTCTTTGTTCTCTACTTCTTACAGTGTCCCTAGATCAAAATCCTGGTAGTAGCATCACAGCTCTAAAGGATTTGACCAGTTTTGTAACTCATTTTATATCTAGCAAGCCTCCTTTAAAATTCTACTTTCCAATCTTCTTGGTGTATTTTCTTCAGTTCTGTTTTCAGTGGATAAAGAAGAAAGCCAGTTTTCCTTTCTCCTCAGAAGTAGTGAAAACTGATTTTTTAACCTTCAACCAAAGACTGTCCCAGATTAAATAAGAAGATGGGATTTCACCTGCCCTATACTCCAGGAATCATGATCAGTTGGATAGATTCTGGGATGCTTTTGCTTCATACTCTTCTCCCTAGCAACAGAACTATATGGTTCTCTTCCTTTCCCTCTTGGATTAAAAAAAAATTGTCCTTTGGTGTTTACTTGAAATGACCAAGCTTGTCACATGGTTTCTCTGTGATTATATTTGCTCTGGGTAGCTCTGTTTGTGCAGAGGCCAACATTGGCTCTGTTTCAGCAGTGCACACAGCCCTGGCCTCCTTATTTCTCCTTTCCCCCCTTCATTCTTCCCCTGCCCTATCCTTTGCCTCTTTCCTCTCTTTATGCTGGTTCCTTAGATTATGTCCTGGTGTCTGAAGTTGGGGTGGGGAGCAGAGGTTATTAAAGGGAAAGAGGTCTTCTCCTTTCCCAGTCTCTCTTGGCTTCTTCTTCTCATCATGCCTCTGGATACCCAGAGGCTCTCAGGATTTAGCTGTCTTCAATCCTGGAACACATTTACGATCTACAATCCCAGGAATTGCCTTTTGAATTGGCAGAGAAGTTAGCTCTCCAAAGGTTAATTTCAAGGGATCAGGAAGATTGCCTCCCCATCCAATATATATGCTATCTGTTCCACGTGCAACCAGGTTCAGAGGTAGAAGCATTCATCCTGGAATCCAGAAGAACTGGCTTTAATTCCTGCCTTTATCCCTTGCTACTTATATGACCTTGGGCCAGTGGCTTTGTGCCTCAGTTTCTTCATCTATAACATCAGAGCCTTGTGATATGTGGCTTGAAGTCTCCTCCGGTTCTAGTACACCTAAGGATCTAACATTAGTCATTCATTCTTCTGATTTAAGGCACTGATCTGAGTTAAAGTGTTAGAATTCCCATGGAAAAGGATAACACATTAAGACTTATTGGTCATTTACACTTCACGGTGAATAAAATTTAGAGAGCCCATGTTCTCTAAGGATATCTGTCCTTACCAATTGTGCGCTACAGACAAGACAATTATTGTCCCTTAGTCTCCATTTCCACAGCTATAAAATTGGGATAATAATCTCTGTAATGCTTGACTCACAGGCTTGTTGTAGATTTACTCAAACAACCAGCCAACAAAAATTTATTAAACATCTTCTATGTTCTTGGGACTTTGCTAGGTAGTTGGAATACAGAATAAAGATCAAACAATCCTTTGTTCTCAAAGAACTTAAGATGGGATAATATGAAAAAGCACAAAAAAGGATGATACGCATATATGTATATGGATTACAATCATTCTTCTTCTTCTTTTTCTCATCATATTCCAAGGAGATGAGACAGAAAACGTCCCAAGTCACTGTTCTATTATTCTCATATAGTTCGTGTTCAATAGATTACTTTTAGACATGGATAAAATAATTGTGTTAGTATTTGAGAAAAACCATTCTTCATATCTTGTTCAATGGCATTTAGATAGAAATTATCCTGAGTAAATTACTATCCTGTTATTATTCTTATATGTTTAATGTCTCATGGGTTATTGCAGAAGTAGATAAGATAATTGCTTTTGTTGTTGGTTAGATGCACTGGGATATCAACTCATCCTCTGTAGATGGACTGAAAGCATCCTTGGTACAACTCCAGTGGCAGCAGGAAAACAGAGATGACATATATTTAACATAACTTTGATCTCTGCTAGGTCTCCATATTTTCATTCAACATAGCTTGGAGGTGATAAGTATATGGTATGATGACATTTAAAATATTCTAAAGTTTTGATGGATTAATTATTATGTCTGGACAATTAGGGAGAAGACTGCAATGATAGCCTCGTTCTTAAACAGTTAAGGATATTTTGGGATCTATATTTTCAATAAGGACATTTGTTGTCAGTCAGTCTATAAATGATAGTGAACCCCTCAAATATAGATAGCCAAATGGTATATAGAGTACCAGATTAAAATCCAACTTTAGACACTAAAAAGATGTGTGACTAGGGAGGTCACTTAACCTCTATCAGCCTTTTTGTCTTTATCCATAAAATGGGAATAAGAGAAACACTTGTCTCATCTTGTGAGGATGAGATAATATTTATAAAGTGCTTTGCCAACCTCAAAATACTATACAAATACCAGCTATTATTAATGTTAATCCAAGCCACCTGGTTGTGTATTGCTAGCTATTCAATAACTGCCAAATTTTTATAGACTGCAGTGACTTAAGATGCATATTCTATCAATTTCTCACATCATCAAGATCATCATTATCATCATCATCATCAATCATCAGTATTATCATCATCAGAGCTAGCTTTTATATTGTGCCTTAAGGTTTGCAAAGCACTTTATATATGTTAATCCTTTTGATTCTCACAACAACCCTGAGAGGTAAGTGTTATTATTCCCACTATACAGAAGAGTAAACTGAGGCACATAGTGGTTAAGTGATTTGCTTAGGTTCATAAGTAAGTTTCTGAGGTAGATATTCTGAACTCAAGTCCAATTCCAGTGCCTATCTATTTTCCCTAGGCTCTTTAAGGATAATCCTTCTGTAATTTCTGGTAGTAATGACTTGATCCTGAATTGCCATAATGAATATCTCTGTTGCTATAAACAAATGATTCAACTATTTGTTTAACATATTGTAGAACAAGTTCATGTGAATATCATCCATTCAGGGCTTTTTGATTCTACTATTGGATCTTAGCTCTTTCATGGACTCCATCAAAAAGAAAATCACTCTGTATTACTTTTGACAAATCTAATGATATGTACTTATTATCATCTTTAATTAAGTGAGGTTCACCTGTTCCAAAAGGATTTATATATGTTTTTGAACTTTTGCTCTGAGAATATCTTGTTTTTGGCAAGAAAGTGTTAACATCTCTATAATTGCCTTAGGGTAACAGGTCCTGTCTTTCATCAGTACTTAGCACAGTGTTGGAATTTAAGAAATGCTTGTTGACTTTATTTGACTGTGGATTTTAAAAAAAATTTTTGGTGATATCTTTCCAATCTGTTATGGCAAGTTTAATAGTTTTGAAAATATACATTATCACAGATATTGCATAGGTATGGATTTTAAACATGTTCTTCTCATTTAACTTTGTTTATAAGATGCTAGTAAATCTCTCATATATACAATGACATCATTAGGCCTGCCTCACTTAAATCCAATTCACTTGCAAATCAAGACATCACCCTCCTATGTCATTGTCAAGAACAAAGGATGAACAATAAACAAGAACAATCTTTAGTATTTTTATGCTCAATATGTCTTATTAGAGAAGAACCAGGTATTTATAGCTTTAACTTTCATTTATGGTTCAATGGGATTTCCAGCTTTAACATTCAAAATCTTCATTCTTTTTCTTTGCTGTACATTAAGAACTTTATATTTATCAAATTCAATAGACATTTTGATACTTTTGGAGAAAGATGATGGGAGATATTTGATTTTTAATTGTTTATCTTTTAGAGGAGCCATTCAGTTTGATGGCATTTCTGGACATCAAATGATAAAATAGGAAGTTTAGGTTCAACTTCCTCATTAATTTGTAAATCATTCTTAGTTAGGAGAGATAATAATATACACATGTCTAGACAGAACTAAATAATAGGTTTTAGATATCTTCCTGAATATAAAATGCTACATTCCTAGATGGATTGTTCTTGACATTATTGTGTTGTTGGCAAATCTATACATACATAAACACACACATTCATTTATATACATATAGAGTGTGTACATATTTATGTGTATATGTATATGTGTGTGTATATTTGCAGTGCATAAAGAAGCCATGAGTACAGAACAGAGTCAATAATTTTGTGCTAGTCAATGAAGGCAGTATAATATAAGTATACTTTTGAGTATTGCATGAGTATATTATCTCTGTGACTTTTTGGCACATCTTTCATTTATTTATTTTACTGTTATGGCAAAATTCTTTGGGTGCCCACAGAGTTGGAAAGGCTTTGAGTACAGATTGTGTCTGTTATCTTAGGATTGACTTAGGGAAGTGTAGAAGGTCTCACTGCCAGGAGATTGAAGATTTTTGTTAAGGTGAAAATGCCTGAGACTTTGTCCATTAAGGATTGGAGGGGTCACAAACTGTGTAGTTAAAGAGATTACTGGATATATAAACTGATGAACCAATCCTATGGATTGGGCATTCAAATGGATATGAGAATATATCATGATCTAAACAGCAGACATTTTTCCTTCACTTGTCTTTTCTTATGTAAATAGTCAAAGTAAATTCTGGAGTGATTATTTATCTCATTTGGGATTCTGTAGTGTTCTGTAACTTGATGTAATCAATATCTTTGTTGTTTGTCTTTCTTTCAAAGCGAACCGATGATATCACAGGGTGATGTCTTGACTCTCTAGTGAACTGGATTTAAGTGAGGCAGAATTGCACAAAATCCTCAACCTCACTCTCTCAGACTCTGAAATCCAGTGGCAAGACAAAAGTCAGAACAGCCATCCCAACGATATCTGGGATACAGTGGATGATGTTTCCATCTTCCATCTTTCATCTTCAATGTAATCAGCACAATGTTATCCCCAAACAGAATAGAGGCTTTTACCATCTACAAGGAATCTCCATCATCGAGCTCTGTATGGGAAATCCTCTGTGACATTGGAAAACACCTTTGACAAAAATTTTCTTTTCTGTTTTGTCCTCCCTTGATATTTATAATCAGAGGATAGTCAAAACTAAATTTGTTTTTGCATCTCTCAGAAACTTACATGATCTTAACATTTGCATGGGAGAAAACTTGTTGGAGGAAAGCTTTTAAGGTAGCATTTTGCTCTATGAATTAAGTATGTTTTCCTCTCTAATTCAATGTACTCAGCATTTGCTAGACACCCGGGCTGCATGGGGTGTTCAGGGAGGATTAGCACTTCTGATATGAGGGTTTGCCAAGATCTTTTCTGGCATGCTCCCTCACCTTCACCCAACCTGTGGCTCCAAGAAGTTGTAGCAAAGGCAATATGCTACAACTAGTAAAACTAACTAGACAGATGGACTAAACCAGGTTGAAACTACCAGATTGACTTTAACCTCATGTCTGAAGAAGCATGTGAAGCATGGGAGAATGAGAACAGTTTCTTCCAATGGCCAGGAAACGGTGTGGAACACTTAGAATGTAAACAGAAGACACTAAAGTCATCCACTGCATCCTAACCTGTCATCAGTTAACCTGACTTTTGTCCTGCACTGGAGTTGGATATCTCTATAAAATAGAGTGGAGCTGATGACTTTGAACAACTCTGCCTTACTTAAATCCAATTCACTCGAGAGTCAAGACATCACTCTGTGATTGGTATATCTGTAATATATCTGTAGAGAGATATATATTGGTATAGAGTTATATATAGAGAGAATGGGGAATTCTGAATCAGCATGCTATTAGTTTGCAGTTTTTAAAATTAAATTTTATTTTTTCTCAATTAACAAGCATTCATTCTCTCTCCTTTCTATAAGTGGAAAAACCTCTTGTAACAAATATGCATAATCAAGGAAAACAGATTTTTATACTGACTACATCTAAAATTGTATGTATCATTCTGCACTTTGAATCATCAAATAAATGAACCATCTTTTTGTAAATTTGCTCTGGTCCAGCTGTTCTCCTTGTCTTTATTTTCCTTTGTGTTCTTTCTATTTCCTGAGGTAACACAGTAATTGATGTTAAGAATTCAAATATGGTGACTTCACAAATAATTATATTTTGGAGCCATCATAATTTGGGGGCTAGGTAAGGGAATTTTCCCAGTGAGAGGAAAAAGAAAAGATGCTTTTTGAGTATCTGAGGTGTACCTAGCATCACTTAAGAATGAGCAACATTTCTAAGACTGGTGTCTAGTGATATTCAACACACTATTGCCTGCTTCTGGATCTTACCTCCTAAGGAAAATTTTTAGAGAGGTCCTTAATGTGGGATTCATGGATCTTTAGAGTCTGTGGATAGATTTTACAGGGTTCATGTACTTAGATGGAGAAAAAAAGATACTGAATTTTCACTGTTTCCCTTATAATCCTATGTATTTTATCCATTGAAAAATGTGATTCTGTGTTGGGATCTAGAGTCTTCACCAGACTTTCAGCAGGGCATATGACACAAAAAGACAAGGGACCACTTCTCTAGATGGAAAGAGTCCATTCAATTGAAATCTGGTGGAATTCCTTTTTCTTGTAGGAAAAGACAGGCAAATCTCTTGAATTATCCTCATCCAAAGTCAGATTGACCTCCAGCTCTGTTCACAAAACATAACACTCTAAATAGTAGGCATTCTTCATTCACTTGGTTTTGCATTTGTCGATAGTCAGGTTGAAGTCATTTTAGTAATGATTTATTTCATTTGGGGTGGTTCTTCCACAATGTTCCACTAAGGAGAGAATTTCTCCTTCATCATGCATAGCTAAAAAGACCCTGTTCTCTGCCAGCAGTGTTTATCAAAACTTTTTTTAGTTCTGGTCAGTCTCTACCCATTTTTCCCTTCTAAATCTTATGCCTATTTATGATAATCCCATCCCCTCCAAAAAATCTTTCAATTATTCTTCTTTGAGTCTCATATGACTCTATGGTCTCCTATGCTCTAAAACTTATAAATCTATGATCCTAGATATGATTCCCTCCTGCTTAACTTTCCCTCCTGCTAATTCCCTCCTTTTCTCCCTTCCATCTTGGAAACTTACATATCCTATTCCTTTGTCTCCTTGATGTTCCTTAGCTGATCACTAATACTCACCTGTGGCATCAGGGAATGGAAAAACAATCAGATGCACCTTAGTAAGAACCTCTACCTTCCCCATAAAACCCATTACTCTCACCTGCTTCATCAAACTTCTCTGCTGTAGAAGAGATAAACTGTCTATCTCCCAGAAAAATGAGAAAGCATGAGTGGAGACTTGATGCCAATCCTGGGAGTAACCTCTCTACAACACCCACCATAGATCCATTTCTCTACCTTCTTTCTTCTCCTTTATTTCTCTTGCTGCTATGGTCTGAAGATCATCTAAATCAAAGGTCTAGTAGACTCTTTCTACTCTTCCCCTATTGCCTCATCCCTCTATGTTCCCACCCTCAGGGATCTCATCAACCATCAATCAATATTTCTCAATTTGCCAACTATATGCCAGACCTGTGCTATACCTGTGCTAAACCTGGGAAATGTTAGCTCTTGCCGTAAGCTTTCCCTTGTTCAAGCTAAAAGCTAGAATAAAAACCCATTCCTTTAAGCATTACAAACCTAAGTTACTTTTTTTCCCCAGAAAACTTCACCTGGGTCCCCAAACCTTGGGAACATGTTGAGACACCACTCTTTTTTCATCATTCATTAAAATCAAGATAATCTGACCCATCCTTCTGATTCCAAGGCTCTGGGGCTCATTGAGGTTTAATTCAATTCCACAAACATTTATTCTATTGCTTAGGGATCATAAGATAATTCTTTGGGTCTTATAAAAATCCATTAACTCTATATCTTTCCCCTGGGTCAGAAGCCAGCTTATCATAGAATACTTTTTTATACCTAATTCTTTTTCCTTCCTTCTTCCCTCCACTGATCCTTCTTTTCTGAAACATCCCAGAATGCTAGGAGGCTTTTTGCTTCTTATAGAAATAATTTTACCCCTTTCCCAGCAGATGTACATAGTCTTTCTCTTCTTATGCTAAGAGCTTCTTCCTTTTCAGAAGTTCTTTCAGAAATCTGACCTATGTCCTATGCCTTTCAAAACTGTCAGAAACACTATAGTTTCTGACTCCTGGCTTGAGATTTAGTTGTGAAGAATCATCTAGCGATTAGGAGAGGGAGTGGTAGGTATGAGGAAAGGCAGAATGTGAATGCAGAAACCCAGAGTAACAACCCCATTGTTTATCTCATAACATTATCCAGCCTCATGGCATCTTGCAAGGGAAAGCTTAGCCCTAGAGTCAGCAACAGTAGGATGGAGGTGTGAAGATGTAAAAGGAAGGAAAGATGAGTAGTTTCTAGTATGTGGTTATGGGGTGATGCTAATGGTGAGAAGAGAAGGGATGAGAATATTGAATGATTGCTTGAACCAGTGATTTTTAACCTGGGGTCCAGATTTATTAACTTTTAATATATTGATATCTATTTCACTGAAAGTGGTTTCCTTTATATTTTCATGCAATTTATTTTATGAACTTAAAAACATCTCTTTCTGAAAATGAGTCTATAAGGAATCCATGACACAGAAAAGGTCGAAAACTCTCAAGCTAGACATAAAGAAACTACTGTCCCATAGGAGAGGTACCTAGTGGCTAAAATCAAAGATGGGATGCTAGTAATGAGTTGAATAACAATAGATATCACATATAGTGATGGGACTCCAGAAATGCAGGAAAACAGGTAGAGGGGAGAGGAAGGAGAATTGAGAGAAGGGGAAAGGATGAAGAGAGAAGAGGAGGGGAAGGGAAAGAATGGGAGAAGAGAAGGGAAGGGATCAGAGGGAATGAGAGGAGAAAAGAAAAGGAAGGGAGAAGAGAAAAGGAGAAAAGAAGCAGAAAGTGAAGGGAAGAAGAGGAAAGAGGGAGTAGGGAGGTGAAAGGAAGAGGAAGAGAAAGAATAAGAGAGGGGGGAAAGAAAAGGAAGAGAGGAGAGGAAAGACAAGGGGAGAGAAAAAAGAGGAGGAGAGAAGAAAATAAAAGACAAGGGAAGGTTCTAGTATTTTTTTAGCAAAGAACAAATACAATCACTGAAAATTCTATTTCTCTACAAATTCCAGAGGAAAATCAGCATTTTTGGGCCTGACCTCAGCCCTACCCATTTGGAATTCTCCCAGACCAAGAAGGATGAGGAGGTAAATTTGTGTGTATGTGGGCACCCATGTGTGTGAATGAGGTGGCTGGGTGTGGTGGGAGGATTGCGAAGGTATATGGTGCTATGCATATGTATTTATTTTTTTTGTCTGGGGAAAGTAGATCCCATAGGGAATTATCAAATCCTAGACTTCTTGGGCAGGAAGAGACTGGTGGAAGTCATTTTGTTCATCCTCCGTCCTCTGGCAAAGAGACCCCATAATCCTCCTGGACGGGTTTTAAGGAATCCAGGGAGTTTCAACTTTCTTTACTTCTTGGTCCTTATGATCAGTGAAGACGCCTTCCATGACTAATATTTGAAATATTTTATGTCTAACATGTATATGTAATGTATAACTACATACACATTATATATGTACATATGACTGCATTATATAATCATAGCTCACATCCATATAATGCTTTGTTGTTTATAAAGTGGTTTCCTCCCAGTGAAACAACTTGGATCCTTACCACAGCAATTTCAAGTCATTTGTTTGGTCTGTAGTAGAATTAGAGCATATTGGGACTTCCATATTTTCTCTGAAAATAACCCTTCTTCATGCCACTCCTTCCTTCCCCTTCTATTTCTTTGCAGAGGGAAGGGATGGGAATGGAATACTGCAAATAATGGCAGCCTATCCCCAATATGTTGGGTAATTTTGCTCAATTGTGTTCTTACTCATTTTGCTTCTTGGATATGAAGACTGGCTCTCTGGAAAAGGAGAGTAGAGGGATGCATTGAAAAATATGACTGCTATAAAAACAACAAAAACTCCCCAATACATTTTTGAAAAGAAAATAACTTATTACATTAGAAGATAGTACTATGATCACTCTTTCAAGTTTCCCTTCTTCATTTTGAATCATCCTAATGTCTTTATGATTCCCCCATTCAACTGTTCTTCTCTAGGAACTTCCTTTCATCTGCCTTAAAGACTTGAATGAAAGAAGAAAAGAGGAAACCCTATTCATGGCAGGTTACTGGTTAAGATGACCTCTGTTGGTATGGGGTAGAGCACATGGTTGTGTTGTATTCTCTGATTTATTATTATTCCCTCTACCCACCTCACTGTATGAGTATAAAGAGAGAGAAATGAGAGAAAACATGGGACTCTTCCCTTAGGCTCCATCATTCAAGGCTAGGCAGCTGGTCTCAAAGCTTCCATCTAGCCAAGTGAGATGGTGGGAACTATGAGGCTGCTGAGTCGGATTTGGGAGAATTACAGGATTCACCAGTGAATTGGTTCTTTGTTCTCTTTATAATCTCCTAATCCCCGGGAAAGGAGAAAGTAAAAATTTCCCCTGGCCAAGGGTTGAGTTTTCTAAATCTCTCTGTCCTTCACCCCACCTGGGGGTTGGGATGGTGCTGAATACTAGGAGGGGGTGGGGGTGGAGACAAGGGAGGGGTTGGAAAACTAGAGGCAAAGTAATTGTTGAAGTAGAAATCAGTGGGATACAGCCACCAGTTTCCCAAGGGACAAGGGATATACTCACGTGGGGGAAACATTGGAAGGTGCTCCTCTTTTCAATTCCTTGCCATATTATTTGCGCTCACTTGTCCATTTCTGTAACTGTTTTACCCAAAGTCTAGAAAAAGCAATCTCATGCTGTCTGTTTCCAGCTGGAAGACTTTTATCTCTCCACCAACAGATCACTCCAATAATTAATTTGTCCCAGAGGCAGTATGATATGTTAGATAGGAGTTAAGAAGTTTGGGTTCATATCCTCACCCCAGGCAAATCACTAAATATATATAAGCCTCAGTTTACTCATCTGTAAAGTAAAGGGACCAGGTTAGATAAATCCAACATACCTTTCAATTGTGAGGTGGCACAACAGGTGGAATGCAAGCCTGGAATCAAGGAGATCTGAGTTCAGATATGATCTCAACTGTGTGACACTGAGCGAGTTCATTAACCATTGTGGGCTTCAGTATTTTCATCTGTAAAATGGGACTGATATGCTTCATAAAGTTATGAGGCTAGAATGAAATAACATCTGTAAAATGCTTAGCATAACATTTGGCGCAAATTAGATGCTATATGAATGCTATAGCTATTAATAGTCTATGATCTATATACTAGCTCTGTGATCTTGGGCACATTATTTCATGGGTCTCAATTACCACTAATGTAAACTAGGGATAGTAATTCCTATCCCACAGGGCTATTATTGAAATACTTTCATAGCTATGAAAAGCTATGGAAATGGGAAGATTTACTCTGCTCTAAGACCTTAGAAGGTAAGGATGGTGTCTAGCATGGGAAAATCATAGATTTAGTGCTGGATCTCAGGAGCCAAGTAGATCAATCTCACTTTACAGGTAAGAAAATTGGTCTAGAAAGGTTGCTTTTCCAAAAGGAAAAAGGAAGGAAACAAGTACCTACTATGTATCAGACACTTGGCTAAGTGTTTTGCAAATATCTCATTTGATACACAGTATGTAATTTGATACACAATATGTAATATAGCAGGAATTAGAGAGCAGCCATAGTGTACAGAATCGGGAAGATTCATCTTCTTGAGTTCAAATCCCACCTCCTGTACTTACTAGCTGTGTGATCCTGGGCAAGTCATTTTACCCTGTTTGCCTTTTCCTCCTCTGTAAAATGAGCTGGAGAAGGAGATAGCAAACCATTTCAGGGTCTTTGCCAAGAAAACCCAAATTGAGTCATGAAGAGTTGAACACATGTGTGACTGGGCACTTAACCTCAATTGCCTCTTAAAAAAAAAAAAGAAAAGAAAGAAGAAAAAAAAAGAAAAAAGTTGAACATAACTGAACCATTGAACAATAAACACAGTAATTAAAAGAGCGAGGAATTAAACTCAGGTCCTTGGAATCCAAAGGACTATGCTGCTGCCTTTCAAATTTGAACTATGCTCTATGTGTATGTATGTATATGTATGTGTGTGTGTATAGTATGTGTTAATGACAATGGGGGCTTTGTTTTGATTGCACATATGTGTGTATTTGTGTGTGTCAAAAAGTCAGTGTAGTTTTTAGCTTTAGGAGAGTAAAAGTGCACTAAGATTTTGGGGACATGTCATTTGTTTATCTATCTATCTGTCTATCCATCTACTTATCTATCTATGTACTTATCTATCTATCCATCTACCACTTTGCTTATTTTTTGTTTCTTTATCTATAATGTTTTCCTTATCATCTCAATTCTTATCCTAGCTCTTATTTCTGACCTTCATTTTACTGGCCCATTCTCCCCACGTAGAGGATGTCAACCTTTCAGAAGCTGCTTTCTAGAACAGAAATCTGATAAACTTTTAAATGAGCAGACTGAGAATTTGGAGTCTCCAAGGCTACAGTTTGGCTCTGAAATGGATTTGCCGTGTGGCTTTTAGCAAATTGCTTGTCCTTTTTGAAGCCCACAAGGGTAATGATGGTCACAGGAATGTATGGGCAAATAAGGAGCTCTGCCAAGCTCTTGGTTCAGGAAAAATATATATATTTTTCATAGCATAAAATAGTCAGAAATGGATACTTCCTGGGATGGAGGACTGAAGTGAGTTGCAGTACTGAAATCGAGGATGAGAAGGGGAGCTGGGATATAGGAAATTGTGAGCAGAGGGGTGATCTTGTAGAATTGACCCTTCTTCCCCCTCCCATTTCTTTCCCTCCTTCTCACTTAGCCCATTTCCAAATGGCTTTTTATTTTTCAGGACATCTGGACATTCTTTTTGGCCTATGCAAGCTAGGGTTGTATTAGCAGTACTCTTTGGAAGGAGGAGGGAGACTACAGAGGGAGTAAGTTCATTCCCAGTTTGGACTGGCACAAAGGCCAACCCATGGCCCTTAGAGAGATGCCTTGCTCTGCCAACCTCAAGTTCAGACGCTGCCCAATGAGTTTGACATTGACAAGTAGCACATTCTAGGGATTGACATGCAAATAATAGGGACACAGGGTGCAGGGGGGCAGAGGGGAGTTTTGTTTGTGAATCTGAACGGATCCTTTCCTCCCTCCCTCTCCCATTCCCTGCAGGGTGCCAGTCTTTTCTTGGGGCCACCTACTCAGGAGAAGGAGTGAGATGATTATGGGGAGCACAGGAGTCCATGGGAGAGAGGGAGGAGGGGGAAGAGAGAGAGCCAGCAGTGGGAAACCAGCTGCCCAGGAAACAATACCAGCTCAAGTTTCATGTGGCTGCTTGAGAACCCAGTCGGATCTCAGATGAATCATCCAGGCAGCCTCCCTGCCCAGACCTTTCTCAGCTTCCCATGCTAGCTTCTCCTCTCACCTGGAAGGGACCCCGTCTACGGGTCAGGAACATAACTCCTTCTTTTGTGATTCCTCAGAGATCTTGGCACAGATCTCCACGTGCAGCAGGCTTCTTACCCATTTGGGTGATGCTATTCATTAGGGAATCTCCAAACTGCCTCGGTTGCTTTATTTTCTTTTGTTTCTGTTTATTAGATGTAGATCCTTTTTGGTCCTTTATCCACTGACCTTATCCTGCCCCCCGTCTTCCCTCAAACACAAGACCTTTGCAGGATTTCTGCTTTTACCTGCCTTTTCAGCGAGGCATTTTCTGAAATGCCAACTCCTTTATGAAGCATTCTGGGATTGATTAGAAAGAATAGCTTTCCCTGATCTCATCCTCTATTGATAGGCATTCACATCACAGGATTTGGACCTGAAAGGAAACTTAGAAGCCTCTTCATTTTATGGCTTATCCCTAGGGAAGAGACGTGATTAGCCTGAAGTTACATCAGTAGTAAAGAACAGAGCCCAGAATCAATTTCCAAGATCCTCTGAGGCCATAAACTGCTTTAACAGAAATATCTAGCCTTATGAAGAGGCAGCTGGATGCCCTGTGCAGCCCAGTTTGACAGTGGATTGAACTGTTCATCAGAGACAAGCCTTGTTGAGCCACCCATCCAGGGAAGATGCTGAACCCTGCAAAGAACCAGTCTAGCATGGCTGTGAAACAACCATCCATCACCCAATCTTGTGAGGACTCTCTAGACAGAAAAAGGGCATCAAAGCCCTCCTGTTCCAGAACTGAATTATCTCACCACATATGATCCCAATGTATTTCCCTCATTTTAACTTTGTGATATCTCTCCTAACTGTACACTCTAAGTATAAGTATGGGAGATTTTTTCCTGGAGTTTGGGGAGAAAGAATCATTTGTAACTACTATTAGCCAATGTCTTTCCCAAGAGCCAATTGATTTATTGGAGATGCTAATGAGAAGCAGATTGGTGGGGGCTCATGAGCTATAGTACTAGGAGTAGCCATGGGATTACTCTTACTGCTTGAAGTAGTAGTTGCCCCTCTGGACTCTCCAATAATTGAGTAGTTTTAAGGCAGCCTTTGACATATACGAAGTCATACTTTGATACATATGTCAGTTATGTAATTCCAGGCAAGTCACTTATTCTTTCAGTGCTCTAGACAATTCTCTAATAATAGAAGTTGCAGAGAAAACTATCTATTGATAGATGGCATTTCCTTACCTGGGAATTCTCTATACCAAGGAAATCTCAGGACCAATTCAGATGCTAATATATTCCAGTGGATGTGTTATTGAGGACATTGAGAATAAAAAAAGATAGGAGTTCAAACCTTGCCTCAGACACTTACTAGCTTTGTGATTCTGGGAAAGACATAACTTCTGTTATGCCTTAGTTTTCCTATTTGTAAAGGGGCAGGAAACATGCATTTGGTAAATGCCTATTATATTGTAGACACTGTGAAGTGCTTTTCAACTATCTCATTTGATTTTCACAACAACCCTATAAGATATATATCATAATCCCCATTTTATAGCTGAAGAGACAGAGGCAGACAGAAGTTAAATGACACAGTGACTATATGAAGCTGAATTTAAATTTCTAGTCTTCCTAATACTAGGTTTGGCACTCTATTCATTATACCATCTAGCTGCTTTAAAATGAGAATAATAATAATAGCACTTAGCTCATAGGGTTGCTGTGAGAATTAACTGAGATAATATATATAAAATACTGTGCAAACTTTAAAGTGCCATATTAAAATTATATTATGTTATTATTAGAATAATATGTACTATTATTAGAACAGTGTATATAATATTAGAATAGTATAATTATATCATAATATCATTAGAATATTATAAGTAAATTAGCAAAAATCTGCTTATTATTATCAATGAATTAATTTGAGAGTTCTTCCCAATAATGAATTTTATGCTCATTTTGTCTTTGTTCTTTGTAAATACACCACAAGGGAGGCACCACACATGCTGGAGTGTTCCCAGGATATCAGTGACTCTGCCCCCTTATATTATCTTATGCCCTCTCCACAGGATCAACTCACCTTTTGTTCTCATTTTTACATATCTAGATGAATTTACTTTCCAATACAGCAAATTGTTTACAAAAATCAGGGGATTTTTTGTTTGTTTATTTTTATCTCCACTCAAAATGATATATAGAACAATATATATTGAATAGTCAATTACAGGATATTGACTGGCCCTGAAAACATTTTTATCTCTATCCCATTAAAAAGGTGAGTAATGATCATAACTCACACTTATCTAGACTCTTAGTATTTATAAGATGGTTTCCTCATAACAACTCCATGAGATAGGTAGTTCAAGGATTATTATCTCCATTTTACAAAAGTGAAGGGACTTGCCTGTGGTGTTGGAGCCAGGATAAAGATTGTTTGTTCATCTGATTGAGCCTGATTCACCTTCTGTAGTGACTACACTTTTAGAGCTTCAGCCTGGCTTTCTCTCAAAACTCACTTCATCATGTCCTGGGTTGTGGGATTGCCCCTTTCCCCTACTGGGCAGAACTCTGCCCACTGCTTCTTCAGAAATATGCCTTTCCCATAGCCTCTTATACTGCCTGAACAAATCACCACTTTATTTTCAAAACTTTCCTAGATGACTTGTTTCTGGTCAGTTAATATATTCCTTTCTTCATGCCCACTGCAGCAACTCCACCCTTGATCAAATCATCATGTTTTTTTGGTTTCCAGTTTCTCTAAATATTTCCTTTTCTCTTCATCTCATTCCTACTCCTGGTCACCAAGTCCTACGGATGCCAAATAGTCACCTATCATTCAACCATGAAATTAGCATTTCAAATCCCCCTTGACACTGGGTAACATTTTCCTTGAGGAAGTAGAGATTATGATTCAATATATAATATCAGTTGGAAAGGGAGGTATTTCTTCACAATGACTCATAAGGGATGAGAATGGGACTACTCTAACTTTTGCTGGGATTTTATAGATTTTCACTCCCAAAGGGAATATGTGAGTTATTAGATACAGTTTCTCAAACAATATTTTTTGGTTGTTTGGATGTGTGCTTTTGTCAGTTTAAAGAACTCCTGGCATGGACTCCTGCTGTATAACTTGTAGTCTCATAAAGTCAACAAGAGCACTGAGAAGTTGTGTTACTTGGCCATGTTACTTGGTCACCCATGTAACATATTTCAGAAACTAGGACCAGAGGCTCTATTCAATTTGCCATGCTGTCTTTCTATACCCTCTTCTCTTGCTATCTATCCCTCTAATTGGATAGGTCCTCCCAGAATTTCTTTTAAGTTGGGCTCTCAGGTCATCCGGATCTTCATTTCTTTCTGGGCTGCACTCTTGATTTTCTCTTACATGCCCCATCTCCCCTTTTAGCTTCTTTTTATATGTTGGCTCCCTCCCATTAGAATGTAAGTTCCTTGAGGGCAGGGACTAGATTTTTCTCTTTTCTTTTTTTGTCTTATCATATTTCTATTCCCAACACTTTGTACAGTGCCTGGTATACAATAAGTTTTAATAAATGTCTATTGGCTGTTACTTGTACACATCCTGCGTGAATTTTTTTATCTGGCAAAATAAACAATTTATTTTTGCATTCCCTTGTATCTTCTATAGTGTTCAACATTAGAAATTTCATGGACTAGACCATAAGTAAAGGTTTGGTGGTCGATTCTTTGAAATTTATTCCATTGGCCAGATCAGAAAAATCTAAATATTATTCACTACTTTTCAGAAGCTTCTCTAGAAGATATTTTAAGGCTGGAAAGGAGAACAAACAGATGAATTTCAGAAAGGAGATCAGTTGATTGGATTGTATCCAGAGGAGGTAACCAGGATGTTCATGATATGTGAGAATTAGTTGATGAAATTGGAAATATGTAAGCCAGAGAGGAGAAGATTTAAGAGTAAAAAAAATAACACTTTCAAATAGCAAAATATCAGTGATGTTAAAAAAAAGGATTAGACTTACTTTATTTGGGCCCAGAGGGCAGAGTAAGGAGCAATAGCATAAAAGTTAGAGAGGCAAATTTAGACTTGATATAAAGAAAGATTTTTTAAACAGCTATTCAAAAGTGGAATTTACTGCCTTGAGAGGTCCTGGGTTTTCTCTCACTTAAATATATCAAGGGAAAGTTGGATGACTATTTATTGGGGATATAATGAAGGGGATATATGGTAAGTTACTGGTTGGGTTAATGGTACTGCTCCTAAAGTCTCTTTCAACTTTGATCTGAGATTCTTTGTGACTAGTGTTTTTTTTTTTTTTAAACCAATCTCTCCATATACATGGTAGATTAGGGATTCTTAAACCTTTTCCATTCACTATCCTTTTTCTGCTGAGAAATTTTTACACGACCCCGAGTATATAGGTATATAAAGTAGGTATACATATCAAACATTTACTAATAATAAATCATAATTTTGCAACCCCCATATTTAGTTATGAAACTCCAAATGGGGTTACAAACCAGACTGAGAAGCTGGGTGTTATATAATACCTGTTTAGGGTCAGTGATACTTCCCTTAGTCTTGTCCCCAAGTAGGATAAATAATATTATCTTGCTTTATAGATCCTATATGTTTTATCTTTTAAACCTTCATATGGGTCTGAATATTCTAAATGTCCACTTGACAAAAGGAGCAGTAGTAATATCTGACAGGGAAGAAAACTGAAAGGGATGACCACTTCAAGCAATTTCCTTATTATGATGGGTGGAGGGTAGAAGATAGTTTACAGAGTGAGGGAGAGACCATAATTGGAAGATGGGAGTATCTCTTGATCTTGAAACTGTGTTCTATTGGTCCAGAGTGGCTCTATATAGCAGAGGAAAAGGCAAACAATCAAATTAAAGAGAGGAAGGTGTGTTGGTCATATACATAATATTGATGACACTATCAAATTAAATATTTGAAGAATCACCATTTCCCTTTGCTTCCTCTTAAAGCTTTTTCCTTATATCAGAGGTCTTTAAAGTTCCTATAAATATACTAACTATAATAAATATAACTAGTATATTTATAGACTAACTATGCCTAGTTATACTTCATTTTTAATTAAAATTTTTTTTTTAGATTTGGAGGAATTCACTAAATTTCCTCTGGGTGAGTTGTGAGCCCCAATAAGTACTAGAATTACAAGTTCTAAGACTCTCAAGTCTTCTTAGAAAGAAAGTCTGTTGCTCAGGGCCTATTGGTTCCTTTGAGTTCCCACAAACTAGAAAATCCCTTCCTTGCTTTCTTTGGGATCCTTTTTGTTAGGATCAGAAGGTATCATTTAGAGGAAGGGAACAGAAGATGGAAGATGGGGAAGGGTGGAGATTGGGAAGGGATCATAAAATTTAGAGCTGGAAAGAATCTTAGACACCATTTCATCTAGTCCTATATTTTAGCATCATCAGTCCAGGTCAGGACATTTTCCCAGGGGGATTGATGAGGGAATTTCTGCCTGAATTAAGAGACAGAAAGATGTCATCATTTCCCTGGCCACACTAAGTCATGGCTACTGATGAGGAAAATGAGTCTAAGGGAAGTTAAGCCTAAGAACATGTAATTAAATAATGAGAAGAACCCAAATTCAAATGTATTTTTCCTGATTCTACATTCAGAATTCTTTCCAGTTTATTAAGTGCCCAGAAAGGCACAGCTACTGGGATATTTAGAATTCTATGAGAATAAGAATAGATGCTTCAGCATCTAGCTATGGCTTAAGAAGGGGAAGACCCTGGAGGTATAGAGGACAGGAAGCACTGAGTATCCAGTACAGGGCAGGTCCAGGTAACCTACCAAAAGGAGAATGGGAAAGTTCTCATTCAGGTCACTAGGCAAGGTTTTCCTGCTTACTGATTCTCTAGGTTTCCTTCTCCAAAAGATGAATTTGTTCTCCATTTTCCTCTATTGCCTCTCATTTGGAATCAGGAACCTCCCAGAAAAGATATGAG
The DNA here is from genome assembly GCF_016432865.1 of Antechinus flavipes. NCBI lineage: Eukaryota > Metazoa > Chordata > Mammalia > Dasyuromorphia > Dasyuridae > Antechinus > Antechinus flavipes. The sequence continues at coordinate 66,592,295 of NC_067400.1, read as the reverse complement.
TTATAAATTCTTAGGATTGGAAGCTGCAAAGAGTACTTTGCCATTTTTTCTCTTAATAGACTTTCACTATCCAGAATGGCTCAAATGGATGGACTCAAAGAATTGAAATTCTACTTATGATGATGACCTTTCCTTTTTCTCCTAGCCCTTTCTCTTTCTCTGTTTGTGTGGCCTGGGAAAATCTTCTATTTTTCTGTCACTGGGATACCGCTTTCCTAGTCAGAAAAATGGGGAGAATTATTTTTTCTTAAGCCTTGGGACTATTGTAGGGTGAGCATAAAGTTTGTGGAGGGTAATTGGAGGACTCAGAAAAATGGCAACAACTGAGGAAAATGTATCTCCCAGTTTTTCTGTGTTTGTTTTTTTCCTTTTTCCTTTTCTTGCTTTTCTAAAGCTCTCTCTGTGTCTGTGCCCACTTGGTTCCTATGTGTCTGTCTCTGTTTATGCGTCTGCTTTGGTCTTGGTCTCAGCCTGCACCTGCTTCAGAAGTCTAAGTGATGACTGGACAGAGGCCTGCTGGCAGTCAGGGCTGGGCTAGAGGAATGGGGGTTGGGGTTGATTAGAACAGGACTGTCTCCCCTTAGAAACAAAGGTCCTTCTACCACCCACCTTCCTCATCCTTTCCAATAGTCACCTTTTTTTTTTCTGAGACCAAAAAATAAAGTGTCATGAGATGAAGAGGCAGGGGATAGAAGGTGGGGGAGGCAGTGAAAAAAAAGAGCTGTGTCAGTGTGAAGCTCTCTTTGGACTGCTAGCCAAAGCTGGCTTAGCTCAAGTCAAGAGCTATCAACATTGCCCTTTCGAAAATAGGGAACAAGGGGGGGAAAGGCGTGAGTGGGGTGGGAGGAAGATGAACAGAGGAGGGGAGAAAGGGGGAAGTAGGGAGGAAGTAAGGGGGGAAATGAGAGGAAAGAAAAAGAGGGTAAAAGAAGAAGAGAAGAAGAGAAAAAAGGGAGGAGTGAGAGGGACAGGGAGAAGAGAAAGAGACAAGGGGGAAAGAGAAAAAGGGAGAGAGGATAGAAGAAGAAAGGATAGAGAGATAGAGGAGAAAAGAGAGAGACAGAGAGATAGGGAGAAAGAAAAGGAGAGAGACAGATAGAGACAGAGAGGTTGAGAAAGACACACACAGACAGACAGAAAAAGAATGAGAGAAACAGAGAAAAATAAAAAAGGGAGGGAGAGAGAAGAGAGAAGAAAAAAGGGGTAAGGAGAGAGAATGAGAAAGAGGGAGAGGGGGTGGGAAGGCAAAGAAAGAGGAACAGATTGAAAGGGGGAGGGAGAAAGACAGACAGAAAGATAAAAGTACACAGACAGACAGGGACAGAAACAGAGAGACACAGAGAGAAACAGGGAGTGACAGAGAGATGGAGATACAGAAAGAGACATAGTCAGAGAGGCAGAGACAGAGAAAGACAGAGACATACAGAGAAGAAAGAGGTAAAGAAAAAGAGGAAAAGAGAATGGGAAAATGAGAAAAAAGGATGAGAGAAGGAAGAGAAAGGGAAAGGAGAGAAAAAGAAAAGGTGGAGACAAAGAGAGAAAGGATTATATTAGGAAAGTGAAAGAAAAAGGAAGACAGAAAGAAAGAGAAAAGAGATACAGGAAGGAAGGAAGGAAGGAAGGAAGGGAAAAGAAAAAGAAAGCAGGTGGGGGAGGCAGGACAGCCTGTGGATTAAGGGGGGTAGGGGAGAAAGGAGAGATCTGAAAACAGGTGGGGACTATTTAAGCAAAAGGCCCGACTCAGCAGTTTTCTTTCTTTGGGCTTGGAAGGGGTTGTTTGGTTTAGCTGGGTGGCAGGATTGAGGCTGGGAAGACTATTTGCATTCTAGGGGAGGGACCTGGGATACAGGGTTGGAGGAGGGATCTTATATTCCTTGTTGCCTTTGGACAGCTAACCTCCTCTACTTCCCCCTCAACAGAAATTGTTTGGAGGGCCCAGCTCTTCCAGTTTCCTTTTGGGAACTTTGGATCCCCCGTGTTAGTTCATTCTTCTTCAACCTGGGGGACATTTAGAAACATTTGGATGGGAAGGGAAGGGCTTGGATGGGTAAGGGTGGGACTTTTACTTCTACTGTCACAATATATCTTTGTACAGACTTCCTTTCTGTTTGTTTTCAGCTTTCTTTCTTAAAAAATAAATTGAAGTGGATGTAATTTTTCATGTAATAATTGATTTAGAATGGGCAGGGTCCCTAGGGGTCCCTTTATTTTACAGGTGGGAAAAACAAGGTCCAGAAATAAGAAACGACTTCCCAGTTTTGCTCGGAGGTATTCATCAGCAGATTCCATCCAAGATCCAACAATCTTTCTAGTGCAGCACACGAATTCTCATTCTTACTGGCCTCATAGAAAGGGAACCTTAGAGATAATCTAGTATAAACTTCTCATTTTATTGATCATTAGTTCTCAAACTTTTGTTTTCACTACCTTTATACTATTAAAATTATTGGGGATCCATCCAAAGACTTTTTATTTATGTGGGTTACATTTATAGGTATTTACCATATTAGAAATAAAAACTAATTTTGCATTTGTAGACCCTCTGAAAGGGTTTCAGAGACCCCCAACTTTTGTTCTCAATATCTTTATATTATTAATAATCATTGGGGATCCATCCAAAGAGTTTTTATTTATGTGGGTTATATTTATAGGTATTTACCATATTAGAAATAAAAACTAATTTTGAATTTGTAGACTTTCTGAAAGGGTTTCAGAGACCCCCAGGGTTCTGTGGGGACACTGAAAGGCACTGGTATAGATGAGGAAAGGGGCCCAAGCAGGCGTAGTCACTTTATTGTGGTCATATAAATAGGAGCAATGGAATGTCAATTTTTGTCCTATTCAGAAAAAATTACAGGAAATGAATTCTTTGGAGTCTTTTAAACTCTGTAGGACAAGGATTCCAAGACCCCAGGGGATCCAGAGAACAGTGTGCTCTCTTCCTGGGAGATGGCACGAACTCATGGAGAGTCCATATTTAATGCAGAATTGGGATATCAACTACATGGATCCTCTTGTCAAAGATGTGGTTTATCTTTGATCCTTAGATAGTGGGGATAGTGAAGGGGGAAGAAGGGTGTAAGTAAATATGGGACATGCTTTCCATATGTGAGTGGACAATAAATAACACGCATACCAGAGTCCCCTGCCCCAATTCAATGGCAAATAGCAAACAGCACAAAATTCTCCCATTTTAGTGCAGAACAAAACATCTATTTAATGAGAGGTCATTGTCTTTTAAGGTTATAGTCTGAAAGCTATGGCAGAGTGGATAGCATGTCGCCATCCTACTCAGCAAACTACAGTGTTTGCCTAATTATTTCTAGGGTCTGTTTTCACTTAAAGCTCCCTGCAACCCGGCCCCAACCTTTTCAACTTTTTTGTGCATTCCCTTCCTCATTACGTACTTTGGTATAGTCAAATTGGCCTTTTTGCAATTTCTTTCTGTGGTTTTTATTCACTTGTGCTCTCTTCCTCCTCAGTGATTTGCTATTTTCTTTTCCAGCTCATTTTATAGATGAGGAAACTGAGGCAAGCAGTGATTTGTCCAGAGTCCCACTGCTAGCAAGTGTCCGAAGCTGGATTTGAATTCAGGTTTTCCTAACTCCAGGTTCACTGCCCCATTACAATTCCTTGCCAAATTCTAATTTTCATCTCCCTGCCTTTAAACTGGCTTATTTCCCAGGCCGGGAAATTTATTCTCTCCTCACCTCAGAATCCCTAGTTCCTTTAAAGGTTCATCTCAATGGACACTTTTTACATTAGACTTTTGATATCTTCCTCTCACCCTTGTTCCCCCTCCCACAGTGACTTTCCTCTGAAATCACCTTTCAACTACCAACTATTTACCTTCTACCTATTTCGTTTCTTTCTTTGTTTTTTTTTTTTTTTTATCCTTAATACTTAGGACAATGCCTGGCACACAAAAAATGCTTAATAATACTTGTTGATTGATAATCACAGTAATGTTGACTCTCACTCAGGTGCTGTATTTGCCTGGGGAAGACACTAGTTACTTTTATTATGTTCAAAAATATGGCAAGGGTTGGACATTTCAGTGGCTCCTGAAATCCTACCTCCTATAAAAAGGACTCACAGGAGGCTTTCTTTTCATTCTTTCTAGTCATTGTGACGTAATCCCCTCAAAGTACTTGCTCTTGCTTTCTATGTATAGTATACACATATGTACATATATAATATAAACATACATACACACATTCATATGTGTCCATACTGTACATATGTATAATATATATATACTTATACAATACACATATATATCAGAAGTGGAGTACCAGGTAAGAAAAATTAGTGCCTTCAGGATTTTTTATCTCTGTTTACACTTCAAATCTGAAAGTCAATTATTTGTTTAGTAAAGAGGTTCTGCCTTGATTGGGCCATTAGTGCCCTTTCATAAATGGATCTTTGTTTGGATTAGATAAACTATTTTAATTTTATACCAAGAAGTCAAGATCAAGTCAACCTTGAATATAGGGTTTTGCTGCCAAAAAAACTTATCTCTTAGTGAGCAGCCTACTGTTTGACTCTCCTGGTAGCCAACCTGGGCTTTGGATGACAACAGATAAAGTCTATCCCCAGATCAATAGTCAAAATCTCTTCATCTAAGGAGAAATTATTGTAGTTTCTTTTCCATTAACGTAGGGTTTGGGAAACACAGAGTCATTACTAAGCTATGATGAGATTTCAATGGAATAAATTCAAATATAGCCTTTTAATATACAATGCTAATATTATAGCATTTAATGCTTTAATATATAATATTAATAATATAGCATTTCAGGGTTTGAAAAATACTTTCCTTATAACCATTCTGGGTTGCAGGTAGCTCAGATATTATCTCCATTTTTATAGCTGAGGAAATTGGGGCTCAGAAAGGATGTGATTCATTCATACAATAAACATTTTGTTAAGTGCCCATTATGATAATAGCTAGCATTCATATAGCACTTTAAGGTTTACAAATGCTCTGCATATATTATCTCATTTGATCCTTACAACAACTTTGTGAGATTGTTGGCTAAAGAAGAAGAAACTGGCTAAAATGTTAAGTGGCTAGACCAGTGGAAGAGCTAATAAGTGTATGATGTAGGATTTAAGGGTTTTTAGGTTCTTCAAGAATCACAATGGTGTCTCAGGTCATGGAACTGTAAGTTTTCAGTGGAACCTACATGACCTGGAAACAGTCTGATCTCTGCCTTTTAGGCTTTCTTATCTCCAGAACTTGGATTGAGTCGAGCCAACCCAACTGTAGGCTTGTCCTGGGTGGACTTCCAGTAGGCAGTTGTTGGCCCCTCGAGTCTGTCATCTAGCCGGAAGGCTCTGTAACATTCACAGCTATTATCCTGCCTATTTACCACCACCCTGATGATGGGGTGTGCAACTGAGTCTGAGGTACCTCTTCCAGTTTAAGTGCCTTTTAGGTTCAAGGAAGGAAGTATCATAATAGAGTGCTGGACTTAAAAACAAGGACATTGGTATTTAAATCCCTTCTGACATTTATTTTTTTTTCTTTTTTTTTATTTAATAATTACTTTATATTGACACTCGTTTCTGTTCTGATTTTTTTTCCCTCCCTCCCTCCACCCCCTCCCCTAGATGGCAAGCAGTCCTTTATATGTTGGATATGTTGCAGTATATCCTAGATACAATATATGTTTATAGGACCGAACAGTACTCTTGTTGCACAGGGAGAATTGGATTCAGAAGGTATAAATAACCCGGGAAGAAAAACAAAAATGCAGATAGTTCACATTCGTTTCCCAGTGTTCTTTCTTTGGGTGTAGCTGCTTTTGTCCGTCATTTATCAATTGAAACTCAGTAGCCATGGCTATATCACTTAAGCTCTTTCTAGGTCTCTTTAGATCTTTCCGAGGATCTTTCTAGGACTAATCTGCTAAATCATAGATGGGTAAGGATTGTCCGAATTGTAATACCTGGCAGTGATCTTCTGTACTCACAGAGTCTTTCGCATATGTAAGTCACTCTGGTAAGCATTGTCATGCAAAAACAAAATTAAAAACAGATCCTGCCCAAGCTTTTGCCCTAACTCACACAGGCAGTAAAGGTCAAAGCTTGGTCTCCAACCCAAGTCACATCTCTATTATCTTTTCTACTAAACGGTGGCTATTACTCTAATTTAACACCTCTACCTGCAAATCTTAACATACTAATAATTTATTAGCTTTGAAGTAGAATCAGTCAATCAGAGCCTGAGGATGGAAATGTTTTTTTTTTTTTTTTTTTTTTTTTTTTTTTTTTTATAATAAATTTTATTTTATTTAATAATAACTTCGCATTGACAGAATCCATGCCAGGATAATTTCTACACAACATTATCCCTTGCAATCACTTATGTTTCGTTTTTTCCCCCTCCCTCCCTCCTCCCCCCCCCCCAGGATGGCAAGCAGTCCTATATATGCTAAACATGTTGCAGTATATCCTAGATACAATACATATTTGCAGAACCAAACAGTTCTCTTGTTGCACAGGGAGAATTGGATTCAGAAGGTAAAAATAACTCGGGAAGAAAATCAAAAATGCAAATAGTTCACATTCATTTCCCAGTATTCCTTCTTTGGGTGTAGCTGTTTCTGTCCATCATTTCTCCAATGAAACTCAGTTAAGTCTCTTTGTCAGAGAAATCCACTTCCATCAGAATACATCTTCATACAATATCGTTGTCGAAGTGTATAATGATCTCCTTGTTCTGCTCATCTCACTTAGCATCAGTCCATGTAGGTCTCTCCAAGCCTCTCTGTATTCATCCTGCTGGTCATTCCTTACAGAGCAATAATATTCCATAACATTCATATACCACAATTTACCCAGCCATTCTCCAATTGATGGGCATCCATTCATTTTCCAGTTTCTAGCCACTACAAACAGGGCTGCTACAAACATTTTGGCACATACAGGTCCCCTTCCCTTTTTTAGTATCTCTTTGGGGTATAAGCCCAATAGAAACACTGTTGGATCAAAGGGTATGCACAGTTTGATAACTTTTTGGGCATAATTCCAGATCGCTCTCCAGAATGGCTGGATTCGTTCACAACTCCACCAACAATGCATCAATGTCCCCGTTTTCCCGCATCCCCTCCAACATTCATCATTGTTTTTTCCTGTCATCTTAGCCAATCTGACAGGAGTGTAGTGATATCTCAGAGTTGTCTTAATTTGCATTTCTCTGATCAATAGTGATTTGGAACACTCTTTCATGTGAGTGGTAATAGTTTCAATTTCTTCATCTGAAAATTGTCTGTTCATATCCTTTGACCATTTATCAATTGGAGAATGGCTTGATTTTTTATAAATTTGAGTCAGTTCTCTATATATTTTGGAAATGAGGCCTTTATCAGAACCTTTAATTGTAAAGATGTTTTCCCAGTTAGTTACTTCCCTACTAATCTTGTTTGCATTCGTTCTGTTTGTACAAAGGCTTTTTAATTTGATATAATCAAAATTTTCTATTTTGTGATTGGTAATGGTCTCTAGTTCATCTTTGGTCACAAATTTCTTTCTCCTCCACAAGTCTGAGAGATAAACTATCCTATGTTCCTCTAATTTATTTATAGTCTCGTTCTTTATGCCTAGGTCATGGACCCATTTTGATCTTATCTTGGTATGTGGTGTTAAGTGTGGGTCCTTGCCTAATTTCTGCCATACTAATTTCCAGTTATCCCAGCAGTTTTTATCAAATAATGAAATCTTATCCCAAAATTTAGAATCTTTGGGTTTGTCAAACACTAGATTGCTATAGTTGACTATTCTGTCTTGTGAACCTAACCTTTTCCACTGATCAACTAATCTATTTCTAAGCCAATACCAGATGGTTTTGGTGACTGCTGCTTTATAATATAATTTTAGATCAGGTACAGCTAGGCCACCTTCATTTGATTTTTTTTTCATTAATTCCCTTGAGATTCTCGACTTTTTATTGTTCCATATGAATTTTGTTGTTATTTTTTCTAAATCATTAAAATATTTTCTTGGAAGTCTGATTGGTATAGCACTAAATAAATAGATTAGTTTAGGGAGTATTGTCATCTTTATTATATTTGCTCGGCCTATCCAAGAGCACTTAATATTTTTCCAATTATTTAAGTCTGACTTTATTTGTGTGAAAACTTTTTTGTAATTTTGCTCATATAATTCCTGACTTTCCTTTGGTAGGTAGATTCCCAAATATTTTATGCTATCAACAGTTATTTTGAATGGAATTTCTCTTTGTATCTCTTGCTCTTGGATTTTGTTGGTGGTGTATAAGAATGCTGAGGATTTATGGGGATTTATTTTGTATCCTGCTACTTTGCTAAAATTATGAATTATTTCTAATAGCTTTTTAGTAGAATCTCTGGGGTTTTCTAGGTATACCATCATATCATCTGCAAAGAGTGATAGTTTGGTTTCCTCATTGCCTACTCTAATTCCTTTAATCTCTTTCTCGACTCTTATTGCAGAGGCCAGTGTTTCTAATACAATATTGAATAATAATGGTGATAGTGGGCAACCTTGCTTCACTCCAGATCTTACCGGGAAAGGTTCCAGTTTTTCCCCATTGCATATGATGCTTACTGAAGGTTTAAAATATATGCTCCTAACTATTTTAAGGAAAAGTCCTTTTATTCCTATGCTCTCAAGTGTTTTTATTAGGAATGGCTGTTGGATTTTATCAAATGCTTTTTCTGCATCTATTGAAATGATCATATGGTTTTTGTTTGGTTGGTTGTTGATATAGTCAATTATGTTAATAGTTTTCCTAATATTGAACCAGCCCTGCATTCCTGGTATAAATCCTACTTGGTCATAGTGTATTAACCTGGGGATGATTTTCTGTAATCTTTTTGCTAATATTTTATTTAAGATTTTAGCATCAATATTCATTAGGGAGATTGGTCTATAATTTTCTTTCTCTGTTTTCAGCCTACCTGGTTTAGGTATCAGTACCATATCTGTGTCATAAAAGGAGTTTGGTAGGACTCCTTCAATCCCTACTTCTTCAAATAGTTTATTTAGCATTGGAGTTAATTGATCTTTAAATGTTTGATAGAATTCAGATGTAAATCCATCTGGTCCTGGGGTTTTTTTCTTAGGGAGTTGATTGATAGTTTGTTCTATTTCTTTTTCTGAGATAGGAGTGTTTAGGATATTTACTTCTTCCTCTGTTAGTTTAGGTAAGCTATATTTTTGGAGGTATTCTTCTATTTCATTTAAGTTGTCGAATTTATTGGCGTAAAGTTGGGCAAAGTAACTCCTAATTATTGCTCTAATTTCCTCTTCGTTAGTGATGAGTTCTCCCTTTTCATTTTTAAGACTAACAATTTGATTTTCCTCTTTCCTTTTTTTAATCAGATTTACTAAGGGTTTGTCTATTTTGTTGGTTTTTTCATAGAACCAACTCTTAGTTTTATTAATCAATTCAATAGTTTTTTTACTTTCAATTTTATTGATCTCTCCTTTTATTTTTTGAATTTCAAGTTTAGTGTTTGATTGGGGGTTTTTAATTTGTTCCTTTTCTAGCATTTTTAGTTGCAAGCCCAATTCATTGACCTTCTCTTTCTCTATTTTATACAAATAGGCCTCTAGAGATATGAGATTTCCCCTTATTACCGCTTTGGCTGCATCCCATACATTTTGGTATGATGTCTCATTATTATCATTTTCTTGGATGAAGTTATTAATTATGTCTATAATTTGCTGTTTCACCCAATCATTCTTTAGTATGAGATTATTTAGTTTCCAATTATTTTTTGGTCTACTTTCCTGTGGCTTTTTATTGAATGTAATTTTCAATGCATCATGGTCTGAAAAGGATGCATTCACTATTTCTGCCTTACTGCATTTGAGTTTGAGGTTTTTATGTCCTAATATATGATCAATTTTTGTATAAGTTCCATGAACTGCTGAAAAGAAGGTGTACTCCTTTCTGTCCCCATTACATTTTCTCCAGAGATCTATCATATCTAATTTTTCTAGTATTCTATTTATCTCTTTGACTTCTTTCTTATTTATTTTGTGGTTTGATTTATCTAATTCTGAGAGTGCAAGGTTGAGATCTCCCACTATTAAAGTTTTACTGTCTATTTCTTCTTGCAGCTCTCTTAATTTCTCTTTTAGGAATTTAGATGCTACACTACTTGGTGCATATATATTTAATATAGATACTTCTTCATTATTCATTCTACCCTTTAGCAAGATATAGTGCCCTTCCTTATCTCTTTTGATTAGATCAATTTTTGCTTTAGCTTGATCTGAGATCAGGATGGCTACCCCTGCTTTTTTGGCTTCACCTGAAGCATAGTAGATTTTGCTCCAACCTTTTACCTTTAACCTGCATGTATCACCCCGCTTCAGGTGTGTTTCCTGTATACAACATATTGTAGGATTCTGGCTTTTAATCCATTCTGCTAACCGCTTCCTCTTTATAGAGGAGTTTACCCCGTTCACATTTATGGTTAAAATGACCAATTCTGTATTACTTGCCATCTTGTTAACCCCGGTTTATGCTTTTCTCCCTTCTTACTCCCTTACCCCCTCCCTTACCCCCCTTCCCAGTATTAAGCTTGTGAGCTCCCCTTGCTTCTCATAGCCCTCCTTTTTCAGTATCCCTCCCCCCCCTTAGAGTTCCCCCCCCCCCAACTTACCCCTTTCCCTCCCAGTTACCGTATTCCCTTCCACTTAGCTTATTCCTTCCTTTTTCACTTCTCCCTTCTCACTTTTCAATGAGGTGGGAGAAGTTTCACCATAGAATGAATATGTCTAAAATTCTTCTCTTACTGCCAATTCTGAAAGCAGTAAAATACTCACTATTTTCATTCCTCTCCATTCTTTCTCTCAGATTTACTAGGTTTTCTTTGCCTCTTCATGAAATGTAGTACCCCCACTTTCCCTTTTTTCTAGTACAATGTCCTTTCCACAACTAGTTTCTAGAACAAGGTATACATGTATTCTTTATACATCTTTACAGCCGAAATATAGTTCCCAAGATTAATCTTTACCTTTTTAGATTTCTCTTGAGTTCTGTGCTTGTAGATCAATTTTTTGTTAAGTTCTGGCTTTTTCATCAGAAATAGATGAAATTCGCTTATTTCGTTGAATGTCCATCTTCTTCCCTGGAAAAAGATGCTCAATCTCGCTGGGTAAGTTATTTTTGGTTGCATACCAAGTTCCTTAGCCTTTCGGAATATCATATTCCAGGCCCTTCGATCCTTTAATGTGGATGCTGCCAGATCCTGGGTGATCCTTATTGTGGCTCCTTGATACTTGAATTGGGTTTTTCTAGCCGCTTGCAGTATTTTTTCCTTTGCCTGAGGGTTCTGGCATTTGGCCACTATATTCCTTGGTGTTTTGATTTTAGGATCCCTTTCAGTAGGGGATCGATGAATTCTTTCAATGTCTATTTTACCTTCTGTTTCTATGACTTCTGGGCAGTTCTCTTTGATAATTTCCTGGAAGATAGTGTTCAGGCTTTTTTTTTTTCATCATACTTTTCTGGAAGTCCGATGATTCTCAGGTTGTCTCTCCTGGATCTGTTTTCCAGGTCTGTTGTCTTCCCCAGAAGGTATTTCACATCCTTTTCCATTGTTTGATTTTTTTGGATTTGCTTGACTGATTCTTCTTGTCTCCTCGAGTCATTCAATTCCAATTGTTCGACCCTGATTTTCAGTGAGGTATTTTCTTCACTCACTTTTTTAAGATCTTTTTCTAATTGTCCAATTGAGTTCTTTTGTTCTGTGGAATTTTTTTCCATTTCGCCAATTTTGTTTTTTAGAGAGCTGTTTTCTGTTTCCAGTTCACTAATCCTATTTTTCAAGGATTTGGTTTCTTTATCCACTCTCTCTTTAACTGACTTCTCCAGGCTCTTTTGCCAAGCCTCCCTCTCCTTTTTCAGAGCCTCCCTCTCCTTTTCCCATTTTTCTTCTAGCTCCCTTGTGAGAGCCTTTTTAATTTCCTCCATGAGATTCATCTGTGCTGAGGGACATAAGGTCTCTTCCTTCGGGGATTCACCTGGGGACTGTTTGTTTTTAGTCTCCTCAGGGTTTGGAGTCTGCTCTTTATCTGTATAAAAGCTGTCCAGGGTTAAATTCTTTTTCAGTTTCTTGCTCATTCTGTCTATTTATCAAAGACAAACTATCAAAGAAACAGAAGGAAAAAAAAAAAACCCCTTGAATGGAGGCTGCTTTCTTTGGGGGAGGGGCAGGGTATTTGTGAGGCACAGGTCCTACTGTGCTATGGCGCCTGCGCACTGAGATCCGAGCGCTCTGAGATCCGAGCGGGTTAAGACACTGTGGGGGAGGGGTGGCCAGGTCCCGAGAAACTCCAGCTGTCCGGGATTGTATTCTTCACCCCCGGTGTTTTTAGCTTCTCTGCTGGGCTGCTGACTTGCTCCTATAGCAAAGCTCTCACCGCAGAGACGGCTGCGATCGCGTCCTACCACCTCTCCGCTCCACCCGGTTCTGAGCTGCTATCTGTGCTTTGGTTGCCGCTGCTGCCCGCAGACTGCTTCCAAATACCGTCCCCGCCCTCGCGCAAAAACAGACCTTTCTTGACGAGTCTCAAGGATGGTTTCTCTTGGTAAGTAATTGTATGGTTTTTTTTCAGTCGAGCATTAATTCAGAGGCATGAAATGAAATGAATAGTGAGAGAAAAACACGGAGATTACACAGAAGTGTATTTCCTCTCCGCCATCTTGGCCGGAAGTCCGAGGATGGAAATGTTAACTCAAGGAATCATTTGCAAAGGCATGGATGGGGTTGTAATGTGTATTTTGGGAGGGAGCATCCACACAGTGAAATCAGTTTTTTTGAAAACCTGATTCAGAAAATCCTTCATTGGTTCATTTTTTTTGTTGGTCATAGCCTTTCAGTTCATCTTGAAGGATTCAGAATAATAGCTGGTAATCCTGAAATAATTTTGATTAATTCTTTAATGGCTTTGTGTCCAAATGATCAGTCTACTTATTGAAATCCTTTTTTATTCTGTCCCCATAATCCATGTGTGACCCATGTGTGGTTAGACTCCTACCAGTCTTTTCTGTAAAAGATTGAAATTCTTACAAAAAAAATAAAACCTCATAATTTTTAAGGGTTATTTTCTGGATAGTCTATATCATTTCCCCTAAAATGCCTTAGCACTGAAATCTTAAGGTCAAAAGTCAACAATCCCCATTGTGTGAATGTCAAAGATGACAGCGAGAAGGCCAATTTACAGTGACATTGCTACCACAGCAACCTTGCCAACACATGCAAGTCATCCCCTGTTACCATTCCTGGTCTCTCCAGAATTGGCAAGTTAACTGACTCTCTTGACCCTTAATCCCTTTCTCCTCCACTACCACCTCCTCCTCCTCTTCAGCCCGGGAGATCAGAACAGGTGTTAACAACTTGACAGGCTACTTTTGAAGGTTCCCTGCACCCTGCTCCCGGGGCAAAATCCACTTGGAGCAGAAACTCCAAAGTTTCTAGGTAGAAAAAGCTCAATTCCTCTTTGTTTCTCTATGTCTTTGGACCTCACTTAAGGAAGAGTCCTGTAGGAGGAACCTTGCCTAATGGATCTTCAATAATTTTTATTATTTCAGCAAATTGCAAGAGATCTTAAGAGCTCTGTTAGCCTCAAAATTTGAGTAATAAACTCTTACGTTTGAATCATGAACCATGTGAGTAACTTTAAAAAAATTATTTATTTTTTAATTAAAGTTTTTTATTTTCAAAACATATGCACAGGTAATTTTCAACATTCACCCTTGCAAAGCCTTGTGCTCCAATTTTTTCCCTCTCTTCCCCCATTCCCTCCCTTAGACAGCAAATAAATGATATAGGTTAAACATGTGCAATTCTTTTATACATATTTCCACAAATATCATGCTGTACAAGAAAAATCAGATCAAAAAGGGAAAAAAAGGAGAAAGAAAACAAAATGCAAGCAGACAACATCAAAAAGAGTGAAAATACTATGTTGCTGAATAACTTCTAAGGGGAAAGAGAATTGTTCCTTTCTTTTAATCTCTTCTTTCTTGGTGTTGCTATTTGCCCTCTAGAATAGTCTTAACACAAAAGACAATTTGATACATAACTGGAAAGACTTAAAATCTGTGATCAACACAATGACCAACCATAATTCCAGAAGACTCAAAGTGAAATGCTGTCTATCTATCCCCTGTCAGAAAGGGCATTGACAGAGACAGATTGAGCAAAATTTTTTTTTTTTTGGACATGGCCAATGTGTAAGTTTTTTACTTACTCAGATATATTTCTAATATTTTTTGTTTTTCTTCTTTGAGGGGAGAAGGTGGGAGGGAAAGAATTCATTCTGAAAATAAAATAAAATTTAATTTAAAAAATTGTGTAAAATTATTAAGATCAGACTTACTCAATTAGATCAGTATCTTAGTTGGAGATATCAGAGAAATAATGCACATTTATTCACTGTTTTAAAGTTTATCAAGTATTTTAGTTAATAAGACTGGAGAAATAACACGAATGTATTCAATACTTGAAGGTTTGTCAAGAATTTTATGTCCATTGTCTCATTTTGCATTATCCTTTGAGATCATTGGGTCTAGCCCTAATATTACAGATGAAATGACTGATTTCCAGAGAAGTTTTTTATTTTCTTTTTTTTAAATACATATTTCTTTATGAATCATATTGGGAGAGAAAAATCAAAACAAAAAGGGAAAAATGACAGAAAAATAAATCAGAAGAAAAAGAAAAAAGTTAACATGGTATGTGTTGATTTACATTCATTCTCTATAATTCTTTTTCTGGATGAAGGTGGTTTTTTCTATCCAAATTTTTTGGGGATTGTCTAGGATCACTGAACCTCTGAGAAGAACCAAGTCTTTCATAATTGATCATCACACAATCTTGCTGCGTCAATTCATATAAATCTTTCCAGGCCTTTCTAAAATTACCTTGTTTGTAATTTTTTATAGAATAATAACATTCCATTATCTTCATATACCACAAGTTATTTAGTCATTCCCCAATTGATGGGCATCTACCCATTTTCCAATTCTTTGCTATCCCCAAAAGAGCTGCTACAAACATTTTTGCACATATGGGTCCTTTCCCCTCCTTTATGATTTCCTTGGGATACAGTAGTAGCACTTCTGGATCAAAGGGTATGTACTGTTTTATAGCCCTATGAGCATAATTCCAAATTGCTTTCCAGAACTCCACCAACAATACATTAATATCCCAGGTTGGGAGAAGCTTAATGAAAGGCTTGGGGTATAATCCTTTTAAACATATTTCCATATTTGCCATGTTGCACAAGAAAAATCAGACCAAAAGGGAGAAAAGAAAAAGAAAAAGGAAACAAATAAACAAAAGTCCATCCACAATCAGTCTCCATAGTTCTCTTGGATGGGGATGGCATTTTCCATCCCAAATCAATTGGAATTGTCTTGAATCATTGAATTGTTGAGAAGAGCCCCCAGACAACTTCTTGATGCCATTTTGTTTAGAGAATGTTTATAGGCTCAGTTTATTCACTTATTTTGGGAAAATATTTGGGAATGTCCTCTCTGTCTCTCTTCTATATCTGTGTCTCTTTCTCCATCTCTATTCCTCTCTGTCTCTGTCTGCATATTTCTGTATTTTTTTTTTGGGGGGGGGTATGTGTATTCTAGAAAGATTCATTATGCTGCCAGATACTTGAAAGTGGGAACTTTTTTTTTTAAGTCTTTCTTTGTAGCCCAGTGCCTAGCACATAAATTTAAGACCAAAGAAATCACAGCAGATTCAACCATAGCCTTTCAAAGGAGACCCTACCTCATATTTCGCATCTATGGTTGGAGTGTCAGTAGATCCACAGGAGAATTATGTGGTATACTAGAAAATCCTGGTTAGGAAGTCAAAGAATCTAGGTTCTCATTTTGTATCTGTTTTTGTGTGATTTGGGAAAATGATTTGGCTTTCTGAATGCAAAATGAGAAGCTTGCACTGAGTGATCGTTAGCATTTTTATAACCTGTAAATTATAGAAAATTTCTGACAGTGAGTGACTTTGGTGTTTGCTAACTGGGAGTCACTCATTTTCTTATAAAGGAACAGAAGAGGTGTGGGAAGAAGCACAGGGCTGGAGAGCAAGTTTTTGTGGATCAGACATAGTCCCTGACTTCTGGGTTATCTAGGGAGACAAGAATGACTGTGGTCAGTTTTATATTTCATTTTATTGGAAGCAACCAGAAGCCCCTAGTGAGGAGTTGGGGCAGGGTTGATGTGTTAGGAATGTACCACCTCAGATCTATGAGGTCATTTCTTTCAATAGATTCAGCCCTTAGGAGGCAGTGTCTCCAGCCCCATGGCCAATTTTTAGTACAGTGATATGAATATAGCTAAAGACCAATAAATGGTGTTGACTGACAGGAATCTCAGGAGGGATATGGGAAATTTGGAGTAAGTTCAAAGGACAGACACATAGGTGATGAAATAGCTAGAAATAAAACCTATGGGGCAAGGTTAAAGGAAATGAGATAGTTCCATCTGAAGAAGGAAAGACTGGAACATGGTTGAATAGTGATTTCTAAGGGTCAGTACAAGGGGGCTGGAACAATAATTTGCCATTCAATAAGTCCAGGGCAAGAGACACATCATGATTTGACCTTTTTGCAGAATCATGAGTTCCCAGAAGTTCAGACACATCAAATTAGTATCAAATTGCATTCTAAAATCATGTTGTCTGCATTATCAGTGCAAGCTCCTTTTCATTAATGGGAATAATAGACACTTTATAGACAGAAATTCTGCAGGATGTTTGTACTAAAAGTATATCTATAGAGCACTTGGGAATACAAGTAACTTGTAGGGTGGGAGGTAGGGGAGGGAGGGAAACATGTGTTTGGAGCCAGGTTATACTCACATGTCCCGATATATTTATGGTGCTATTTTCAACATTATAGCTAAATAGACTATCCCACACACCTCCAAATTTTCAAGAACAAATGGAACATCTCTAATGGTGGAAACGTAAGTTCCTATGACAGATAACGAGAGCAATATTTTCTTAAAGGATGGTGGTAGGAGTAACTATATAAGGGTCAAGGGAGAATTATCTGGCACTCCACAAATTACACTGTGTAGTTATTTTGCCTATTCATAAGGTTGGCTATGGTAATGAGTAGCTAGTAGGACATTGTCATGGTCATCTATTGGAGAGAAATGGAGGTAAAATATAGGAGAGCTATTTTTCAGCAGGAGATTTGTTTACCCTAAGTATGAGTTGAAAAATCACATTTTCCTCTGCTAGCATGAAGACACATACCTTAGCTCAAAACTATGAACACCCAATGAAAATATGAATATCTCCACTATTGAAGTATTTATATCTCCATAAGAATAGGAACATTCATATAATAGGAATACACTTCCTATTATAAAGGTAGAAAAATATGAATTTTTAAAGAAGTTTATATTTTAAATTAGGGGAATAGTAGCAGCAGAAGCAGGACAAGTTACATAAAAGTTAAGTTAAATTTAAAATTTTGCAAATTTAGTAGTCAATAATCATAGATCTGGAGCTAGAAGTCCTATTTAATAACTTTGTATACGTTTGTGTTTATTAACATTGTATTTGTACTGTGTATTTTAAAATTATTATTTTTTCCTCAAGAAAATACATTTGTTTTCCCTTCTACTTCCCTAATCATTGGGGGGGGGGGAGAAAATCAAAACTCATAACAAATATGTAAATTAAGCAAAACAAATCTCCACATTGGTTTAGCCCATTTTGCATCTTGAATTTTTCACCTTAATGCCAAGAAATGGGCATCATTTTTCACCATTAGTCCTCTAGAATGTTTGGTCATTGTATTGATCAGATTTCTTAAGTCTTTCAATGTAATCACTGAATGGTCATTGCCTCAGTCAAACTGAAACCTGTTAAAAGACTTTAGCTTAAAAAGACCAAGGTCTCTCCCATTCCATCCAGGGCCATCTCCAGTTGTCCTGATCTTATCTAGTCATTGGTCCCAGATGGCTCTGAAAGAGAAAGTGAAATTGGTAACATTGCACAATCCTCCCTCACCTGGATCAAATTCATTTGAATGTCATGATATCATCTCCTGATGTCACTGGCCTCTTTGAGAAAGAAGGAAAAACAACAATGTTGTTATTGTATGCATTGTTCTTCTGATTCTGCTCACTTCTTTCATCAATTTGCACAAGTTTTTCCAGTATTCTCTCTATTATTATCTCTTTCATCATTACTTAAGGTATAATAGTATCCCATTACATTCATATGCCATAATTTTTTCAGCCATTCCCCAAATGATGGACACTACCCCTTAATTTCCAGTTCTTTGCGATTACAAGAAGAGCTGGAGTAAATATTTTTACACCATGATGTATTATATTTTTGCATGTAATTGTGTATCCTTTTCCATTGGAGCCTGGTATTTTTTGCTTGTTTGTTTTATTTTTGGGGGGATGTAGGGACTATTTGGGGGGTGTACAAATAATTCTTTGTACATAACAATGGTTTTCAAAGTAGAATGCTTAGGACTCCACTATTTGCTAGCTGTGTGAGTTAAGATAAAATATTTTACTTCTTGGAATCCCAATTTCCTTCTTTGTAAAATAGGGCTAGTAATAGTTACCTTTCTTCCACTGAAGTCTTCTCTAACCCCTCACTTTAGCAGGCAGGGGACCCCGGGGGATTTTTCAAGGCTGTGATGAATGGAGCATCAGCTCTGGAGCAGATCCTATCAAACTGAAAAGACCTTAAAGCCAGGTCAGGCTATGGACTCTGTATCTATCATAAAAAGATTTTGCTAAATATGAAGAGTCTCATTATCAGAAGGAATTTTTCAGTCACTGCACGATCTTCTACAACTTCTATTTCCTAACATCAATATGTAAATTTTTGGTGAATAGGATTGTTTCATTCTTTGTACTTGAATCTCCACCACCTAATACGGTGCCTTACACATAGTAGGTGCTTAGTGCTATGGCTAATGGATTGGCGCTGAGAGATGGGGGCGAGGGGAGGGTGGGCTATCCCTGCAAACACCATAAAAATAGATTATCGTTATTGTCCTTGTCGTCTCTGGGCTAAATGAGGAGGGAGAGATGCAGCTTATGTATTTGTAAGTGGCAAAAGAGATACAATCCCTAAGCTTGGATTTACAGTGGGTGTCAAGTTGCCGTGGCCGGAAACCTGACCTGGCCCATTTTCCATGGGCGACTTAGCCAAACAATGGAACCAACAAAGGGAGCAACTCTGATATGTCAGTAACAAGCTCCAGAGCTGGGATGGGCGAGGTGGGGCTATTGAGCTGGTGAGGAGGGAGGGAATGACTGGCGGGAAACCGATCTTCTGCGTTCCAACTTCTTCTTGGGAACGGAGGAGCAAACCTCGTCTGATTTCCCCCTTGCTCTAAACGGTGGGAATTTTTCGTGGTAGATTATGTTTTCCTGAGGCAGTTTGAATTACACCTGTCCCATTTCATTTAATTAGGGCTGGGGCTGGTGCCTATTGTGTTCAACTGGCCTTTCTGCCCGCATGAATAAATAGTAACTTGTGTTTGTTTTTGTGGGGAGGGGGGTGGAGGGTGAGGGGCGGGAGGGGAGGGAGCGTGAGGATGATGAAATCTTCGGGCCAAGGGGAAGTTATTAGTGGTCACGTTTTTTACCACAATAAGTTTCTGGAGGTTTGTCTTTCTAATCCAGCTCTCGCCTTCAGCTCCTTCCTCTGTTTCCCTTTCTGCCCCCTAGTCACGGGCGCTTTTCTCCTTACTCTATTTCTAGGACCGGGCTTTCTTTTTAGGAGCGTAGGATGCGGTAGAGATCACGTCCAGCTTTCACTGTTTAAGGTCACAAATGCAATTAGGGAGTAAGAATCTAAACCCAGGCTTCTGACTTCTTAGCCTATGCTCTTTTCCATTGTATTGCTTCCTTTGAACCCCTCCATATCACTCGGTCCCTGCTAAGTACTTTAGTCTCTCCAAGGTACTTCTGCTGATATTTTTTGGTTTCAAAGAACAATTTCTTCTCAGCTTTCCCCCTTAAACCTGCATGCACAAAAATATTTATAGCAGCTCTTTTCTCAGGACAGAGGATTGGAAATTGAAGGGATGTCCATCACCTGGGGAATGGCTGAGTAAATGGTGGGATGTGATTGTGATGGAGTGCTGTTGTGCTATCCTGCTCAACGATCAAACTTGGAAAGGATTCCATGGGCTCATGCAAAGTGAAATGTACTGGGTACATCAAATAACAAAGTAACATCAATAATATAATATGGTTAGTTGTGAATGACTTTATTATTCTCAGCAATTCACTGGTCCAGGATAACTGAAGAACTTTTGATGGGGAAGCATCAAACAATTTTCCCCTTAAGTGCTTCATTTCTCTGACCTGGCCAATAAGACAAACCTGTGAGGTACCACCAATTTGAAGCTTTACTAAGTCCTGTTATAGGCAACTCCTACTGATTGGCACTCTGGTGGGAGGGAGAAGTGGTAAAGTAAATCGCTTATTTTTCTACTATGTAAAAAGACCTCATCCTGGATTGGTCCAGAAACAGAGGAAACATGATCTAGTGGGTTAGAAGGGTCTCCCTTGGAGTCAGCCCTGACACATAACTAACTGGGCGATCATGGAAAGTCACTTCATCTCATGTCTCAGACAATCCTCTGATGACAGTCCAGAGGAATTGCTCATTTGTATTAGTGTAGGGAGTTTCCATAGCAGGGAATTTCTCATACTGATAAAAATCACAGATTCAAGAAGAAAGATGGAAAAATAAGTGAACTAGTCATATAGCAAAAATGAGGGACAACAAGCAGTCAGACCAAATGTTATTCTGGAATCCACTTAATAAAAAAAATAGCCAAAAGAAGGTATCTATTAAGAATTCATTTCAGAGAACCCGGGGAAAGATGTCAATGAGAAGGGGAATGTCCCAAGATTCAGAGAACGCCCTGGGTCCCATTTTTTGTCTTTCATGCTTACTGTCTGACCAGAGACAAGAAAGTTGACCTTCTTGAGCCTGCTTCAGTTTACTCATTTATAAAATGAGGTATTTGGACTTTTGTAGCTTTAGAACTACAATCCTCAACACAGACAAAACAGAATTCATTCTCTTCCTCCAAATTGTCCTCTTTTCTCAACTTTCTTACTACAGTGAAGGCACCACCATCTTCCTAGTCACTCAGCTTCTGTAAACTCTCACTCTCACTCACCCCACATATCTAGCCCATTGTCAAGTATAGTAATTTTTTTTTTTACCCATATAGCCTCTCAGATATGTCTGCTTGTCTGTTTACAAAGACACTATTCTAATTCATCATCTCTCACCTGGACTATATTGCCTTCTAATTGATCTCCTTGACTCAAGTTTCTCCTCTCTCCAGTTAATAAATCTTCCATTCAGCTGCTCCCAAGGATGTGATCTTAAAGGACTAGGAGCACTGGCAGCAAGAGTGGTCCAAAGGAAAAAACCCTGCATTAGGAGTTGGTGGATCAGGTTTTAAACCTCAGTTCTGCCAATTATTACCTGTATGATATCAGGTAAGTAACAACATCTCTGGGATTATAATATATAATTAGTAACAACAACAATAATAACATTTATATAACACTCTGTTTCAGGCACTGTATGAAATACAATTAATATCTCATTTGATACAACAACTCTGAGAGGTGAGTACTATTATTGCTCCATTTTACAAATGAGGAAACTGAGGTAAATAAGTGACTTGCCAGCAAGTAAGTGTCTAAGGCCAGATTTGAATTCAGCCTTGGCATTCTATATCCACTGCATCATTTTCTACACATTCAATTTACATGTTGTCTCCCTGATTAGAATGTAAGTTCCTTTAGGGAAGGACTTCTTTTTTTTTTTTTTTTTTGGCCTTTCTTTGTAGTCCAGTGCTTAGCATAATGCCTGGAACATATATAGGGTTAATAAACATTTGTTGATTGATTGATTGATTGATTGATTTTTCCACTAGACCCTTTGCTTAGTGCTGGCAATATGGAGACAAAAAGGAAGCAGTACATATCCTTAAGGAATTTACGTTCTGTTGGTGGTGAAACCTTAAAAAAAAAGCAGTCAGTGTTTGGAGAAAGCCTGGAGATTTGGATAAGAAGACACTTCAACACTTCTAGAATTTGTGATTTCATTGATGTGGCTTTTCTTGAGATCAATGAAGATTGGAACCTTTCTTTTCTTGGTACACTGTTTAATGAGTTGCTGTGGGCAACATATACAGAATAGCTGGCTTTACCCATTCTCTTCATGTATGGGAGCTTGAGGCTCTCAGTCCACAGGCTGTAACACAGATTCGGCTCCTTTGACATGTTGACTCTTGAAGAAAGTTGTGTTTTTGTTGTAGTTATTATAGAGTTTGGAGAGATAGTTGCTATCTCTGTAATGTAGCAACTATCTCTTCAAAGCTATCTGTGAGCTGGAGGAGTTTGCCTAGATAGAGCTCCTCTTCCCTGGTTTCCTCCTTAAGAAGATGGTCGGGTTCGTAGAAAAAGTCACATTTTGATCCTGTCTTGAATCAGGATTCCATGGTTTGGTTCAAGAATTTTGCTTTCATTCTTCCATCAGTGGAATTAGTCTTTGCATATGGTCGATCAAAATCTGTTTATGGAGCAGCTCTGGAGTCTGCAATTCTCAAATGAGAGCTGCAGGACCAAGATATAGAACCAGGGCAAAAATCCTTGTTTTCAGGGAGCTTAGACTCTGTTTAGGACCAAGTATGCTAAGAGACACACAATCTACATCTCAGATGGGCATACTGAAGAAATCTACCTGTTGGCTTGAGTAGAAATTCCAATAGACATTTCCAGGTGTGCCCCAAGAGGAGCAAGTCTCCCTTCTGGGATCTCTTTGATGATGTATGAAATCTCTAGGCAAAATATAAATGACATATATTGCTTTAAAATGTTCAAATTCTCATTTGAGGCTCAAAATCCTGTGAGAGAGGTTCTGCAGGTATTATTTCCATTTTCTAAAAGAGGAAACAGATTCAGACAAGTGCTATATCTGGCTCATTTGACTAGTGCCAGAGTCGAGATTTGAACCCAGGTTTCCCTTGACTTACTAAGGTAAAGACCTCTCATGTGATCTTTGTTCTGGTATTGAAAGCTAGGTCATCCCCCTGCATTAAACACTAACAAAGGGATTATGTAGGCACAACTGGCTGGCAATAGAGAAATCAGGCAGAAAGGACAGAGGAGCTCCACAAAGACATGGATTTAATTCCCTAGATTCAATTAGCCTGAGCTAACATGTGACTCAAGGTTTGTTAGGAGGTAGAAGGCGAGAAGAGGAAAAGGGAACAAGCATTTATATGATGTCTGCACTCGTGCCATATACTGTGCTGGTTTTTTAAACAAATATTATCTCATTTGATCTGTATAGCAACCCTATGAGGTAAATGCAATTATTACCCCCATTTTATAGTTGAGAAAACTGGAGCAAACAGTAGTTAAGAGACTTGCTTAGGTTCACACAGCTACTATCTGAGGCAGGATTTGAACTTAAGGCTTCCTGATTCTATTCACTGAACCATATAGTTGTCTGTAGATGGAGATAGAAGTGGGATAGGGAGGATTTCCTGAGCTAAACTAAAGTTGTAATAACGAGTGTCTGTAGAAATGCCATGACAGAGTGATGGAGGCGTTCCTGCATCAAGACAAGGACCTGGTTGAAGCCAGGATCAATTTTATACCTCATCTAGGAATTTCATACCTCTTATAGGAGAAACATGAGGGATCTTGGTCCACCACATCACTATTTTACAAAGAATATTTGAGATCAAGTAATGTTATATTTTTGTGGTGATCTCCAGGATGTTGGGGTGTGAGGCAGGGCATGAGTAATACCTCTTAGGTGCTCTTTGAGGATAACCATACTAAACCCCACCCTTCTATCTGCTACTGACTCATCTTCTTATAAATTTTCTCTCTCCAGGTTCAAAGGCAGTCTAATGGGTATGCCTTGAATAATTTCAAGCATTACTGGCATTGCAGAATCTCTCTTTCTCTGTGCCTCTGTCTCCTTTCTTCTCCCTTCTCCTCTCTCTCTCTTTCCCTTCCCTTTTCTTCCTTCCTCTCTCTACCTTCCTTCTCCTTCCCCCTCCCTACCTCCTTCTCTCTCCTCCTCTTCCTCTCTCTCCCCTCCTTCCACCCCCCTCCTTCCCTACTGAACAATTTCCAGTGCTTTTTAATTGCCTTTAAGATAAATATAAATTCTTCTGTTTAGATTTGAAAGTGCTTCACAAACTATTCTCAACCTAGCTCTTCAGCCTCATTGGATACTATTCCAGTACTGGCACTCTGTGGGAGGAAGGAAGGAAGGAAATAAGGTAGTAAATAAATAATAAAGGAAATAAAGAAAAAAGGAAGAAATGAGGAATAAAGGAAATAAGAAAGGGAAAATAAAGCAGCAAGGAAATGAAGCAGGAAAGAAGAAAATGAAACAAGGAAGGAAGGAAATAAAGAAGAAAAGGAAAAAAATAAGATGAGGAAGGAAGAGAGGAAGGAAATAAAAAAAAGAAGGAAGGAAATACCAACTGTCGGTTAGACACTGTGGTAGATGCCTTGCAAATATTTTCTCATTTAATGTTCACAATAACCCTGAGAGGTAGATGCTAGTATTATTTCCATTTTAAATCTCAATAAACTGAAGAAATTGTGATTCAGACAAACTGGCTTTCTTTTTTCTCTGTTCCTCTCTGTCCCAGAAATGACAATTCATTTCTGACTCTATACTTTTGCATGGACAGTTCCATGTGAGTTGAAAGCATTCCTTCTTTACTACTACCTTACTGTCCTCCTATTCTTTGACCTTTCTCATAGAAATAATAATGTAGGAAAGTTAAGTGTAGCTAATAATTTGGGAATCAGTGCTATTTAAGACACTGTTTTTCTTTTTTACCTATCCCACCCTGTTTATAAATATATATGGCATCATTAATTCCTATTGGACCATAGGATTTCAAGGTGCAAGGAATCTTAAAGAGCCCCTTCAGACAGTGGGGGTTCAGAGAGGTGAGGCAAATTTTCCACCAAAGTCACACAGAGAATAAGTGACTGAACCAGAATTCAAATCCAGATTCTCAATGACAAATCCAGTTTTCTTCCCTCTCTTCACCCTGCTGCTAAGCTTTCCATACATTCTCCAGCTCTCTGGATCTTCATGTCACGTGGCTCAGTCTTCTCTGAATTCCCCACTGAGAATACCTTTTATGTGTTGTTCACACACTAGGCACTGTACAGAGCCCCAATATAGCTCAGTTGCTGCAGTCTGGGCCCTTGAAATCTGACAGGGAGAGCCTGGATTTGCTGTGTCAGGAAAGCTGCAGCTGTCTGGGGGCTGGAGCCATTCAAATCCTCCTTTGCCTGTCCTGCCTGAGCCATTGAAGTCTCCCTGTCAGCTGGCAAAGAGCTTTGCTCCTGACAGGTATCGCATTTAAAGAGAATCACCCTATTTATATACATCCATCTCTCTGAATGCTCCCCTCCTCCTCCAACCTTTCCCCTTGGTGATAGAAAAGCATAAAACAAACAAATGGTATTATCTAGCCTGAATGGCTTCAGTTTGTCACCTGGATAAATCCTCAGACTGCAGGTGCTGCTGAGAGGGGGTAGGAAGTCAGTTTTAAACACTAGAATGCAGTAAAATTAAAAAAAAAGTTTTGAAGCTTCTTTCTTTGGAGATTTTAAAAAAACCAAACAAGTCTCTATTTCTCTGAAATAGTAGAGGGGTGAAAGGATAGAGGAGAGGTATCATCTGCCCTAAAACAGAGGGATTAAGCTAATGACTTAGTCTAGATAGAAT
The DNA here is from genome assembly GCF_016432865.1 of Antechinus flavipes. Lineage (NCBI taxonomy): Eukaryota > Metazoa > Chordata > Mammalia > Dasyuromorphia > Dasyuridae > Antechinus > Antechinus flavipes. The sequence continues at coordinate 66,566,481 of NC_067400.1, read as the reverse complement.
GCTGAATGATCCAGATGTTGGAATAGGAGTTAACTTTGTCCCCCCTCCTCTGCCCACTTCCAAATGCCTCCCTGAATTCTGTGATGATTCCAAACTTAGAATTCATCCCTTTTCATTGAAAGATTCACCATTTAGTAAATAGAAAAATAGAAAATTTATTAAATAAAAAATAGAAAATAGTTTTATTTTAAAGGGTCATGGGGGATAGCCTGAATGCCATAGTTGAACTAGAAATCAGAAGTTGAACTTAGGATCCCATATTGGCTGTGTCACCAATTAGCTGAGTGACCTTGACCGAGAGATTCTCTAGAACTCAATTCCTTCATCTGTAAAATTAAGGGCTAAAAATGGAGAATCTTGTCTGCCCCCCTGTAAGGCAACAGTCTGATGAAATCCCCTTGGGAGTTGTAATATTTGAAAGTGGGATGTTATCTAGTACTCAGGTAGGTTAAGAGGGGCTAGGAAAAAGGTACCTGGTATGGGAAGGCTGGAACATCATAGGAAAACTTCACCATTTCATTGGCTTCCTTAGACCTTCTCTGGCCCCTGTGCCTCAGCTTCAAGCTGCCTGGAACTTTGTGTCTTCCCATCTGCTAAGTATACTCTTTTGTCTCCCATTTCAATTTTGTGTATGGGGTTTATATTCCCATCTGCCAAGCACAAGAACATACTTCTTTTTTTTTTAAATAGCATTTTATTTTTCCAAATACATGTAACGATAGTTTTCAACATTTAGTTTTGTAAGATTTTTGTATTCCATTATTTTTTCTCCCTCCCTTACCTCTCCTCTCTTCAAGACAACAAGCAGTTTGATATGGGCTAAATATGTGCAGTTCTTTAAAACATATTCCCATATTTGTCATGTTGCAAGTACATATCCCTTTTCAACTTTGGTACAGATTTATATTTTGAAACAAATAGTTCAAAACTTTTTTTTACATCTTTAAAAACACAATTCTAGTATTTTGACAAATATTTATGCAGGTCCTCCTTCATCCTGTAGAAGATGTTGGAGCTACAAAGAGGAAAAAGAGATCTCGTTCCTTAAGGTGATTGCCACATAATATAAAAATCACAGAATTGGAGACTTGGAAATGGTCTTGGAAGCCGTCATAATACGAGTCTGACTCATACTTGAAAGGGATCTACTACACTGTACTAGACATTTTGATTTTCTAGTCTCCGAAGACCACCATGAAGGTAGGTCATTTGATTTAGGTGCATTTCTAAATGTTAGGAAGTTTTTTCCTAACACAATCCTAAATATGCCTCTTTGCAATTTCCTCCCTAAAGATGATAGCCCTTTAAATACAGAAAGACAAATATCATTCCCTTTCTTCTCCCTCTACACCCAAATCACAGCCTTCTTTTTCTGGATAAACATGGTCAGTTCCTTCAATAAGTTCTTAAGTATCAGGGACACAAATCCTTTCACCATCCTAGTGGCTCTCCCATGGACGTTCTCTAACTGATTGTCTTTCTTAAATCCGGATGCCCAATCTGAACACAATATTCCAGATAAGACTCAATGAAAGCAGAATAGTGGGACTAGCATCTTCCTACTCTTGGGATGAATAGTGAGGTAAATAATGTACTTGTAGAGGCGTTCCTAAATTAGTTAGCCACTTCTGTCATTGTTCAGGTTTTTTTCTCTAGGAAAATATACTAAAATGATTTGCCATTTCCTTTTTCAGCTGATTTTATAAATAAGGAAACTGGATCAAACAAGGTTAAGTAATATGTCCAGAATCACACAGCTAGTAAGTGTCTGAGGTCAACTGAACCTAGGAAGCCACTTCTATGAACTCACAAAAACAAAACAGAGAACAATTCAATTGAATTCAAGAAGCAATTTTGAAATGCTTATTTGTGTTCAAGGAAGTACTATGTTTGGCACTGGAGCAAGGATGTGCTGGTAAATGTTCAACAATGAGCTCTCCAATGTTACAAACACAAACTTTTAAGTTTAATCTATATTATTAATGCTTTCTTCAATACATTCAGAAGTCTAGACAATCAACAAAATAACACATCAAGCCCTGATTTATAGTTTGAGGATTTTTAAGGTGTAAATACAATGAAAATTGAATTGCCTCTCCAGACAAGCTGGCTCCATTACACATATAAAGATAAAGTACCTTCTCTTAAGAAGTTGTGTATTCTATTTTGCATAGGAAACAAATAATATAAAAATGCCCACATAAATTCTATGGACCTCAATGTCCTTGTCTGTAATATGAAAGAGTTGGACTATATGACTTTTTAGGTTTTCCCTTTTCTAGATCTACGATCCCAAGAAAATCTAAAATATACACCTTCATTCCTGTGAGAGGGCAAGGTTTATTATGAACAATAGAACAGGGGTTTTAGAAGACCTAATGGAAGCCTGGAAGCAGAGGGATGGAGCTGACATGGAACAGTGTGAGGGAGGAAGAAGTGATGGATGGGCAAGTATACCTGATTCTAGTTATCTATGACTCAGAATCACAGAGAGCAAGAATTCTAAGTGGATAAAGATCTCTCCTCTCCACATGTTTGTGAAAGGGGTACAGCCACAATCTGAGTAGTTCAAATAATGAAACTCTTGTCCTGTTGACCCTCAGATTTGTACTGCATATTTCTATTGGGTTAGAAACAAATTTTACATAATTATAACTTCAAATAGAGTGAATTAAAGTACGTGTGACCACTTTCAGGGATTCATTATTCCCACTAATTGGGACTTAGCTGTATTATTGCAGCATCTAGGTGGTCCAGTGGAAGTTTGGAGTCAGAAAGATCTGACTTTAAATCTGGCCTCTGACACTTAGTAGCTGTGTGAAACTGGGCAAGTCACTTAACCCTGTTTGCCTCAGTTTCCTCATCTGTAAAATGGCCTGGAGTAGGAAATGGCAAACCACTGAAATAACTTTGCCAAGAAAACCCCACATAAGGTCAGATCTAAAAGTCAGATATAACCAAAGTGACTGAAGAAAAACAAGCTGCCTTAGATAAATATTATTATCCATATTTTGTTGATTAGGAAACAGACTGAGAGGTTAATTGACATATACATGATTACAAAATGTATTATTGTCAGAGGTTTTCCTTGAACCTGTCTCCTGCCTCCAAATCCTCTGATCCTTCAATTATTGGTTGCTACTTCTCAAGCTTAATAGGCATTTATGGACCTTTTGAACTAAAAAAGATAATAGTCCTAGCCCTAACTCTGAATTTTAGATGAGGAAGCAGAATCTCAGAATCCTGAAGCTACTGTTGATGATCATCCAACTAATAAATGCCTTCTCTCTCTAAATCTAGTGGTTTCTCAAGTAAACTACAATATTTCCTTTGATTCTTCAAGGGAACCTCCAAGATGTTCTCTTCCAGAAAGTTTTCTAGGATTATGTAGGAATAGGACAACTTTCTCCATTTTCTAAAGTTGGCTTTCTACCTTCCCTAGATTAAATATTTCCCAATCCTGATAACTATTTCAGGCTCTAGAGATAAAGAATTTAGGAGATTTGTGAATTTGGATGGGAAAAATAAAAATGATATTTTCCTTTGAATTCCATGTATTTTAGGTATTTAAAAACATTATTATGAAGGGTTCATAGGCTGCCCTACACTGCCACAAAAGAGGTTAACTTTGGCTCAGTACTTCCATTTTAAAAGATTTCCCACAAAGTCTTATTCACTTGATTTTCTCCTCTATTCCCTTGTCTTTTAAACTTTTCAAAGACAATTTCTCTCTCACTTCCTTCCTCCTTTCATTTATTCTTTGTCTCTGGAACTCACTTTGGTCAATTACAACAACAATCTGGGCCTGTTTTAAGTAAAATAATTGTTTTTGAGGTTTGCCCAGTCTTCTTCTCCTCCCTTTACCTTGTCTTCTAGTACACAGAATCATGTTCTTCCACAGTTCTCTTCTGATTTTGTTACCAAGTCGAGTTGAAATACTTTTCTTGACATTCAAGGCTCTCTGCAATCTGGTTCCACTTTACTTTTTTTTGTCAAATTTGTCTCATACTCAATCTCCCCATCCCCATTCCCATCCCATGTATACTTCAGCCAGATCTCATTTTTTTTCTGTTTTCTGAAACCTTCTGGCAGTTTCTGGTTTCTTGTCCTTTGCTCATATTTACAGGCATCTCCCTTTTCTATTCCTATCCATCCTTAAACGTCCATTCCAAGTGCCTCATTCTCCAGCAAGGTTTCCTGGATTCCTCCAGTAATGACTTTTGTGTTTGCCCCCACATAAAATTATATTTTGCATTTTCTAATGCACACATAACACAGTGTATTATAGTTATTTCTCAATGTACCATTCTCCCTCTTCAATTATAAATACCATAAGACTATATAGCATCTTCTGTCTACTTTTTATCATCATCCTTCTCCCTACCCTCAACGCTTAGCACAGAACTTTGCAAATCCTGTGTTATATGGAATGGATCAATGAGTTTGCCATCTCCTTTGGGTATTAGTTGGCAAGGTTTAAGCTCAGAATCTCTTAAGACTTATAGGAATAAATTTCAAATAGTAGCATTTTAGGTAGCTTGGGAAGATAATTTTAGTCTGGGAGCTCAACCCTGCTACCCTCCAAGTAGACTTCAAACTAAGATCTGAGACATTATAGACCCCCTAGAGGAAGACTGATTCTGCTAAGCCCCAGGAGGAGATCGAGATCCTTCCAGAGGGGGTGGTGGGGTGCTTTTGTTCCACTTATGGGGATTAGAATTTGATTGGTCAGTGCCTGGAGGAACCCCCACAGGGCCAACCTTGACACTGGCCCTTGTGCCTGCTGGCAGGAGAGTTTAAGATGGCTCAGCAGGTAAGCCAGATTCAGCTTGCCAGTCTCCAGGAGGACCAGTTCTCAGGACTGCAGGAGTCTCGTGCCCAGGACTCGTGAGTCCCACAAGAAGAAACAGTTCCAGTTTCTTCTTTCTTTGTCTCCATCTCATCACAGATCAATCTCTAAGGGTTAGGGTGTGTGGTAGGGGCAGGAGGGAAGGGGAGGGGAAGGGACAAGACTTGGGGAAGGGAGGGAGTGCCAGGTAAGATTTTTTTCCAGTTCTATTCAAAAGCGTCTGCCTCCCCTTACTGAAGACGGAAGTCAGACAGCCAAGGCAACTGGTGGGATTGGTTACTACTTACATCATCTGGGTAGCCCAGACTGAAGGAGGAGAAACTGAGCAGGGGATTAATCCAACCAAGATTGAATTAGCAAACAAAGGTGTTGGTGATCAGGTAACCCTTTCCCAAGCTCTGGCAGTGGGGAAGATAGAAAGGGTCAGGCAGGTAAATGAGCTGGTGCCCAGGGTCACACAACCAGCTCCCACCCCTCCCCAGAACACACACACACACACACACACACACACACACACACACACACACACACCACACATCCCCATAATTCTCTATCTTCACTCTGCAACTGCCACTCTCTAACTACTCCTCCCTCCTCAACATACAACCCCCACACCCCTTACCAACTTATCTGTTTGCCAACCACCTCCTTAACTGAACACAGGAGGGCAGACAAGCTTTCCTATACCCCTTCTGTCCTGTGGATCGGGTTCTGAAGATGATCACTGTGACCCCTCGAAAATGGGGGCTGCCTGTTAGGATTACCCCAGGTTTATAGCTTTTTCTGCTGTGTGGACTATGGGATCTTTCTATCATCCCAATCACAGCTGGAGAACAGAAGGTTGATTTTTCTGAGAACTCAGGTAATTTTCTCCCCTCCCTAATCATTGTTAACAATAAATCTCCTCAGGAGGAGAAAATGCTGATATTCAGTGCTTTTGGACTAGCCTTCCCTTCCAGGGAAAGGCTCTGTGCCCTATGCTTTAGTTGAGGTAGGTATAAGGTGGAATATTGTGGCCAGGGGCCTCCATTTTGATTTTTCATTGACAGTTTATATGATTTTGTGTCTGTACTGCTGTGGAGGCCATAATAAAGATGAATGCGTGGTCTCAGAAAACAGATATTTAAACATATCTCCTTCTTGGTAGAGAGGGAGGGGACTTTTAAGAAAGAGTGCTACTTTAATCGTCAAATCTAGTCACCATGAAGTTGCTTTTTTAAAATTTAATTTCTTTATTATAAGGGAAGGTTCAATTCTTGAACTGAGGAAGACTATATAAGAATATCTCAAAAAATAATATTGATGTAAAGACGTCAATGCATCAATAATACCCATTTTTTGGAAAAAAAGTGGATGAGGAAAAGGACAATAATGTAGTCTTCTCCCCTACCCACTATTACTCATATATATCCGTCAAAATGTTTTCTTTCCACATATATGGATAACTTTTCCTCCCCCAAACCTAGTGGTGTGATTTCGAACAGTTCTGCTTAACTGAATCCACAGCACTTCAAATACTTTAATGAGTACCACATTTTTTTTTTTTTCCTGGTGCTGGTTCCTTGGATGTATCCTATTGATTGGGAATACAGTCTCAGTCTCTCTCTTTCTCTCTCTCTGTCTGTCTGTCTGTCTCTCTCTCTCTCTCTCTCTGTCTGTCTCTGTCTCTCTCAGAGGGACCTATCTTTGTATGGACATAGTCTACATCCTGTAATTTTATCAGGAGCAACTCACACTAATCAGAGACTCTCCTTGATCCCTGGAATACATACAGAACACATTTGGGTAACCTTCCAAGTTAGATACTCTCCCATAACATTCTTTTAGTTTTGGAAATCAGAGTCAATGAACATGTGGTACTAATTCTCTAGGATGCTGAAGCTTATTCGCAACTTGCAGGCATAGATTTTATAAAATTACAGGACGTACTTTTATTAAAAGTATTAAATAAAGCAGAATTTAGTCCCTAAGGCAGTGTAGTGCAATGGGAAGAGGGAAAGACATGTAGGACTGAGTTTGAATCCTTGCACTGATACTTGCTGCTTAAATCATATTGGTACATCTCTTGGTTCTCAGTTTCCCCATCTGTAAAATGAGGGAATTGGACCAGATAGACTCTGAGATCCCTTCCAGCTGTATCCCAATGAAACTATCTAAAACCCTGGAGTCACTTATGGTGACTTATAATCCACTGTATATGAGAGCTTCTTTTCTTTGTAAATACCACGTGAACCTGAAACTTTCCATATTCAAAGGGAGGATCTTTCTCTGTGTCTCTAATCTTATCTCTGTTTGACTCTCTGTGTCTCTTTTCCCACATAGTCTACCAATTGACCAGAAGCCAGTCATTGCCATAGTCCCATAATCCTAAAATTCCTTCTCCCAGGTGGAGATATACAAGGACAACCTACTCAGATTTTTTCTCTTATAGCATTCCCAACTCTCTTGGATCTTTCTTCTCCTCACCATTTGTTACATCTTTTGCCTCATTACTGATTCCACGTGGTCATGTGAATCCTACAGATATGGGGAGACCTCCTGAACTGGTATCATCTGTGACAAGGGTCAGTATTCCCATGGTGTACAGTGCATAGAGTAGAATGGAAGAGTTGTCCACATTTACCTTCTAAAGTGAGTTTGAGGAAAAAAAAACATACTGTCCCTCCCCATTTATATTGAAATGTAGGGCTACAACAAGGCATTTGTATGTCATGGTTTGAAAGCTCTAATTTTCAATATAACCTTTGAGTCTTTTTTTTGTCACTCGTACAACTTGGATGGGACTACAATTTCATTAATTCAGATACTCTCTCTGCTTATACAGATTACCACTATTTAATTTACTTATTTAAAAAAATTAATTTAATTTACTTATAAAATTAATTCCTAAAAATCATGAACATGGGGATTTTCTAGCACTAAACCATGTTTATTTTTAAGATCATATTTAAAAGTGTCCCTTGTTATGCCAGCCCTTTTCCACCTGTTCCAGACATAGGCATTATATCACATTGTGCTCTGGGATATCTTATCTATCCTTAATCCTGTCTCTGCTCTAAGGTTGCTAGGGATATTTGAGGAGTTGAGTGCTATAAGAGAGATGGCTTAAGGACCGATGATAGAAAGTCATTCCAGGGAGATCTTGTTTTTGGGTGAAGGTTGAAAATGGGAAAGGTGTTTTAAGCAAATTTTCATGAAATGGGCTTGGCTAGGAATGAAAAAGCCCAGATAGAGAACTGTTAGTGAAGGATTTCAAAGTAGAATGCCAGGAATTGGATAAATACCAGACAAAAGACAATAATATCAAGTTATTCATTGATTCATTTTTTCCTCACATCCTTTTTGAGTATCTGCAATGTATAGTCTTCTAGATGCTATGAAAGAAACAAGGAAAAGACAGAAGTCTGTTCCATTTCTTCATTTCTTTTACCTCTCTCCTTGCTTTCTTTTCAGTTGTTTTCTCTCATTTCCTCTAGTCTGCCTTCCTGCATCCACTTTCCCCATCTAAATTAAAACTAGTTCTCAATAAAGAGACTGATTTGATCTTTAATACTGAAGTTTAACTAACTAATAAAATTTATGATGTTCCCTCTCCCAGGGAGAATCATAATAATGAATTTTAACAGAGCACAAAATCTTAAGCCAAAAGAATAATTGTTTAATGATGGAATGTCGAGCATCGGCAATTTGCGGATGATGCATATGTTTATGCCCCTGAAATCACACTATATTGTTAGTTGGTTACTCCATCTGTAATGAAGACTGGCTCCACGAATTTCCCATCTTTCTTTTCCCTCCTACCATCCTCTGAACCTTATAGAACCATTATTTTCTGTAAAGTAGGTTAGGGAATGGAAATGGTGAGCATGAACTTTTAATATTAGTCTGTCTAGTTCCATCTGAGTCTTTATTTGGGATGCACAAGTTGCTTAATAATGGGTAGAAAGTCTAGCAAAACAAGCTGAAGAGATCACAGAATCTCTTAGTTTTTGTATGAAAATTGTGCTATGCATCCTAGCTAAGGGGTAAAGACAAGACTGGGAGGCTGGGACCTGGGTTTTAGTCTCAGCTCTTTCTCTATCATTGTAATCTTTTCCTGGCAAATCATTTCTTCTCTAGGTAACGTGAGTGCTAAGTCCCATTATATCTCAAAAGGACTAATGAGAGATTGTCATTATTGGTTTATTAGATAAAATTCAATCAACAGATATTTATGGCACACTTTCAGATTTGTATGATGTCTTAGATGGATCCATGACCTCACTGAGGTGAATATTTTCTTCACAGATTATAATCTATCTATGTTTTATTGTCCTGGATGATTCTTGTCTTGGACTTTCCATGAATTCTCTGTAGATGATCTGCTTAATGTGCTAGAGGTTTTTCTATACACAATTAAAATTATTTTTATTATTATTTATAATTTATTATAAACAAAATATGTTTCTCTCTTTTACTTTTCCCTTTCTCACTGAAATAAAAAATGAAACCCGCATATCAAATATACATATTCAAGCAAAACAAATTTCCACACTGACCATGTCCAATATATCTCATTCAATTCTCTGAATCTGTATCTCTCTGTCAGGAAGTAACACTATATACATTTGTCCCATGGAATCATGATTGGTCATTAAGTTGATCCAAGTTCTTAAGTCTTTCCAAGATGTTTGTCTTTACAATGTTATTGTTATTATATAAATTGTTCTGGTTCTGCTTAATTCATCTTTTATCAGTTCCTATAATTCTTCCCAGTTTTCTCTGAAGCCTTCCCTTTTGTACACTAATATTCCATTACATTTAAATACCATAATTTGTTTAAAGATCCCCAAAGACCTTCCTTGGTTTCTAGTCCTTTGACACCACAAAAAGCATGACCTTAAGCTTTTTTGTATGCATGTAGGACCTTTTCTCCTTTGTCTCTTTGGTCTGGACTTTTTTTTTTTTTTTAACATTTGATGGTCACCAGAGCAATGCGTGAGTTTTCCATCTGTTTTTCCTGGATCTTCTTACATGATTGACCCAGCTTTTCCAATTATATGTTTCTTTTATACCATTTCTTGAATGTAAATCATTGTTAGTAATATGCTGTAATCTACCAGAAGTATCTTAATTGCCCCTTTTTGATTTTGAAATTCATTGTGTTACATGATTTGTGCCATGGGGAGAATACTGGTGTTGAAAAGATGGGCTTTTGTGTTAGGGAACAACATGGGATACTTTAAAGTGCCAGACAATTTCCCAAATGCAATCTGGTATGTTCTCTTCCTCTTATTCAACTCTGGGCCAAGCTCATTATCCATCTTTGGAGCTTCTGCTAAGATGTAAGCATAGATGAATTAATTTTGTGGGGTGCCTCTCCAATTGCATGTCATAATCTGAGCAACATTCTTATTGCCAGGCCAACTCTTTAAAAAAGTCTCTTATATAAGATATGCTATCAGTACATTGTTATCTGCAGACCAGAACAGCTAACCAATTTCACTACCAAAAGGAAATGCTTCCTATATGACGACATCCTTCATCATATAGGGGAACAGTTATGGTCTCTGCAAGAAATAAATCTGAGAATCTAGGTCTAAATCCCTACTCTGCTACTCTCCATTTATATGAAGAACTCAGCCATTCACTTTGGCTTTGAACACTTCACCAGTGCAAGTTACTAGACTACAAGTTCCTTCTTTCTATCTCTTTACCATTTACCCTGAAACTTTGCTCAGCATGTAATATAGTATACTTCTCTTTTCTAAACACAAAATTAATTAAAACAAACAAGCAAACAATTTCTGTGCCAGGTACTGTGCTACAGACGGGGATACAAAGAAAGGCAAAAGACAGTTTTTATTTACAAGAATCTCAAAGTATAATGGTTGAAAAAACATGCAAATAACTTTGTGCAAGCAAGATATATTCAGGATAAATTGGAGATAATTGAACAGAGGGAAGGATCATGAAAAAGGGGATTGGGAAAAGATACTTGTAAAAGGTGGAATTTTGATTGGGACCTGAAGCAAGCCAGGGAAGCCGTGAAGTAAAGACAGGAGATAGATTTCTAAACATAGGGGACAATCAGTGGAAATTGGGAATATCTTGTTCCAGGAATAGAAAAGAAGTCAGTGATACTGGATCACAAAGTACATGAGGATGAATAAAGGGTAAGACTGAAAGGAGGAAGGGAACAGGTTACAAAGGGATTTTTTTTATTAAAGCTTTTTATTTTCAAAACAGATGCACAGATAATTTTTCAACATTGACCCTTGCATGGCCTTGTGTTCCAAATTTTCCCCTCCTTCCCCCACTCCCGTCCCCTAGATGGCAAGTAATCCAATATATGTTATACACGTATGAAGAGCTTTGAAAGCCAAACAGTTTTATATTTGATCCTGGAGTTGATAGAGAATTCATGGGAGTTCATAGAATAGGGGGTTAAAATGATCAGACCTGTATGTTAGGAATTTGAGTTTGACAACTGAATTGGAGCTGGACTTGGTGCAAAAAGACTGGAGCCAGAAGGCTATCACAATAGTTCAGGCATGAGGTAATGAGGGCCTGTCAGAGGAGAGAAGGGGGCATATGTGAGAAATTTTGTGAGGGCAAAATTGACATGACATAGTAACAGATTGGATGTGGAGGGTGAGAGAGTGAGAAGTTGAGGTTACCTCGGCTGCCAGACTTGATGACTGGAAAGGTGTGTTTTTCATTATTTTGTGGCCCTCAGGAGTAACAGGGAAGATAGGAAGAGGAGAGAGTTAGGGGGAGAGAAAGATAGAGTTCAGTTTTGGACATGTTGAGTTGATGATGTTTATGAAATATCTCACTGAAGATGTTCAATAGGCAATTAGAAATATGAGTCTGGATTTTAAGGCTGGAAAATAGATTTGAGAATCATCAGCTTAGAGATGATAACTGGAGAATTTATGGGATGGGAGCTTATGAGAAAAATAATACATAAAGAGAAAAGGATTGAAGAGAAGAGTCCTGGTGATTTCCATGTTAACAGGTATGACCAGGATGAATATCTGGTAAAGGAGAGTGAAAAGAAAGGAGAACATAGAATAATAGTGTCATGAAAACCTAAAGAGAAAAGAGTAACAGAGAAAAAAAGGATTGTCAACAATGTGGAAGTTTATAGAGAAGTCAAAAGGATGAGTATTAGGAAAAGGCCACGAAATTTGATGGTTAAGAGATCATTATTAACTTCAATAGTCAATAAATATTTATTAAACATTTGTTAAATGCTTTTTGATTGAGTACTGATTGACATAAAGGAACAGAAACACAGAGTGGTTTTCTCTAGCCTAAGGGGTTGAGAATTTATTTACTCTGGGACAACAGGTTGGCAAGAGGACGTGACTAGGTGAGAGCACAGGTGGGTTTGTGTTTGTATATGCATGTTTACATATGTGTGCACATGTCTAAATATATCTGAATGCACATGTGTGACTATATATATATATATATATATATATATATATAAAGCATATGTGTGTGTATAATATGTCTTCACTTTATGATTGACTGCCCTCTGAGCTTCTTATGTCTTGATGGGTGTGCAAAGGTGTGTCCTTCTGGGTATCAGCATTTTAGTAGAGACCCCAGGGGGACAAGAGCCTATGACTTGGTCAGATTCATTATAGAAGAGGCCAGGTGCTTGGCAAGTCCTCAGAGCAATAAAGAGGGAGCTGTCATGAATCTGAAAAATATCCCTGTGAGGGATATAAATAAAGGCTCTAAGCTGAAAGCCAAGATTTGAGAGAGCCATCCTTAAACGCAGGATAATTTATAGTCTACTGCCGTCCCATGGATGACTCAGCTCTCCAAACCAAGCCCAAGTCCAATCTGCTCTAGTAACCTTTGGGTTTGGCTGGAAGGGTGCAGCCTTCAAGAGGGATCCAGGAACAGAATGATCCATCCAGAGGATCTCCAGAGTTCTCATCTTGTTCGGGTCTTCTTAGATAAACTTCAGATGACCAAAAGGATAAACCTATCCTAAATCCAGAGAGAATAGGGATTCAAGGATTACCAGAAGAGCTAATCTATAGAAATTTTTTTTAGAAGTTCCTACTTGTCTTTGGTGCTATTCATAGGTCAAAAAAATGGAGATTGACTTGCTCAGATTTCAAAGTTCTGTCTTTTGCATCTTCCACCCTCTCATCTCCTCTTATGGTATTGGATGACAAGATGACACATTTGTAATCCGGTAGAGAGGACATTGTATCTAGACTCAGACAATATGGGCTTGAATTCTGGTTCTGCTGATTACTTGATACATTGGTAAACTCAATAAACTTTTAAATTTATGACCCAGAATACTCCCTCATCTTCACCGTTGCACTCTGGTCTTATACAGACTAAATCTCAGTCTTGAGATTGGCCCTATGGAGATTCTATTTTTTTTCTTAGGTTCATTGTTCCCAGTTGGAATTGCTCAGGAAAAAATAATATGTTCATTGTTTAGCTTATGTCTAAGTTGCCCCACCTGTGTATAATAGGATCATCAGTCTCACTTTATCCTCCAGAGCCATCTGGATCCAGTGGCAAGATATAGATCAGAATGGCCTTCAATAGCATAGACCTTGGCCTTTTGGAATTATTCTTGGCTAGTTAAGGAGAGCCAGAGTAATTTGTGTTTAAGGTACAGTCTTTAAGAACGAAAACTAGCCCATAAGCCCCAAAATATCTTATGAGGGTCTAGTGATCAAAATTTACATTCCTTTGGACAGAGAATCCATAGTTAAAGGTTTACTATGTGAACAGCAGGAAGGGAATGGAAAAAAGAAAGAAAAAGAAAATAAAAGAAAAGGAGAAAGAGGGAGAGAGAGACACAATACAGAGAAAGAGATAAAGAGAGAGACAGAGACAGAGAGAAAGAAAGGGGGGAGAGAGAGAGAGAGAGAGAGAGAGAGAGAGAGAGAGAGAGAGAGAGAGAGAGAGAGAGAGAGAGAGAGAGAGAGAGATTGATATTGATTTTGCAAGGCTGGTAACGCTCGAGATAATGTCACAACAATTTTGTGAAATAGCTAGCATTATTATCCCCTTTTAGAGATTTGGAAAATGATGAATCCATAGAGGATTCAACTCCTGGCTTGTGATTTTGAGGCTAATATCTTTTCAACTACATACATTCAAACATTCAAAGAAAGTATAAATAAAATTTCAAGTTTAAAATATTTACAATGTTTAAAATATTGACAGAAATAACAAAAATATTTGTTTTGTCACTATTATCAGTTTTTTTTTTAAATCTTGCTGCTGCTAGTATGAATTGGTAGAGAATCAGAGTAAGTATATTATATTGTAATTCCAAAATGTCTTCTTTACTCTCCATTCCATCACATTAGCTTTTCCATACTGTTTTGTGATATATGTGTATGATATATGTTTGTATGTATATATGTATATAATTCCTTATGGAGCAATAACATTTCTCAATCAGTTTTCTGGACTTGACCAAGTCACATTTTTGCCATTGGTTTATTTCTGCATGTGAAACGTTAGATTATAATTAACTAGAGATAAGCAAATATATACATGAAAGTACACATACACACACATATATCCAACATGTATTAAGTATCTTTTGGTTTATATATTATATATCAACATATCATAAGATATAAATATATAATATACTAAATACACACACAAATATAATACAACATACATATTATAATATATACACAATACATATTATAACACATACAATATACAATATATGCATACAATATACATAATGTATAATATATGCATAAATAACATACATATATATAAATACAATACATCATAATATAGTATAAACAGACACTCTATATTATAATTTATTATATTTAATATATATCCTATCTAATTTTTGAAATATATAATATATACATATGATAGACACCTCTCTCTGTCTTATATACACACAAACACATATAAACACACTAAAGACTAGATTAATCCTCAGAAACACAGTTCTAAGTCAGAGTGGCTAAAAACCAAATGACACACCAAGGAGAGATGAAGTGCTTTTATTTACAGCTACCTAACAAAAATACCTCAATGCATAATTATTGTTGTTTTGTCTTTACCCAATTGAAGATAAATAAGGTCAATGCTGAATAAAGATGTAAAATCTTCAAAGTTTGTTTTCTATCCCCCAAATCCTTTTTCTGTTTCTTTCCCTCCCAAGGGCGGTGTCTCCCTCTACTTCATCCCTCTTTTCTTCCCTTCACATCCTGCTTTAAAATTGAGAAGGGCCTGATGCAAAAATGTTAGACAATATTAGCTGTCAAAGGGCCCTTAAAGGTCACCTAGACAATTTTGTATAGGAAAATGAGATTCAGATTGGGGGAGTAACTTGTTTAAGGTCACACATAGCTGACCCAGTACTAGAACTTATGTGCTCTGGTCCACAAAATGTTCTTTCCACTATGTTGTTATCATTATACCTTGTTCTTGTATTCATAAATTGATGGACTTCTTGGATCTTTAATCTAATTTAACTGTAGTTGAAGGGTCATATGCCTAGTCAGGGTCCTGTAGGGGTGGAGATGGGGAGGTATGGCACATGGTTACTATCTTCACATATCTGAAGAGCTGCCATAGAGAAGAACCATTAGAAATGTTCTGCTTATTCCTCAAGGACAGAGATAGAAGCAATGAATGAAAATTGTAGGGAAAACAGATTTCAGCTTGATTTATAAAGAAAAAGCATCCTAGCAAACAAAGCCATCCCTACGGGAGATGGACAACCCCACCACATAGTGAGTTTCATATGACTGAAGATTTTCAAGCACAGCCTGGATGGACAATTGGTAGGAATATTATAAAGTTTGTTCCTGGTCAGCTATAGTTGGACTTGATGATGTCCTGTGAGACCCCAAATGGCCCTGAAGTTCTGTAAATGAAGACTGAAT
This sequence comes from Antechinus flavipes, assembly GCF_016432865.1. Classification (NCBI taxonomy): domain Eukaryota; kingdom Metazoa; phylum Chordata; class Mammalia; order Dasyuromorphia; family Dasyuridae; genus Antechinus; species Antechinus flavipes. The sequence goes on along the minus strand of NC_067400.1, from coordinate 66,550,734 downwards.
CTGAGAAGACCAGAGTATAGATCTCAGCATTATCTAGATAACTCAGGAAGGTTGGTCATTCTCTCTGGGTTTCAGTTTCATCATTTATAAAATAAGCATGTTGGGCTAAATTAGTTTTAAGGTCTTTTCTGCCTGTAAATTCTATAATTCTAAATACTTTGTTCTTGGTCATATGGATAAAATATACTTTACAAAGTTCTAACTATAAATACACTGATGAAAATGTAATTGATTTGATGTATAAGTGATGGGGAAATGCGTATATATCATGGATGCATTTATCTAAGGGATGGGGTAGTGGTGGATTCCTTCTTGGAGTATGGCTCATTTGTCATCAGGGCTTATGCTAGAAAAGGCATGAGAGGGGTAGTACCATGGTGATGAGATGAGAAGAGCACCTGGGATAGTTGTATCCTTTGGTATTAGAAAATTATGGGATAAATCTCAGGATAGTTGTCACCTTGGAGAAGAAACCAGTCAAACACTCCTTTGTCAAAGCTCTGGAACAAAGTTTTATTTACCTAATTCTAAACTTTGTCTGAATACATTAAAATGTTGCCTTAACTAAGCATTTGTCTTTTAAAGTCTTTCATCTTAAATGAAACAGTTTCTTTTATTACAGAATTTTCAGACATCAAGGAGGAGGATGGAAAGATTTGTTTTTCTCTTTAAAGGGCATCTTGAAATCATACTAGGCTTCTATAGTGGCACAGATGGCAAATATGATTTTTCCTTTTAGGTAACTTGGGAGCAGGGTGGGGGCCTGGAATATCTTTCCATTGGCACTCCCATCCATATGGCACTCTTTAGCTACATGGGAACTTAATGAAATGGGAAAGGACTGATTGAAGCAGCTAGGAGTACTAGTATCCACATTGCTGGGAGTGGAGGGGGTCTGTGTTTTTTAATCACCAACATATCCCAGGATGTGGGAACTCCTGGTGCCTTAACAGAGTTTTCCCTTCTTTCCAGGCCTTCCTATTCACTCTTGTCTAATTAAACCCAGGTCTTGTGCCTGCCTCTACTTGTCTCCTCCTCAACTTCCCTCTCTCAAAATCAGCTGCTGACTCCCTCTGCCCCAAGAGTCCTAGAGATGTGCTTTGTTATTTTATTTATTTTTAGTTGGTAGTAAATGATGTTTGAAATTCTAACCCTCTTTTTTGATATACTGAGACACATGTATCTTCTATTCTTTTTCCCTTTGGTTCCAAAGTTTCTGATAAAGATATCCTGCTGGATTTCCTTCTCTTTGTTAATAGAAATGTACTTACTCTCCCCATCCAAATTTGTAATTTATAAAACAGTTACATATAGAATATAAAATTTGTACATTTGCAAAACAGTTACATACAGAATATAACTCAGTCTTTATACTCTTCACAAATAGGCCAGGTAAATATTAGGATTTTTCTTTGACAGATAAGGAAGGTAACATCGGATAAGTTAGGTGACTTGCTCTGGACCAGATGGCTAGGAAAGGATAGATTTGGGACTCTAATTCTGATGCTTAGTCCAAAATTCTTTCTATGGCGCTTTGCTGCCTATGATAAATGTATATCAGAAGCCCTGTGTGCTGTGGGCATGTGGTATAGTATATCTCAGATAAACTCAGGGAGAATCACAAGCATCTATATCCCTTCTTAGTGTTGCTGGCTTGGCATCTTTATCTTCCTAGGTTCAAAGGTAGATTAATAGATATACTAAATTAATGCACAAAATTACTCCTAATATAGAAAAATTTCTTTAATTGGCTCAGCCCCCATCCTGGAGTAAACTAGAGAAATTGCTTTTCTCACAGACAAGCTTCCTTTTTTTCAAATTCAAACTCAGAACTTCTAATTTCAACTAAACATTCTTGATAGGTATTTATTTATTAGTCTTATTATATAATCTAGAAACACAAATGAACATTTAAATCATCTTTAGAAAGCTGTGATAAGGGCTCATAGCTAAGGTGACCACACATAGAGGAAAGGCAGAAGGTGCTAATTGCTTATCAGCTGCCATGATTACCAAATGCTCTTCAGTCTAGTGTTAGCCTAGTGTTTGGTCCAGACATTCACATGTATCTGGGGAAAAGCATACACACAAAAAATCACAAAGTACTTATACAATTAATACAAATTGAACTTTTTTTTGAGTTTTCCTATAGTTTAGCCTCAATATTTTATCTCCTGGAAAGTCCTTTAAAGTCTTTCTGTGATCCTAGAAAGATCATAGAGGTTCTCATGATCTTGGGTCCATGTAATGGGAATTTATGTATTTATATAACAGTCGTCCCCAGTCTGGGGATTTTTGTGCACCAAGCATGACCATTTTGATCTTTATTTTTTATATGAACTAATAATTTCATTCAGAGAGTATGTTCTAGGTATAGAAATTCCTTTCTTCCATTCTTGCAGATTGACAATTTATCTATAACATGTTTTTAGGGACCTACCTGAGACATCTTGAGCTTTGATGACTTGTCCACAGCTATTTAATAAATCTATGTCAGAGGTAGGTCTTCTTGATTCCAAAGTAGTCCTTCATCATCTATTCTAGCTTGTCTCTATTTATAGTCCCATCAAAATACAAATTGATTTAAAAATATTGGGAATAGATTACTGGCTCTGGAGTCAGGAGAACCTGAGTTCAAATGTGGCTTCAGATTCTTGACATTTACTAACTATGTGACCCTAAGCAAGTAACTTAACCTTGATTCCCTCACAAAACAAAAACTAAACAAAAAAGTGTTAAATTCAGTTTTTGTCATTAAATATTTTTTCAATAAACAGATAGTACAATTACTACCATGTGTGTGTATGAGGGGATATGAAATTTATTGACCTTAAAAAGGGTCCTTGCATTTCCTAGAAAAGAATTGGAGCCATTTGGATGGGAGGAGATGAAATATATTTCTAAAATCTGATTTTTCAGGTCAACTCCATAGTTTTTTGGCTTTGTAACCTCCATATCCAAGAACATGTTCTTCTGACTTCTTTGGGGAGTTCTAAGGCAAGTGTCACCTCCCTTCAATGCCCACTAATTGTTAAACAATAGCTATAGAGAAAATGGCACAAGCTTGTTAATTAGAACTCTAATGAGTAACTTGAGACTGGTTTTAATTAGTCTTTCTATGTGTCTGATAGGTTGAATCATCCCTTACTTTTACATCCTCTGGGACTCCAAGGGGTGGGGAATCTGGCTTTTTTCTCAGGTTGTTCTGCCAGCTCTAGTTCCTGGTGATTTTCCTTTTTGTTTGCGGGACGTAATCTATGATATTAGAGCTTCTCAGGCTTAAATGGGTCCTTCAGCAGGAAATTATTTGGTTTATCTGCTTACCTTTGGGAATAGCTAATATTAGCTAGCATTTATAAAACACTTTCAGGGTTTGCAAAACACTTTTTACAAATATTATTTTGCTTAATCCACTGTCTCCACTTTACCATTGAGGACATGAAGCCAGATAGAAGTTAATGAATTTCACAGTGTTGGAAGTCACATTTGAACTCCAATCTTTCTGCCTCTACGGGTCTGTAGTATAGCTCTCTGCCAATATATACTTCTATGAATCAATTCCCAGATGGAGTAAGATGTGCAGACTGACAGGGAGTGGGAGTGGATGGTGTTTTGTGATGGGGTAAGGTGGGCAGGAATGTATGGGAAAGATTAAGGAATAAGCTCCCCTGAACACAGACAGTTAAAGGTATGATTGAAATATATTGATAATACCATAGATAGATTGAAAGAAGTCTTTTAAACCCCTAAAATCGGAGACCTTTTATGAAAGGGCTTCTCTGAGAAGCAATGGAAACACAAGAAAAGATTTCTGTTCCAGAGGGATGGCCTTGGACGACTTTGTCAAGGTGTGGTCAGGAACATGGGTTGGCAACCAGCTATTGTTGTGGGGAGAGGGGAAGCTTTGCTGAGTCCTCTTGGTATCCTGAAGTCAACTAATCTCCTGGCAGTTATTTATTAAGCCACTGGGATAGGCTCTGAGGATATAAAAGAGTGGAACAATTCTTGTCCTCAAAGGGCGAGCATTCTGTCAAAGTAACACCCTACTCTTATAAATAAATATGGAATCTATATAAGCTCAATAGGTAGGTTTGTAGGGAAAGGGACTAGAAGCCAAGGGGGTGAGGGGAGCTGGTGTTCAAAGTGAATTCTGAAGAAAGCTAGTGACTCTGAGAGGTAAGTGCCAGGAAGCCGTGCATTCCAGGCCTGCGGGCGGCTTGTGTAATGCATGGAAAGGAGTGATAGAATGTTGTGTGAGGAACAGCAAGTACACTAGTTTGGCTGGCTTGTGGAGTGTCTTAAAGAGGAGCAATGTGTAATTAATCTGGAAAAGTAGGCAGGAGCCAGATTGTGAAGGTCTTGAATGGCCTGATAGAGAAAGTTGTATTTTATGTTAGATCCAAAAAGGAAATGACTAGAACTTCTTCAACAAGGGAAGGATATGATCAGGTACATACTCTGGGAATGTTACTTTGGCATTTGTGTGGGGGGGTGGGAAATGGGAAAGGGATGAAATTGGAGGCAGGGAGATTAATTAAGAGGTAATAATAATAGTTCAGGCTAAAGGTAATGAGAACTTGAACTGGAATAATGGTCATGTGAATGGGAGAATGAAGACTGACTATAAGAAATTCCCTTCTTCCTTCCTTCCTTTCTTCCTTCCTTCCTTCCTTCCTTCCTTCCTTCCTTCCTTCCTTCCTTCCTTCCTTCCTTCTTCCTTCCTTCCTTCCTTCCTCCCTCCTTCCTTCCTCCCTCCTTCCTCCCTCCTTCCTTCCTCCCTTCCTTCTCTCCTTCCTTCTTCCCACCTCTTTCCTTGCTTTCTTTCTTACTCTCTCCCCTTGTTCCTTCCCTCTCTTCCCTCCTTCCCTTCCCTGCTTTCCTTCTCTCTCTCCCTTCCTCCTTTCCTCCCTCCTCCCTTCTCTTTCCTCCCTCCCTTCCCTATCTCTCTCCCTCCCTTCCTTTCTTCTTTTCTCTTTCCTTCCCCTCCCTCCTCCCTCTCCCCTTTCCTTCCTTCCTTCCCTCCTTCCCTCCCTCCTTCTCTCCCTCCTTCCTTCCTTCTGTCCATTATTCTTCCTTCCATTATTCTTTCTTCCTTCCCTTCTCTCTGTCTTTCTCTCATATGATGAGTGATTTCCCCAGGGATAGTAAAGAATAGAAGAGATGAGAAAGAACTTGTGTTTTTATTATTATTACTTTTCCTGCTCTATCTTTTCCCTCAATCATTTGAGAAACAGCAAAGAATATGAAACATCCCTGAGGCAGCAGATTTCGGAGAGTCCACAGCCCACTTAGTTTCTCAGATCAGAGAGCTTCCTAACACCATTCCATATCCATACTTACCCTACTCTCATCTTTCATTCCCAGTGAAGTAGTAGCAAATCTTGTACTTCCCTGATAGGTGACTCCCTCATGCTGAGGTAGTGAATTCCCTTTATACATTTACTCCCTGAATATTAATACTAAAAATTATCCAAAGCTTGTCTCTTCTCCCTGAAACTTTTAAGTGAGTTTGATCCACTAAACTTTCATGACCTGGGCTCACACCTCAGTTCAGTTCAAAGTTGTCTCCTCTGTTCCTTTCCCCTTACTTCTCATTCTTTTCATTTTCTTCCCATCAGTACCCCCTTTGAAGATGAGTACATGATACCTCCTGGTTCTCCATGTTCACACCTCTCAAGTATGGGATTTGCAGATGGTTGTCATTCCCTTCTTTCCCTTGGTCCACTACCCCCTCCCCTGCCTAGGGCCAGGATACATTTGGCTCATTCTCCAGCTTAGACACTATCCATTACTATTTCTTACCAGTACTCACAACACTGTCAACCAAACCTGGTTAAGAAATAAAAATGGATTCTACTCCCATGGATGTTAAAGAATGAAATGTTGGCTAGAGCAGAAGAAAAATGACATCATGAGAAAACTCCTAGATTTTGAGCTAGAGGCCTTGGGTTCAATTTTTTTTTCTCTTCTACTTACTATCTATGATATCTTGATTAGGCTTCTTTATTTTTTGAATCCCAATTTTCTCATCTGTAAACGATCTCTAAGTTTCCTTATAACTCTAAATCTGTAGTTCATAATCTTTATGGTTTTCCATGGGATTTCTAATCACAGAAGATCCTCTGCCATGGCTGGAGTGTGGGGCTATTGGACTTGTGGGAGTGGGCAAAATAGAAAATGACCTCTGTGTGGAAAGAAGTTGATATGGGCTTTGCCATTATTTTTAAGAGTACTACTGATGATTTCCAATTTCTCTGCAAGGGAATTTCCTTAATCCTCAACTTCTTTGATTTCTCTTCAACATCTGACTCTCTCAGATCATTTCCTTTTTCTTGATATTCTCTCCTTTCTTGACCTGGTTCTCCTTCTATCTCTCTGACTATTCGCTCTACCATTTTTGTTGTTATTGGCTCTTTTTCCATCTTCTGTCTTTTAATGTGTCTTTTGCTCTTTGGTTTCTGCATCCTCTTCCCATTAACCTCAGTCATAGAATCAATTTCTAATTCTATGTTTAGGTTTTTTAGCTGCCTGCAAGAAAGCAATACGGTTTAGGAGGCAGAACATTGAATTTGGGGTCCAAGGATTTGAATTAAACTCTTGATTCTTTCAATGGTCCAATTACTTGGGTAAATGACAATTTTTTGTTGCCTTAATTTCCTTGACTTTAAAATGTGTTGTGGTGGTGAATTTTTAAAATCCCAGTTTCTGTGATTTTATCACCTCACTGGGTATCCAGCTATCACCTCAAACTTGGGGTGATCTAGACAGAACTAGCCATCTTTCTTTTTCCAACTCTCTTATTTCTGCCTGTTACCCCTTTTCCTTTGGTCCTCTGGATATGAAATCTTGAGTGATTTTTATTTCTTCTTGGTCCATCAATAATTATATCTAACTTAGTCGTCAAATTATGTCAAATTTTCCTTCAAAATTGCTTCCTATATCTGCTTCTTCCTATGTTTCCAGAACTATCCTCATTCTCTCTCCCTTATATTATTTAAACAGGCTCTAGTCTTTTCATCCTCCATCCCTCCTGTATGTGGCTGCCAAGCATCCATGTTTTTGTTTTTTGACATGAATATGTCAAATTTGTATTTTAACATTTTAAAAATATTAGCTTTTTATCATCAACATATAAGCAAGATAGTTTTCAATATTCACTCCTGTAAAACCTTGTGTTCTGAATTTTCCTCCTTATTTTTCCCTTTCTCCCTTCCTCTTTCCCTAAACAGCAAGCAATCCAATATATGTCAAACATTTATAATTCTTCTGTATATGTTTCCACGCTTATCATGCTGCACAAGAAAAATCAGATCAAAAAGGAAAAAAAAATGAGAAAGAAAACAAAAAGTAAGCAAACAACAACAAAAAGTGAAAATACTATGTTGTGATCCACATTCAGTCCCCATAGTCTTCTCTCTGGATACAGATGCTTCTCTCCATCACAAGTCTATTGGAATTGGTCTGAATCATCTCATTTTTGAAGAGAACCATGTCCATCAGACTCGATCATTGTATAATCTTGTTGATGCTGTGTATAATGTTCTCTTGGTTCTACTCACTTCACTTAGCATCATTCATGTAAGTTTCTCCAGGGCTTTCTAAAACCATCCTGCTGATTGTGTCTTATAGAACAATAATATTGCATAACAATCATATACCATAATTATTCAGCCATTCCCCAACTGATGGATATCTATTCAATTTCCAGCTCCTTGCCACTACAAAAAGAGCTGCTACAGACTTTTTTTCCACATGCAGGTCCTTTTCCCTTTTATATGATCTCTTTGGGATACAGCAGAAGTATTTTTTCAACTGACACAGATTTCAAGCTCTACAATAAATAAGACTTTCTGAGTTGCTATGGTAGAAAAGGATTCATCACTTGGCAACGAAGCCTGTGGTGGAGAATTTGTCATTGCTCCTACAGACTCCTTCATACAACTGTGGTGTAGTGGAAAGAGTTATAGGTTTTCAGTAAGATAACCTAGGTTCAAATTCTAGATCCCTCACTATTAACCATACAGCCTCTTGGGTGAATCACTTAATCTCTCTAGGTTTCTGTTTCCTCATCTTTTTGTAAAGAGAAAGAATTGCATTAGATGGCCTTTTAAAGTCTTCTAGCTCTTAACCTTGATTTTTGTGGTTCTAAAATACTACCTTTATTTGTTGTTTTTAAGGTCCAGTATTGAAAGTAACTTTTCCTTGTTTCTTCTATGAAGTCTATTCTTTGTTTTGTTTTCCAGGTTTTCCAAAATCTAATGCTCCCCTTCTTACTTATTGCCCACTATTCATCATTATACCCAATCCATTCCAGTAATGCCATCTCCTGCCTGCTAGATAGACTTCCATGCACCATGCTTCTTTTGGCCCAAGACTCTTTCTGTTCATATTGGAACAGCTTTCTCTCATCTTTCCTTTATTCTTTATCCCCCATGAATCTTTTTTTTTTCATAAACAGTCATTTCACTGGGAACTGGAACCTTTCTTTCATTCATCTATCTGTTTATTTATTTAATAATAATAATTGTTAATGAATTAATTTATTTCATAAGTGTTATTTTTCTCTGTTCAGCTGAATCATAAACTCCTGGACGGTGGGGACCTTGGCTAGTATTTCACGTCAAGCGTTGTAGGAAAAGTTCTGGAATTTTTGAGACTTGTATTCTAGTTTTGACATTGCCCTAAACCTGCTATGTGATCTTAGAAAAGTTGCATCCATCCTCTGGACCTTGACTTCTATCTCTTAAATGTAGGGGTTGTATAAAATAATAGGAATTATAGGTTCAGAGCTGGAAAGGACCATTTCTAAGTCCCTTTCTTTGATCTGGTGATTCCAGGTTCTTCCAGAACTTAGTTCTAGACACACAGTAGGCACTCAATGAATATTTGTTGCTCAGTTGATTGTTGGCTGCGTTTCCTCACCCCCAATCCCTGTCCTGCCTTGCTCTGTTCTGAGATCTGCTGACCCGACAATTCAAAGGAGCTTGGCTTTAGCAGGGAACAGATCGTTGCTACTCACAGTCCAGTTGGCATTTGAATAGAGTCAGGTTTGAGTCCCAGATCACTTACACTCTGTTGTGGTCCAAAGGCTCTTATGTGATTGCTGTGTGATTGATGCTTTGGGAGTCATGGGGGCTGCTCCCTGGCCCCAAGCCTTTACTCTTCAGCCTTACAACTGCTGAGACTCTTCTGTCCAATATTCCTCATTCTCTGGTAATGAAGGTCCTGACCCATGGGCTGCACATACACATAGATACAACGTTTAGTGCACACACACTTATGCTCACAGCCATACACACAGGCAAGCAGTGGTGGAAGAATATTTATAGCAGCACTTTTTGTTGTAGCAAAGAACAGATATTTGGGAGTTAATCTACAAGACACTCTCTAAGCCTGCTTAGATACAAGGAAAAAACACTAAAACAAATGAACACTTAGCTAATTTAATGCTCATGGTTAGGTCAAGTCTATACAATACAAATGGTAGTTATACTCAATTCATTTACCAATTTAGAGCTATACCAACTACCAAGGGTAGTTTGGAGCTAGATAAACTAAAATCAAAATTCACTTATGGAGACAAAAGGTCTAGAATCTCAGAAGAAAAAGGAAGAGACCTCTAAGTGTATTCTAAATCATTAAATTAGTATATTGGTTAAAAACTAGAATAGACTAATAGAACTAAATTAGGAGAGAAAGAATGAGGAACAATTGAACTCAATAGCTCAGGACTTGTTAAATTTGAGACCATAAATTATTTGAGGAATCACTTCCTTCCCCCCCCCCCCCACTTTTTTTTTTTTTTTTTTTAACAAAGATTACTGGGAAAACTGGAAGCAGTCTGGCAGAAATGAGATTCATAGACCCCAGATAGTAAAAGCTCTTAGGTTTTTTTTTAGGTGACCAAACTAGGAAGTTCTGCATTATTAACCCCACAAAGATGAAAAGTTCTCCATATTTAGCTCTACAAATGGCTTCTCCTTTATAGCTGGTTCCCTAGTGGAGAACAAAATGGAGAGGGGATGGAATTTATAAAAGAGATGGATTTGATAGAATGGATTTTTTCTTCCTTCCCAATACCCCATTTCCTATAACCAGGTTGCTTCAGATACAACTGGATCCTGCTTTTTGGGTGGAACTCTACTTGAATGGCATCCAGCTTAAGCTATAGGTCTTCCCTGCCAAACTGCCATACAAGCCTAGGCAGATCAATTGTTAAGGATTGAATGGGAGACTGTAGAAGATCCATGGTTCTTGGGTCTGGATAAATAGGACTGTCCACACAAACGGGGAAGAGAGGAAGCATGGCCTGGAGTCAGGAAAACTCATCTCCCTGAGTTCAAATCTGGCCTCAGACACTTGCTGCGTGACTTGGAAAAGTCACTTAACTCTGTTTGCCTCAGTTTCCTCCTCTATAAAATGAGCTGAAAAAGGAAATGGTTAACCTTTCCAGTATCTTTGCCAAGAAAACCCCAATGGGGTCATGAAGAGTCAGACATGACTGAACAACAAGAAAGTAAAGATTTTGTTCATCCAGTCATTTTTTCCATCTGTACTTAGCAAAAATATGAATTATGAAAAAAAAAGATAGTGACTCTGAGAACATGAGTTCCCAGAAAAAATGAGAGGAACAATATTTCTAGAATAACAGCATCATCAATCTTTTCATCAACCTGTGGAATCATATATAATAATAATAGCTAACATTTACCTAACTCTTTACAATTTACAAGGTACTTTACAAATATATCATTTTATCTTCATAAGAATCATCTCCATTTTACAGAGGTCAAAACTGAGGCTGACCAAGAATATGTTGTATATATGTATATACACAGTGCACACGTACAGATGTGTATATGTATATATGTGTGTCCATATATGCATATAAACACACATGGATACACACATCCACACACATGTACACAATATACCACACATATGTATACAACACGCATGTATACATATACATACAATATGCATACATATACACAATATATACACATATATGCATACATATATTATTTATAATATACATATACACTTATATATACATACACACTATATATACACACACAGACACACACACACTCTCTCTCTCTCTCTCTGTGTATATATATAAACACTGCTTCCAAGGAACTTACCTTCCATCTACTTTGTGTATGCCTTATATATATAAGGTCATTTGTTTTTCTCCTTTAAAATATGAGCTCCTTGAGAACAGAGACCATGTTTGCCTTTTTTTGTATCCTCAGTGCTTAATTAACACAGTCCTGGCACATAGTAGGTGCTTAATGGGTGCTTGTTGACTCATGGATTGATCAATTCCACATGAATCTAGAACTAGATCTTTTTGCTTGATTCTTTTTCTCTCCTTCCCTCCCCACCCCCAATCTGATCATCCCCCAAACTGTAGGAATGAGAAAATGAGGCAGAAATCAGTTCAGTTTTATTTGGGTCTTATTGTCCACCTGGAAACCCCTCTTAGAAGGATGTCTATTTATCTGGGAAGCATTTGCTCAGTGAGATCTCTGAGCTAAGCCTCAGACTCTCCTCAGCCCCCCGCCAGATGCCACTTGCCCGAACAAGAGCAAGAAAGCCGGGATTCTGAAGAGCCGTCGGGCCAGCGGCTCCTGGCGGGTCGGGTCTTCTGGCGCTCTCGCGCGGACCTCTCCGCGCTCAGCCTTCTCATCTTCTGCAGCCCAAGCAGCGAGTTCCGTGAAATTCCTTCCCTGCTGCCGGTGAGTCACTGGCCGAAGCCCGGGACCAGCCCAGGGGAGGACGTGGGCCTGCTGACAGGGAGAGAGCTCCGGGCCAACTTCTTGAGGCACTCGCTCAGTCCCCGGCAGAGGGATGACATTTCCCCCGAGAGGAGAGCCAGGAACAGTGACAGGAGGGAGGATGGAGGTTAGTGAATTCCCAGTAAGGTAGATGCGGGCCACACTGGGAGAAGTGACTGGAGGGAAATTCTCTTTTCTTAGCGATTCTCTCTGTGTCTCTGTCTCTCTCTCTGTGTTTCTGTCTCTCTCTCTCTCTCTCTCTCTCTCTCTCTCTCTCTCACACACACACACACACACACACATGTCTCTCTCTCTTTCTCTCTCCTTCTCTCTCTCTCACATGTCTCTCTCTCCTCTCTCTCTCTCCTCTCTCTCTCTCCTTCTTTCTCTCCTCTTTCTCTCTCCCTCTCTCTCTCTCTCTCTCTCTCTTTCCTCTCCTCCTTCCCCCCCCCCCCCCCCCCCCCCCCACTGGAGACAAGCCCATGCACGTGGACTGGGGAAAATTCAGTATGGTATAATGCACGGGATTTGGGTAGAGAAAGACATGGCCTGGGGTCCAACTGGCAATCCCTACTATTGACAACCCCCTGAATCTCCCCAACTGAAAAGTGAAGGTAATCATTCCTAGGCACCTGGCAAGATGTTGGAGGAACCAGCTTGGAAAATGTATAGAGAGAGGTTTGTAAATAATAACAGACTGCTTCTATTAAAATTTTTTTTTCTTATTTCATAGGAACATAATTATAGAATTAAGGGGTTGGGCCAGATAGTTGGCTTCTGAAGCCCCTTTAAACTCTATCATCCAATAAAGACTGTGAAATTGGTGGGCTATTCCCATTTTACAGATGAGGAAAGAGATTTTCCTATGGAGCTGGTATGCATGCATCTGGAAAGGAATTCAATTTCCTATCCACCGCGCCCCCCCACCCCCTCGCCTCCTCCTGCCCTTTCGTCACACAATCCTTAGTCCTTTACTTTCCTTAAGGCCACCCCCATTTTCTCTCCCTTAGGGGCTGGTCTATTGTACTCTGGAGTCAGTGATATATTTTTGTCCCTATGATCCCCACCATGAAGGAGGGTAGAATTTATTCAATGTGTGAGGATGAAGAAAAAGAAGAAAAAAATGAATTAATTGGGTTATTCCAGGTCCGCTGGCAATGATACTTGGGGTTCCATTTCCTGGGATAAGAGACTCGATTATTTTTTCCATAATACCATGTTGCCTTAAAGTACTTTATTGCCAACTCTCATTCCTATTCAGCATAGTGGCAAGGTAAATCAATTCAATTCAAATCAACAATGTTCGTTGGGTATCCATCATATACCAAACACTGTGCTAAGGATTGTGTGTGAATGTGTGTGAGGTAGTCAAGGAGAGCAATCAGGAAAGGAAGGAAGGGTCTTGTCCTTTAGGGACTAAAAATGTAATTAAGGAGATAGTATTTACACTCATGAAATAGAGAAGGATATAAAGTAGCCTACAAGAAAAGAGACTAAATCCTCTTGGCTCTGAGATTTGATGATTCTGAAGGACGGTATGGGCAGAAAGAGGGCAATAGTCAAATCTTTTGTGTGTGGGGAAAAAGAATTGATGGAGATAGACTGGGGTGGAATTAGTTTAGGACCCCCATCCCTGACTTAGTGCTGTAGAAGAAACAGATTGTATTTGATAGACATCTGATAATGGGCCTGATAAGAATTCATCCAATTATCACCTTGTTTTTCCTTTGCTTTTGGTATTATTATTACTATTAATTTTTCTTGGCTAATAGTAGAGGTTTGGAGAAATAGGATGAAATCAAGGATAACTGAGACAGGAGCATGCAAAAACTGTAATGTGAACCTGTTCTACTTGATAGTGGTTCTACCCCTCTTGGAGTCCTGATGCCATTTTCTAAAGAGATATCATTGAAAGGATGGTAGAGACTATCTAGTCCAGTGGTCCTCAAACTTTTATTCTCAATAGATTTATTCTACTAAAAATGATTGAGGATCTGTCCAAAGAGTTTTTGTTTATGTGGTTTATAGTTATAGATATTGATTACATTAAAAATAAAAACCAATTATGAATTTGTAGACTCTCTGAAAGGATTTCAGAGATTCTGAGGATGCTCTGGATCAGACTTTGAGAACCACTGATCTAGTCCAACAACCTCATTTTATATATGAGGACAGTGAGAGCCAGAGAGGGAAGTAATTTTTTTCTGAAGTGGGACTAGAACATGAGTCTTTTGATAATCAACTCAAAGATTAACAAACTTGATTGAGGTACACTACATATTTACTTCTATTTGTTTCCTCCTTCCTCTCCTTTTACATTTTCCAGTTCTGTAATTGGGTCACACCTTTCTCCCCAAACTGAAAAAAAGTTCATTCACCTATATGAAAGGTATAATGTTTGGCCTATATTTCAGGCCTGTTTTTTCTATTGTCATTTTTTTCATTTGATTTCTATTTTCACACTTATCTTCTTGTGTACTTTCAAAAAGAAATCTCTTGATAGTTTCTCTGTTGTTATTATCCTTGGTGTTATATTTGTTCTTTTTTTTTTGATATTTCTATTATCTGGGTGTTTGGAAGACAAATACTTTGTTCATGTATGATTTTCTTTGTAGGACTGCCTCAGATGCTTCTTTTCCATTTTTAATTGAACATCTGTTGTCTTTTATTAATGGTTAGGGGCAGATCTCTAGATATGTCATCTTGGGTTGCATCTTAAATATTTTACTTTTCAGAATACATATTTCCTTTCTTCTGGAAATTTCTGGTGGCTTCAAGATAGACTTGGTTTATTCAAATTTTGTTTCCTTTTTATTCAAAAGTCTTTCTCCTAGTCACTTTCTGAATTTATTGTTAATCATTGAAATTGTTAAATTTAAATATTGTGTATTTTGGAATTTATAGCCTAGGTTTTTTTTTTTTTTTCTTTCCTTTTTCTTTCTGGAGACAATCTTGTCAATTACTTTGGTACTTTGTTTTCTGCATTTAGAAGTTCTAAAGAGTTTTCTTGTATTATTTTTTATATTATCAAGTTTTTTTTACTTACTATGTGCTTTTGGGAGATGTATAATTTTTAAGTTGTCTCCAAGAATCTTGTATTACAAATCGATATGTTTTGTTTGTATGCACATCATATTTTCTTTTACTGTTATTGCTTTTTGCTTCTCTTATTCTAAATTGTCTTTTATTTCTGTGCATTCCTATTCCTAATTAATTGTTTTCTAATTTTTTTCCTTTGGTGAAGTTTACATTCTTAGAGTTAGGTTTTTCTATTCTGACAATTATTTATACTGTGTAGCTCAAAAATTCTTTCACAATTTTAATTTCACCTTCAAACTACTCAGAAGCATTCTTTGTGGTTCCAGATCTTCCATATCTTTTAAGAATACACAATATCCTCTGCCTCATCAAGTGATGACTCAATTTCCTTTGTTTTATAACATTTGTTCATAGCTGTCTGAATTATTTTTACATAATTTGGAGGGCATATGTCTTTTCTGTTTTTAATATTTTCTCCATTAGTTTAGCTACCTCTAGGTCTCTGAGTATCCATTCACTTGAAATCTTTGATAATTTCATTCTTTTTCCCTTAAATTTCCATATTGCTCATTTTCTGACCCCTTCCCCTTTAATGGAGGTTACCCTAGGGGATGGATCTTAAAGCTTCCTCCCCCACTGGGAAATTTATTTTTTTTCCAGGCTTGGCCTTTAACTAAGTAATTTCTGGGAACACAGCTGGATCCTGGGCCTCAGGCTTAGTAGGCCACCACACACACTTGCTTCCTGCCCCAGTTCTTTCTGTTTCTCACTTCCTTGGCTGTGCTTCTGCCTTTAATTTTCTATAGCACTGGGGGTGGGCAAAGAAAGTTTAGCTCTGTTAGTTGAACATCCCCTAAGAGCCTGTAGAGGCTGGTGGGAGAGAGAGGGGGTGCTCAAGGAGCAAGTCAGGGATTAGGTTTTAGCCTTACCTGCTTTTAGTCACCTCATTGGGATTCTTGGTTGCTTAGCCAGTGGAAATAGTCAAACTTGCTTTAATTGTGATGCATAATTCTTAATTTGGCGAGATTTGAAAAGATTTAAAATATCTAGTACTCTATTTTAACAATCCTGCGACCTCTTCCTCGCCCTTCCAAATTTTCATTTCCTAGGCTCCTTTTTTTTTTTTTTTGTTCTATATATTCAAAATCTAGAATGCCTATGGACCTGTGAAGGGTCTGGAGTGAAATCAATAATTACCTTAGAATTTAGTCTTCAGTCCCTGATTAGAGGTAATAGTAAAATTCTTTAGACTGCAGAAGGCCAGGCTTAAATCCAACCAGGGAGTCAGGGACGGGGATGTATTTATTAAATAATTAATATCAATTTAGAAAGCTTAGTTCATTTGGGTTGATGACTTTTTCTAACAACTATTTATTCCATTCTTCCTGTTATCTAGAAATTTGCTGTATTCTAATTCTATCCCTGTGGTCACATGGCTAATGATTTGATTAGTTGAGATTGAACACTTTGGCTCAATTCAGCCAATACATTCCAGTGTATTTCCAGGGTTTTTAACTTGGCATTTGTCATTGATGGATTTTTTTGGGGACTTGTGAATTTGGATGAGAAAAAAATACATTTTTGTTTACACTAATTTTAACTGAATTTTAAATTTCCTTCAATTGTGAATTTTAAAAATCCCATTAGTTGGGGCAATTAAGTGGCACAAGGGATAGAGAGAGCATTGTCCTTGGGGTGAGGAGGACTTCAAATCCAGCCTTAGACACTTAACTCTTACTAGCTGTGTGATCCTGGCCAAGTCACTTAACTCCTATTACTTCATACACACACGCACACACATACTACACACACATACATATACATGGAAAGGGAGAGAGGAAGAGAAGAGAGAGGGAGAGAAGGAAAAAGGGAGAGGGAGAGAGAAAGAGAGAAAACTTTGTAAA
The DNA here is from genome assembly GCF_016432865.1 of Antechinus flavipes. NCBI lineage: Eukaryota > Metazoa > Chordata > Mammalia > Dasyuromorphia > Dasyuridae > Antechinus > Antechinus flavipes. Next base: position 66,534,011 of record NC_067400.1, on the reverse strand, counting down.
CACTCATCAATTATTATGTTAAATATAGTCCTATTCAGATGTGGAGATGGGTAAGTGACATTTAGATATCCCTTCCTATCCAAAAATGATGAAAAAGTTCCCTATTCAAAAATAAAGCATTTTAAAATGTCAATTAGCTTCATAAAGTAGTATGGGAGATCCCTGAACAAATGGATGAGTTAGGGTGCCTTTGTGTAGGATTTTGTTTGCTTCTTGTTGATTTACAATTGGCTCAGATTATTGTGAGACCAAGCTGTTCCTTCATTCAAAGACTATAACAGAGAGTCTTCATAGTAAACTTGGCTCTTTTTGGCTCTTTTCTCCTCTAGAACTATCTCGAGAGATCAGCAGAGTTAATCTTGTACCTGGATTCTAGGTGCATGTGCATTGCTTCCTAACTTTGCTCCAAATCCCCAACAACTACCTGGAATCTCTCACCCCCACCCCATGGAAGCTGCACCAGGATAGAGGGTCTTTGCAGTTGCATGGTGTTTGTCCCTAAAGGAGAACTCTTGAAGCTCTAATTTCCTGGATAGAGGAGGATAAAAAGATTTCTTTGACAATTTTGAGTTGCTGGAAAATTCCTGACCTCTAGTCTACTAGATAGGGGGGATACTATTTTCTGGGTAGTGCCAGGCTATATCAGAGAGAAGACATTCTATAGCCTTGTCTTCTAGAAAGAGAAAGAGAAGTTCCTGATTAGTTTTAGTCTCAGAATGACTTCTTTAGCAGCCCCAAGTTTCAGAGTCTCAGGAAAAAGTCTTGTAGAGAAAATAGCCTAACCACCCAAGAGTTAATTAAAAAAGGAAATAAGAAAGAGTGAAAAAAGGGCTGCTTCTATAACAAAGATTTCCTCTTATAGAAGTAATAGGATGGGATGGACCTGATCTATAGCAACATGAGTCAACAGTTTATCACTTGGGAATCAGACCATTCAATTTCTTCCCAAATCATGATTTGGCCCCAAATCTCACCATCTAGTACACATGCTCAATTTTTACTCTAACTGGTCCACTTTAATTTTTCTTGTACCATTGTTTGTGCTTCATCCTTCCCTGCTACTTCTTCTTCTTCTTTTTTTTTTTTGCAGTAAAAAATGTGATGATGGATCATAATAAATTTTTTAAAAATGACTTTTTATTACAGAACCCATGCCAGGGTAATTTTTTACAGCATTATCCCTTGCATTCACTTCTGTTCTGATTTTCCCCCTCCCCCTTCCCCCCCTCCCCCAGATGGCAAGCAGTCCTTTACATGTTAAATATGTCACAGTATATCCTAGATACAATATATGTGTGCAGAACCGAACAGATCTCTTGTTGCACAGGGAGAATTGAATTCAGAAGGTATAAAATTAACCCGGGAAGAAAAACAAAAATGCAAGCAGTTTATATTCATTTCCCAGTGTTCTTTCTTTGGATGTGGCTGCTTCTGTCCATCTTTGATCAATTGAACCTGAATTAGCTCTCTTTAACAAAGAGATCCACTTCCATCAGAATACATCCTCAAACACTATCGTTGTTGAGGTATATAATGATTTCCTGGTTCTGCTCATTTCACTTAGCACCCTGCTACTTCTCTGATTAACATGTAACTGTAATGGAATAGTATTGTAATGAGCAGTTTTCCTGAAGGAGTAGTGGCAGTTGATGAAGAATTAAATAATGCACCTGATAAAGATGGGGTCCCTAAGAGATGAGCTGCAAGTGACAGGCTTGGGGTTACTTGAACTATGTAGATTCCAACAGGGACAGATGTTGGGCTGGTATTAATTAGGAGATATTCTTCACCAACCTGAACTCTGAAGGCAGAATAGAAGAATACAAGTTTTGTGAAAATGTGACCCATTAGTAAACGGGACTTCTCAGATGATTTTGAAGTTGGTCCCTGACCTTGTGTTCCCAAACACCAGAGTATTCTCAAACAAAGCAACCTTTATATTTCAACAAAGCTATTCAAGTGATGGTTTAAAAATTTAAATTTTTATGGGTTGAGTCTATACCTGGCTCAAGAGAATATTTTTTTCCCTCTCTTTCTCTCTCAGATAAAAAGCCTAATACCCCAGAATGAGCTAGGCTAAAGGTTAGTGAAGGAGAAAAGATATCAAGTTTCTGTATTTTCTGTTTCACTGAGCCATGCTTCCACAGCTATTTGTAAAATCCGGTGTCTTACATTATATTTCTTTGCTTAAGACTTGACTATATCTCAGGTACTCAACTCTTGTTTTCTGTGAGTCAGTTTAACTCTTCATAGCCCCAATTCTGGCTCCTAGGTGTTTCTACTTGTCCCTTCAATTCCCATTTCTGTCCCCTCAGATCTTCTTCTATCTTTAAAAATCTTCCTGTCCCATCCCCAGTGACCCTGTGCTCAAAATCTGTCTTTTGAGAATACTTATTCTCTTCAGATCTTACTCTCTCATGGAAAGCTCCACTTTCCCCAGATCTACTTCCCATTCCTTAAAATCTCCATTTTCATGTTCTTCTTCACTAAATCTCCCCTTTCCGAGACTTTTCTCTCAATTCTCAGAATTTCTTCTTTTATCTCAATACTTTACCACCTCTTTCCAATATCCAACAGCTGGATAGTTGTCATTAAAGGGCATGGTAGAAACAGCTAAACCAGAACGAGACAAGACCAGATCAAGGGGAAATTGTAAAGTAGGGAACATTTTTGTTTTGTTTTGTTGTGCTTTCTTTTCTGCCTCGTGGACATTATACACTCTTAGTTTATCCAGGTCTCTCTAACCTTTTCCTATCTCCCCTAGGAAGCACATTCATATTTTGATACTTCAACATTTTGTGATTTTATTGATGTGGGCATTCTTTTCATTAATGTAGATTAAAGCATCCCCATAGTTTAGTAGATGTTTTCCAATGGATCATGTGGCACAGCTGAAGGTGAACCTCTCAGAAATAAACTAGGGTCTTTTATGGATGAAAGAGCTATTATAGGATCCATACTCAAAACCTCATTTGTAAAAATAAGAAATAGTATTCTTACAATTTCTACAACTTCTGCTAGAAATTGCATTTCATTGGCAGAAACTTCAAGGATATGAAATTGCCTCTATTCTCTGATATAAATGACTGGAAAAACTTAGTGTGTTATCCCAGAATTCCTGAAGTCAAAATAATTTCCATAATGATACTGACACTTTAATTTCTTTAAAAAAATTTTTTTTATTTGTAAATCTTTTTATTTTCAAAACATGCATGGATAATTTCCAACATTGACCCTTGCATAGCCTTGTATTTCAGATTTTCTCCTCCTTCCCCCCACCCCCTCCCTAGTTGGCAAGTAATCCAATATACATGTTAAATATATGTTAAGTTATATGTATGTATATATATATATACACATATATACATATTTTCACATTTATCATGCTGCCCAAGAAAAAATCAGATCAAAAAGGAAGGAAAATAAGTAAGAAAACAAAATGCAAGTGAACAACAACAAAAAGAGTGAGAATGTTATGTTGTAATCCACACTCAATCCCCAAATTCTTCTCTCTGGATATAGATGGCTCTCTCCATCACAAGATCATTGGGACTGGCATCAATCACCTCGTTGTTGAAGAAAGCCATCAGAATTGATCATCATATAATCCTGTTGTTGAACTATATAATGACCTCCTGGTTCTGCTCATCATCACTCAGCATCAGTTCATTTAAGTCTCTCCAGGCCTTTCTGAAATCATCCTGTTGGTCATTTCTTATAGAACAATAATATTCTATAATATTCATATACCATAATTTATTGAGCCATTCTTCAATTGATGGGCATCCACTCAGTTTCTAGTTTCTGGCCACTACAAAAAGGGCTGCCAGAAACATTTTTGCACACGTAAGTCCCTTTCCCTCTTTTAAGATCTCTTTGGGATATAAGCCCAGTAGAAACACTGCTAGATCAAAGGGCATAGTTCCAAATTGCTCTCAAGAATGGCTGAATCTGTTCACAGTTCCATCAACAATGTATCAGTGTCCTAGTTTTCCCACATCCCCTCCAACATTCCTCATTATCTTTTCCTGTTATCTTAGTCAATCTGAGAGGACACTTTAATTTCTAACACAGTTACTATCAATAGATCTAAATCACATAGATAAACACTCTTTGTGGGAATTCAGAAACTTTTAAGACAGTCAAAGAGTCCTACTATCAAAAAGGTCTGAGAATCACTGATCTACTCTCTCATTTTAAAGATTTGGAAACCTCTGAAGTAATTTGTTCTTTCTCAGTCTTTTTCATTCTTTCTGTGTCTCTGTCTCTGTCTCTCTCTCCCCTCTCTTTTTCTCTCTTCCTCTGTGTCTCTCTCTTTCTGTCTCTTTCTGTGTCTCTTTGTCTTCTAGGAGAATTTGCATTTTAATTTAATAAATCTAAATTTATTTATTAAGTGTTTACTCTGTGCCATTAGAGTGTAAGCTCTTTGAGGACAGGGGCTGTCTTTTGCCTCTTTTGGGTCCCTGGCTCTCAGTACAATGCTTACTAAAGAGTATGATCTTAATAAATGTTTTTTTGATTAATTGATTGATTGCCAGGCACTTTACTTGGTTCTGAGCATACAAATACAATCAGAAACAAAGACTTTAAGGAACTTACATTATAAAGAGGGGCAACAATATATAAAAGGGATCTAAAAAGCAGGGAGAGGAATTCCTGCTGGAGTTCAGTAGTAAAATCTTGAGAGTCAAAAGGGGAATGGAAATAAGATGATTGTTCTGGATCCTTCTTCCAAAGGGGAGCTCCAGGAAGAGCTCATTAATAGGAGAGGAGGAATAGAGGGCCAGAAGAATCTTCAGGGTTGAGGCCATGGTGTGGGGAGAAGGAAGGTGAGACTTGGTGGTGAAGTCCAGGGAGTCAGAAGCAGAGTTGGGAGAGGAATAATGTAATTAAAAATACCTTAAGCTAAATGAACAAATTGCAAAAAGGTGGACTTCAGGGCCCAATTGTCTGTTGGAATAGGCTTTTTTTGTTTGTTTGCTGTTTGGTTTTTGGTGATAATGTTGGTGGTGGGAGATCCTGTGATCTTTCCTCTCCAGAACTAGATTTGAAATACAAAGATTGGGGTTCCAGTCTTGCTTTTGATGCTTACTTCAGAACCATTTCTAGAGACATGAGGGACAGGCCATATCATACTGCATTATTCCATGTACACATCCCGAGGAATGCTGCTGAAAAAAAAATCCAGTAACAGGAGTCAGGACATTCTATTGGGTGGAAGAATAGCAAAGGGGTGACTGGAAGAGATACACGGAGTGTGGAGAAGGCTGCTGTTGTTGATGGTTCCTAGAGCGAGAAGTGTGTGTGTGTGTGTGTGTCTGTGTGTGTGTCTGTGTGTATGTGAGAGAGAGAGAGAGAGAGAGAGAGAGAGAGAGAGAGAGAGAGAGAGAGAAAGAAAAAGAGAGAGAGAGAAATGAGAGGAAGAGGGAGAGGGAGAGAGACATTCAGAGAGAGAAACAGAGACACACAAAGGGAGAAGACAGAGAGACAGAGATAGACTCAAATATGGAGAGATGAAGAGAGACAGAGAGAATGAAATTGAGAGAGAACAAGTCACTTCAGAGGTTTGCAAATTTTTAAAATGAAAGAGTTAGAATAGATCAGTGATTCTCGAACCTTCTGGTATTAGGACCCCTTGACTGTCTTAAAAGTTTCTGAAGATGGTCCAAAGGGTGCTTGTCTATATAATTTAGAGCTATTGTTATTTACTGTATTAGAAATTAATGGGTTTCTTTCTTAGTATCATAAAGAAATTGTTTTGACCTCATGAATGCTAGTAGTTTTAGGGCTCCTTAGGGATTCTTGGACCATACTTTGAGGACTGCATAAAATGATTTTCGATTCTCTCCAGTTTTGACATACATGTGTTTTATGTATTTGTATGCACGAACACTATGCCCATAGGTAGATGACTTTATCTCTTGTGATTCTTTAGAATCCAAGGAAAATGAAACAAGGGGAACAAAATAAATCCAGATGGAGGCTGGAACAAATAGGAGAGATTAGATGAACTTAGATGCTTATTGAATTGAATTGAAAAGATCATGGGATTGATCGGGTGTGTGTTGTAAAAGGTTTGGGAAGGTTGTAAAAACAAATCAATAAAAAAAAAAACAACTTTGTAGGCAGAAAAGCATGGATGTTGAAATATATCCAAAGGAGAGGCTAAATAATGGGATTCCCAAATAGAGGCAAGATCGATAATGGCAAAATCCTAGAAACTGTCTCAGTATATTTTGCTTTTGAGTGTTCTGTATTTTTGTGCTCTTGGCTCATTTAGGAAACCCATGCCTTAGCTCCCATGTCCCAAATGGATCTAGTCATTCCTATCCTCTTCTCTAAGAGAAAATGACCTCTCTTTAGGGGCAGGCTGAAATTTGGAGCTTATGGGAAGGGGAGGGAGATACCAGGAGATGGGGTCACTTAGGTTTCCCCCAGAGAGACAGGGAAATCACGTGCCCAAATCAGAATTGTCCTAGAAAAACTAAGGACAGCTGGTGCTTCTGTCATCCAGGGAAGGATCTGAACAGCTGTGGGGCCAGGAAAGCTCAGTGCCTGAGATTGGTTTCAGAGGAGAGGGATCAATGATAAAGATTTGGAAATGGGCCCAGTGAAGAAAACTTCAAGACTCTGAGATTATTTAGTTTAGAGAAGAGAAGACTGAGAGATGAACTTAATAGTCTGCCAGTTGTTGAAGGGTTATTGTGTAAGGAACAGAAGCAGCTGCTTACCATTACCAATGTCAGAATGAGAGAAGCTTCCCAGTTTACTGACAAGTTCACTTGGCAGAAAGGGAACATGGGTTCTAGTCTGTGTGACCTTTGATAAGCCATTCTGAACTTCATTTTTCTCACCTATAAAAGGGGATCACAAATTTGCAGGAATTCTAATCTCTCTGTCATTTACTTCTCTGAGCATCACAAACAGGACAAAGGGAGGATGATGATGAAAGCTAATGGATGTCAGAACACTTGCAAAAAGGTTCACATTAATTTACAAATTATTTAGAGGGAATGGACTTAAAAGACGGGCTTCCTTTTATACAGAGGAAGAACTTCAAAGAGGAAGAATTATCCAGCTCAAGGGATGACTATAGAATATTGCTCAGTCTCATTTTCTGGAGATTCTTAGAGAAAATACGGACTGCTTACTCTTTCTGGATTAGGATGATCCAATAAAGAAGACGTATAATATAGTAGATAGAAGACAGAATTAGTAATCATAATAATATATAAAACATTTATATAGGTCTTTAAGTTTGTAAAACTTTTTTATGCTTTTTAATTTATCAAAATTTAAGATGGCATTGAGATTTGGGGGATACTGTGGATAGTTGTATTCATATAGTACCCAGGACATTTCTCCTGGTCTGGAATGATGACTTTTGTATGGGGCTTCTGGGCCCTAAAACTAGAAGCCAGAAGCTGTCTTTGGATCACAGAAACCCTATTTGAACCCTGGTATGTCCCTTATTCTACTCCCCACCTCCCAAGCTTCTCTCCTTTTAGGAGGCATTTGGCTGGCCTCCTAAGTGGGGTATATCTGGCTAGTTTTCTCAGCAGAGCCAAGACACATGCTTTTTCTGCTGAGAAATGACTAAGTGGTTTTTCTCCCTGCCCTTGACTGGCAGCCAGGCCAAGAAAATGCCTCAGTAAGCTTATATCTATGGTGATTGGGAAAGTAGGGGTTGCCGGTATAGGAAGGGAGTGCCTTTCGAATGAGATCTTTTAGTTTTTTCCTGCTCTTATTTATTATTTGTTAAAAACCAAGCAGACACCACCACCATCATCTTCTTCAGGGATTCCATTTTATTCAATTCTCGTTGTCTTGCTCTGGGAAGGGGTGGTGCAAGGTCCTGCCAACAGGAGGTTTACCAGATCATTCAGGCAATGTTGTTGCAGGTGGGCTAAGAGAGCATGTATGGATGGATGACACAATCAAAGCAATAAATTGATATTCTTTCAATGGCTTTTAAGATGAGGAACTCACTTTCCTGTTTCTCTGACCATTGTTTTCTTTGAACCTTTTGGCGGAGTCAAAGCATCTAATCATTGTTTTTCTGCACATCCCTCTGAATTCACCAAGCATTTATTAATTGTCTAGTATTTAGGAAATAGTGGTCAGCCATTGGGAATAAAAAAGACAGATCAAATAGATGTATTAAGTGGTGTAATGGAAAAACCACTGCATCTGGAGTCCAAATGCAGTTGTAGACACTTGCTAGCTGTGTGATACTTGCATTGTCATTTAACTTGTCTCCCTTAGTTTCTCCATTTGCAAAATGGGAATCATGTGAATGTGAACCTGGACAGACTTTGGGAGATAGTGGGAGATAAGATAGCTGGTGTGCAATGGTTCATGGGGTCATGACAATTTGTATATGAGTTTCAACAACAACAGTGTGGGAATATAAATACCACCCACCTCCCAGAGTTTTGTGAGGAATGAATGAGAGGATATTTATAAAGATCTTTATGCACTATATAAATGTTAGTTGTTATTTTTGTTGTTATTCCTCTGTCATTGTTTAAGCTGAGACCATGAAATGACATATTCACCTTTTCTTTGTTTATAATAAAATCCTACTCATCCTCTAAGCTCTGACTCAGTCCTACTGGTTTTCCTGGCTTTCTTTAAGTCCCAACTGAAATCTAGTCTTTTACAAGAAATTTTTCCCAATTCCTTTTAATTCGAATGTCTTCTTTTTATTAATTTTCCCAATTTATACACACATAAATATATATGTATATTTTTATCTTTATACTATATACATATATATGTATATATATATATATATATACATACATATTCTTATATATGTTTTCTTCTCTCACCCAGTAGCTTGTGAGCTTCTTAAGTGTAGAGGCTGTCTTTTACCTTTTTTTTTTTTTTTTTTTTTTTTTTTTGCATCCTCAGTACTTGGGACATAGTAGCTGCTTACAAAATGTTCATTGACTGATTGAATGAAAGTTTTACATTCTCCATGAAGCCTTCCCAAATACTCAGGGGTATTGTGAGAATAAAAGGAAATAACATTATATACAGCTCTTTGCAAACCTCAAGGTGCTATATAAATGCCATTTATTGTTATTGTTATTATTAATATTAACCAATAGTCACCAGATCTTCAGTTTGGTAATGGCTTCATTTCCTGAGCCTTCCATGGTGGTTCTACTGAACTCAAGAAATTTTTATAGAGTAATAAAGGGGTGTGAACTAAATGTTTAACAAGGAGGTTCTTTGCTCTTATAAGCTTAATTTGCATTATTAACACTTTTTAAAGGCTAATCAGCAAAACAATAAATCAAAACCAGATTTACTGATGACACAGTGGTTAGAGTGCTGATCTTGGAGTCCGAAAGACCCATCTTCATGACTTCAAACCTGGCTTCAGACACTTACTGGTATGACTTAGGGAAGTCAGGTGATCCTGTTTGCCTCAGTTTCCTCATTTATAAGATGAGTTAGACAAGGCAATAGTCAACTACTTCAGTATTTTTGCCAAGAAAACCCCTAGCACCATCACAAAGAGTGGGACACAACTGAAATGACTCGTCAACAATCACAAAATGAGGAGTAAATGCTAACGCTGAAAGTTTGACCATTATTTTCAGGCCAGCTGATTAGAGCTGCTTCCAGTATTCTCTGAAAACATCTCTATTCAAACTTCTCTTTTCTACTTCTGGACCTATATAAGCTCTTATTGCCTAATGTAGGAGATAATGGTCAGCCATTGGAAATGAATTCCCAGAATTCATGAAATGTGAGATCTGGGAAGGATTTTAAAGTTAATTTAATACACCCCATTTATTTTATAGATAAATTCCAGAGAATTGAAGGGAGGTGTTGTCATAAGTAATTAGTGACACAGTTTAGATTAGATTACACTTTTAATTTGGTTTTTTATCATTTTACCATTACTATTACCTTTTAATATATCTTAGACTTGGTTTTCCAAGCAAATTATTAACTTCTTGTGGTCAGGAACTATATCTTTCATTTATTTTTAATCCTTCAAAGTACCTGGCATAATGTTTTGTACGAAACAAGTACTTATTGAGTGTAGTAAGATTTGTAATGTATATTGAAAATCATAGTTGTTATGGAAGAAAATTTGATTTTTGACATTACTATCAGCCCTATGATCCTAGGTAAGTTACATCAACTCTAATTCCTTATCTATAAAATGGTACTGATAATATTTATGCTACCTATTTCATGTAATTGCTCTAGAAATATGTTATATTATTATTATTTGTATATGTGTATTATATGTAACACATATTATTATGTGTAATAATACACATTATTATGTGTATTATTATGTATATAAAAGGTAAGCTTCATTTTGTAGTGGAGAGAGGAGAACTTGTCAAGGAAGTCCCTGGTCATATGTTTTATGGTTAGTGGGAATCCTGTAATGCCCTATTGCCAGTTGGACCATAGAATTTAGGGCCAGATTATTTTATTCATTTTACTCATTTCACAGATTAAGAGACTGAAGCTATTACAGGGAATCTGAGTTAGTTTTAGTTCATATGCTTTGATTCTCTACTAGATAGAGAAATGAGAACATATTAGAAATCATCTAACCCTGATTTTTCATTTTATAAAGAAGGAAACTGAGACCCTAAGACAAGGGACTTGCTTTAGGCCATATTTGTTGCTGTTATTTTTCAGTCATGTACAAACCTTTGTGACCCCATTTGGGGTTTTCTTGGCATTGGTTTGCCATTTCCTTCTTCAGCTCATTTTACAGATAAGGAAACTGTGACAAATAGAGTGAAATGACTTGCCCAGAGTCACATGGTTAGTAAGTGTCTGAGACAGGATTTGAATTTAGGAAAATGAGTTTTCCTGACTCCAGACCCAGCACTCTAGCCACTAAACTTTCCTTTCCAAAGCATATAGTTAATATCAATGCAAGGACTAGAACCTAGGCCTGCTGACCCTTAACCCAATACTCTTGTGCCATCCTGTCTCCCTAAATATAGGGTATGTTGAAGCCATTGCTATTAACATTGGAAGCTGTAGAAGCTGGGTCTTCCAGCTCCAGAGAGAGCCGAGCCCAGACCTGTTCTCTTGGGAGTAGTCTGGAAGGTCAGCCTTACTGGCCCATGGGCTCAAGACCTAAAATAAATCAAACAACAGGTCTAATGGAAACCAGGCATGGTGCCTAAAAGAAATCAAATAGTCTTCCTACAGCCAGAGGGGCAAATCACAAGTAAAGAACTCTCAGTGTCTTTTGGTACAGTGCCTAGCATGGTGTCACATGAAATTAGGGGCTTAAATGCTTTTTTTGAAGATGATGAGTTTCTGTCACTCTGTTTATAGACTTGCAGGCTGGCAGAAACCAGAGCTGACACAAATCCCACAGACCCTTTTGCTTGCAGACAGTAACTCATGATCTGTAAGGCATCATTCTTCAGTGCTGTCTGGGTTTGCTGGACCAACTGATTCTCATATATTGACCCCTAACCTCATCTAGAGTCTCCATTCTTTATGAAATTTTTTTTGGAACATTCAGAGTCTTTCAAATCTAGTTTTAAATAAAATGTAACTTAAATTACAGTTAAAAATTTAAATTTTATTTAAATGGAAATAAAATGTTAATATTTAAAATTTTGTTTACATTTAAATAAAATGTTAAGATTTGTTAAATTAAAACCTATCATAAGATGATGTTAGAAAAAAATCACTTTTAAATTCTTTTAAAAAACTTATTTTCTGTTGAAATTAAAAGATATTATGAAACCTTGGCTTCGTTAATTAATAGTTACATGTCTTTAGGGAAGTGATTTTTGCTGTTTGGGAATTTAGTTTTCTTATTTGTAAAATGAAAATATTGGAAAGAGAAGATTTCTGAGGTCCCTTATAGTTTGATAGTTTTGAAGTGTTTGGCTTTAGTATATAGTTACCAGTTCTTTTAGATGTTAGTTCTAGGGAATTCTCTTTATTAAGCAGTTTGTAACCAAGGCAATCTGGAAAAGTTACAGGTTGCCAAGAGTAACCTCAACTGCCAAAATTTGTTCTATTGTTTACATTTCATGTGATATCTTTGTTAGCATTCCCTGGGAAAGAAAGTATCTGCCTTTGTCAGAAATGTTAGAAAGTTACCTTCTTCTGAGTAGGTATATATACATGTGTGTTTAAAATAAGTCATATGGCCTCATGTTGGAATGACTTACATTCTCAGTTCCTTAGTATGTAGAGAAAGAATGAAGAGTCAAATGAAATTGTAGACTTGTCTAGTTGATGAGAAGGCGAGAAAGGCAAGCTAAGTAAAACCAATCTAAGCAGGTGGCATATATTGCTTGTGATGAAAACAGACCAAACTTCTTGGCAGTTATGAAAAGTAAGGACTCAGAGGACTCAGAGATGGAAGAGACATTAGACAGATATCACACATTAGAGAATGACCCATAGAGATTTTAATTGTTCACTGACTGATTGCCTGAGGACACTTCTGCTAATGTCCTTAAAAGAAACTGAAATGGGAATTTTTTGGGTGCTGGGGGATTCATGGAAGATCAGCATTAATGTTTTTTTAAAATGAAAGCTTTTTGTTTTTCAATACATATGCATGGACAATTCTTCAATATTAGTCCTTGCAAAACCCTGTGTTCTGATTTCCCTTCTTCTTCCCCCATACCCTCCCCTAGATGGCAAGCAGTCCAATATATGTTTAACATTGTAGAAATATATGTTAAATATAATATATGTATACATATTTATACAATTATCATGCTGCACAAGAAAAAAGGAGAAGCAACATAAAATGCAAGCAAACAACAAAAAAAGTGAAAATTCTATGTTGTGAACCATACTCAGTTCCCACAATCTCTCTTTGAACAACTGGAACTGGTCATTAATGTCTTTTAAAAGCTTTTGTTCATAACTTTTGTTTTTTACATTGTAGTAATGTTCTGACGTATTTTCTCCTCACCATTAGTGACGTTGCTGAAACAAAGAGGATGCACAGTCTGGTAGTCTTTTGGACATAGTTCCAAATTACTCTCCAAAATAATTAGATCAGTTCTGAATTCGTTTTAAAGATTGTATTAATGTCAATGGCCATGAGGACTTTGACATTAAGCTGAATAATGTTATTATGAGAACTGAAGTCTAGAGTATTTGTTTTATTATTTACCACGACTTTAATCACTAATAACTCCATACCTGTGTGCTTTATGGATCTGGTTTTATATGCATGTTTGATGTGGACAGAACTAAGCTATGATCTACAGACTCCCTTCCCTTTCTTCCCTCACCCTACCTACAATGTATACATCTCTTATACCTTTGGAAATTTCCTCGGAGAACTGAAGTCTTGTGATTTTCCAACTAAAGGACTAGCTAGGGATGGGGAAGAGGAAGCATCAAATTCAAAACTTTTTGGGTCCATGTGCTTTGGCAAAGCTTTTAAGTGGGATTCTGGGATCTTTGTCAAGTGTTTCAGTTTCTCTTGGCTTTCCCATGGCCTATTCCAAGACAACCACTGCTTTGCAGATGTTTCCCACATAACTGAGAGTGTGGGGGAGCCCCACTGCAACAGCTGTGGTTGCTGCCACCACTAAGACTGCTAAGAGGTCAGCTTTTAAGTCAGTCCCAGTGACATGCCTCCTATTCCCAGGCAGGTTATTGAGAAATCCTTCCAGTTAGTTTCCTTCTTTGTCTTTTCTCTCACAGAGGTGTGAGTCCCTTCATGGAGTGGGGGCAGATAATTTCAACTGCGTCTTAGAGGATGCATGGTTAAGTCGGTGTAATGGATTGGTAAAGTAGGTTGGGATCATCTTGTCAATATTTGACTACTAATTAATCAATCTTTAACCAACAACCATGTACCAACTATGAATATCTCTATTTCAGTCATTAAGACAAGAAGTAGGCAATAATAAAGTATGAGCTTTGATCTCTGCTATGATTTAGCTGCAGAGATAGAATATATTTATGTATGTATGTTTATATCCATGTATACACACATCAATTTATACATATATACATAATTACATATAGAATATTTGAGATGTGCATATATATCTATATCTCTAAATATCAATGATTGAATATAAGAAAACCCTCAAAACTCTGTTCATATTCCATCTTCCCTAACTTGTGTATCATCTCATTCTGTACTATTCTTCCTTTATTTCCATTTCCTTCATTCAGCTCAGGAACCCTCAGTATCTACTTACAGCCCACTCATTATGAGTGACCTCCTACTCACTGAAATCCAGGAAAACTTAGGATGGTTCCATGAATTTTTATTAAAACGCTTAACTAGCAGAAGCTTAATAAATTATAAATAAATTTCTTGATAATTCAAAATCCTCTCCCAGGTATACATATTCTATACAGAATTCTGAGTAGTGAGAAATATAAATCAACTATATTGACTTATATTTGTCTTTGACATATTTATTATGTCACAACTGTTGGATATATAAAGAAAAGGTGAAAAATTCTCCTTGTCCTTAAGTAGCTTATCTTACTATCTACTGGGAGGCAACAACAATCCAAGTAACACTCTTTGAACAAATGCTTGTTAAATCCCTCCTATGTATAAACTACCATCCTAGGCCATGAGGTAGATGCAACAATTTGCATAGTACTTGTAATCAAGGGTATATGGGTCATAAGGACATCACTATGATACATAAATACACTATGCAAGATTTATATAGATGCAAAATGTTTTGTGACATCTAAGTAGGGAAAAAAAAGTTTGGCACCAATTAAGGACTTCCAGGAAAGACTTCCTGAAGGAAATTGCATCTGGTTCTTGTTGTTTGTCCTTTGTTCTTGAAGAGGACCATGATATCAGGGAGGTGGTGCCATGACACATACTTTAAAGGGTGTGTTGGAATTTAACAGGTAAAATGGGAAGAGAGGATATCCAAATTATAGAAAATAATATATGCAAAGGCATAGGGTCAGGAGTGAACTAGCCATGTCTAAGGAGGCAGAGAATAGTTTGGTCACAATGTAGAATCCGTGGAGGCAGTATGTGATTAAGTAGCTTAGTAGTGGAAAGTAGTATGGAAAGCTTTCAATTCCAGGCTAAGAAATTTGGACGTTACTCAGTAGGCAGGAGGAAGTCAGAACAAAGGTTTGTTTTATCTATTTCTTTATTTATAATGAATTAATTCATTTTTTTAAAGCAAGGGAATGATGTGAGTTTATCTATGCATGATAAAGATATCCATAGCAACAACCTGAAGGATGGATTATAGGGCTAAATCACCTGTTAGACTATTATAATATATTGATGGACAACAATGATGGCTTAGGCTATAGAAATAATAGTATGCAATAAATGATACATTTAAGCACTATTGCTAAGGTACAATTTATAGAATTTTGATGACTGACCAAAATAACCGAATTTATGTCATAGCAACAGATTCAGCATCAGACTTCAGAGAATATCCAGTTCAGTTCTTTCATTTTCAACTGAGAACCAGAAACAAAGTGAAAAAGAGATAAAGTAGATTGCTCAATATCACACATATAGGAAGAGGGGCAAGGCTAGGGTAGGAAACCAGATCATCTGCTTTTCTTATTCTACTATACTACAGGTATTATTATTTTTATAAAGAAAGCAATATGCATTTGAAAAGATTAAATAACATGGCCACCTAGATGGACATTTATTACAGAACTCTTCCCACGATATAAGTCATTCTATTACATAGTTGGTGAGAGGGGAGGGAGAGAGAAGACTTAAAAGAGTTAAAGTTAAAATGTGAATGAAGCAAGACAATGAAGTAAATGCTATTGCACAGTCAGAAGGTGAAGCAGATTTAAGGGATAATGAGCAAACTCAGTATCAATACAATGCCATATTTAAAAAAACAAACAAACAATGATTTTAACCAGAATATGTGTCAGTGACCTCATATGAAGGTGCTGATTTACTGATTTCTCGCATATTTTGACTGTTGGCCTTGTGAGTGAAAAGTAAGAAGCAGGACTCATTTCAGCATTTTCACACATATTTTCTTTCTTTTGACCTGGTTACAAAGCCTGGTGCAGTAGAAAGTCAGAGATCCTGGGTCCATAATCTGTCTCTGACACCCACTATCTGTGTGACATAAGGTCCCAACCTACCTGGGATTCTGTTTTCTCACCTGCAGAATGAGAGCATCCCCCTGGATGGGCTCTGAGGTCCCTCTTCATCTTAGATCTAGAACCATAACTCTTTCACTTGAGGTTCTTTTTCTGCAATCTGCACCAATTCCTTTGGATGACGAGTAAATCTAAATAGAGAGTTAGCTTGATGTCACTGGTGTGATGAGGCTATTTGTTGTGCATGTCTGAAATGTCAGTTGTGAATTTCATCCAGTATTTATACTGAATCACACTTGTGAGCTCACAGATGTGGACACTTCCTTCCTTCACTGGTACACTTTCAACAATTATTTATTCAGTGTCTATCATGGAACGCCAAATACTAGAAAAATAACCCTGAAAAAAATGTAGTTCCCTTCCTTAAGAAGTTTACTTTCCACTGTGGGAAGCTTGCAGATTTGTTCATACTTTGTGCTTCCAGTTCATGGTTTTCCACAAATGCACCATAGAGCATCTGATATATTGGATGCCGGCCTTTGGTTCTTTTAATATTCAGTATTGTTATTGTCTAGTTGTTTCAATTGCATTCAATTCTTCATAACCCCATTTGGAATTTTCTTGGCAAAGATATTGGAGTGGTTTGTTGTTTCCTTTTCAAGCTCATTTTACAGATGAGGAAACGGAGGTAAACAAGATTAAATGTCTTGCTCAGGGTCACACAGCTAATAAGTATCTGAGGTTGGATTTGAATTCGTTTTCTGATTCCTGGTCTACTACTCTATGCACTATACTACCTAACTGTCCAATATTAAGTCAGTCAATAAACATTTAGTAAGCACCAAACTATGTGCCAGAGACTGTGCTTATTGTTGGCAATACAAAGAGAAGCAAAAGACAGTTCCTGCCCTTGTGGAGGTTACAATCTAATGAGGGCCATAGCAACTAAAATATATATACAAAAAGCTATATATGGTATAAATAAGAGAGAAGGCACTAGAATTAAGAGGCATTAGAAAGGAATTTTTGGAGAAGATAAAATTTTTGTTGGGATATAAAGGAAGCCAAGGAATCCAGGAGGTGGAGAGGGGACAGTCAGTGAAAATCCATCCCTCTTCTTTAGTTCATTAGTGTAGTCCTCTATTTTGGGGATGCTTCCAGGCCAGCTATCATTTAGATTTATTCTAATTCTGGCTGTGCTTCTGGTTCTCTGGCTCTGTCATCAAACGCCCATTGTGGTCCGTTCTCTTCCCTACTGCCATCCCTTCTTTTTAAGCTCTTTTTTATGTCTTCCCCATTAGAATGTAAGCTCCTTGAGAGAAGGATCTGTTTTTATTTGTAATTCCCCAGAGTTGGTCACAGTGCCTGGCACATAGTAAATTGTTAATAAATGCTTGTTTCCTTCCATGTCAATAGCAGCAAATATTTCATTAGAAGGGGAAAGTTCCAAACACAATATATGATGTCATGCACTACTTAACTTGCAATGTTTATGTTAGTAGGGTTTAGAATGGCTACCAATGAATACTTCAAAGATTATTATCTAGCATGTAGATGACTGGCTCCTTTTAACCTCTCTTTCTTGCTTCTTGCCCTTGGAATATTTCTTTGTTCACTAATCCCTTTTCTAGTAGTGAATGAGCAGAGATAATTTTTCAAATATTAAGTTCATAAGAACCCATTGTAATGATGGGAAATAGCTTTGATGTAAGAATGACTAAGGCAATATGTAATTCAGAGTACTGGACTGGTCACAGACTTATCTTCTCTAAGCTGAATGTGAATGAGTTCACATTCAACAAAAGTGGTAGCCCACAAGGCAAAAAGATTACTAGAAGAATTAATGTCAAAAGATTAGAGTGCTTCTCTGAGAGGGAACAATTTCTTGCCAACTTGGATAGTAAGTTGAGCCAACACATAGTTGGCAACAATAGAGCAGAAAAGGAGTGGGAAGTTTTCAGAAATTTGGTGTACAGCACTGCATTTGCCATCTGAGTCAGAACACTTCCATACATCAAGATTGGTTTGATGAAAATAATGGGGAAATTCAGAAACTGCAATATGGAAAAACAAGAACTCTACAGGCCATACCAACAGGATAGTTCATCCATCTCTCACTACAGGTGAGAAAACAGAATCCCAGGTGGGTTGCGACCTTGCGTCACATAGGCACTGGGTGTCAGAGACAAATTATGAACCCAGAATCTCTGCCTCCAGAGCCTCGTGCACTTCCTACTGCACCATACTTTGTAACCAGGTCAAAGGAAAGAAAATATGTGTTTGAACTTGCTGAAATGTGTCCTGCTTCTCACTTTTTACTCACGAGTCAATTCCATTAAAGGTAAAGTATAATCAAAACTTAGAGACATACAAGATTCTTGATTCGATGAAATTCAGTTTTATATTGATAGTAACAATCCAAAGTGTTTTTTTAATAATGCGCTGAAGTCTATTTTTGGGCCAAAGATCTATTGTGCATCTCAACTACTCAATGCTACAGTGCCATACTGCTTAGGGATAAGGACATGGTCCTGGAAAGATGGCTGAACACTTCCATAGCGCTTTCAACAGACCATCATCAATCATGATGAAGGTATTGACCATTTACTTCAAGTTGAAATCAATCACTTCCTAGCTGAAGTTCCAACTGAAGAAGTTTTGAATGTTATTAGGCCACTTTCATGTAGTAAAACACCTGATGCTGATTCTATTCCAGCTGATACAAAAGCTAACTGAAATTTCCCACATCATATGGCAAGAAGGAGTTCAGGGATGCCTCCATTGTCCATTTTTATAAAGGTAAAAGGAATAGCTTATCCTGTGGCAATCACAGGGTGGGGGTCTTTCTCTTAACCATTGCTGGTAAAATTCTTGCCAGAGTCCTCCTTAATAGACTGGCTCTACACCTAGAAAAAGGCCATCTACCTGAGGGCCAGTGTGGCTTCAGAAGGGGCTGAGGAACAGTTAATTTGGCGTTTACTGCCCGACAATACCAGGAAAAATTCCAGGAGCAGAACAGAGGTCTGTTTATAGCATCTATAGATCTGACCAAGATCTTTTATACTCTCCATTTTGAAGGCTTATGGAAAATTATGTCAAAATTCAGTTGTCCAGAGAATTCATTTGTATAGATCATCAATTCTGTGATGGCACACTTGCTTGAACAATGGGCAAGGCTCTTGAGCTTTTCCAGTCACCAGTGG